>NC_057825.1:88238460-88541490 GCF_910594005.1 Cervus elaphus
TAGCTATTTTTACAAGAGAAATAGGTGTACTTCATGATTAAGGCACACCAGTCTAAAGAACTTTTGATGCATTTGTCACAAGATTTAAACTTACTTAACCGTTAACAACACAGTACAGTAAAGTTCCTCAGTATTTAAAAGTTTGATTTAGCATTCTGGGAAAAGGATTATTTTTCTTTTGAGATGCATTTCTGTAAATTGCATTGAGGTCAGTTTTACACCTGGAATTAACCATCTCTAACAGAAGTACCAGCTGCTAATAATACTCATTTAGATTACATATAACTTAGGTGGATGTTAAACTATGCAACTGTTCTTGCTAATCTGCTCATCAAGGCAATGCTCTGAAGACAGAGTCTTCTCACAAACCCTGGGCAAGCAGGTTTCATTATTAGATACTCAACAACAGCCCTCAATTCTTTGAGAGCGGTATTGAGGAGTCTATAGTATATAAAAAGCTGGAGCAAACTTTCTTGGTTACTAAAAAAGCGTAAAAACTGTAGCAGGCATCAAGATTATTTAATGACAAGCAATGAATTTCAGAATATTCTGTTGATTAGTGCTTAATTTATGGAAGAGAGGTCTCAGTAGAGAGAAACTATTTGAACCCTTTGCACTAAGTGCCTTTTTCCAGTACGTGGCAGCTTGAAGCCAAGAGAATAACAAGACGGGGAGCATATTCATTGTCACGGGAGGAATTGACAAAGATGAGTGAATACAACAGGTAGCGCCAGCAGTCCCCTAACAAAGCTCGGGCCAGGAATGCTCTGCGTAACTGGAAGCGAAGTCGTCTTTGGTGCAGCCTCAGAGCCCTGGTCAGAGCACTTGCCAGCAAAGCACGTTGGTAACAGCTTGCCGCTTCACGCAACCCAGCAAGAGGCAGAACAAGCAAACAGGACAGTAAACTGGACAAGCCAGAAAGCCACATTGTTGTCTTCAGTTCATTGGCCGTCAAGAATTGCACTGTGCCTGCCCCTTGGGGGCCGTTTGGGGAATTTATGCACTATTGGAGTCCCTCACACACGTCTGGGATGCTGTCTGGCACCAGCAAGATTTCCAGAAAGACCTAAGGCGGAACTGCAGAAAGAGGCCCAGCAGGGTCAACCTAACGCCACCTGCTCCAGGTGATTGTGGAGCCCAGAAGTGCTCCCTTCACTTCTGTCTAATTATCTCTTTTTAAAAGAGATTTAAACATTAAGAGGAAGGAGTCATGTTTATCCTTATAGTTATCGTTTCTGGGTTCTCCAGCCTTTTGTGTAGATCCAGCTTCCCATCTGGCATCATTTCCCATCCTCCTGAAGGGTTTTCTTGAACGTTTCTTGTAGTGGAGGTCTGCTGGGAAGGAATTCTTTAAGGTTCTGAATGTCTAAAAAGGTATAATTATTTTGCCTTTGTTTTGAGGTATATTTGCTGAGTGTAGATAGGCTTCACTGTCTTCTGGCTGATGTTGTTTCTGATGAAAAGTGTTCTATCACTCCTCTCTTTGCTCCTCCATATTTAAATGTCTTCTCTTTGTGCTTTTAAGATTTTATTTATTACTAGTTTTAGATACTTGATTTTGATGTGTCTTGGCATAATTTTTTGTTTTAATGTTTCTTGTGCTTAGGATTGAGTTTCTTGGATCTTTGCATTTAGAGTTTTAATGATATTTGAAAATTCAGACATTTCTTCAAATATTTTCAAGTATTTTGTTAGCTTGATTTACTCATTCTTTCCTCTTGTCTTCTTAAACATATGGAATATATTATAATAACTAACTTAATGGCATTGCCAATGCTATCTGTATCATTCCTGAGTCTGTTTCTGTGAATTGGTTTTTCTCTTCATCATGGGTAGTTTTTTCCTGCTTCTTTGTCTGTCTGGCAATTTTGACTGAAGGCTTTGCACTATGCACTTTGCTGGGTGCTGGTGCATTTTTTTTGCATTTCTTCAAACCTTCTTGAGCTTTGTTCTGGGACATGGTCAAGTTATTTGGAAACATTTTGATCCTTTTGAAGTTTGCCTTTAAGCTTTTTTAGATGGGACCAGATTAGCCTTTGGCAACCCACTCCAGTTTTCTTGCCTGGAGAATTCCATGAACAGAGGAGCCTACACTCCATGGGGTCACAAAGAGTCAGACAGGACTGAGTGGCTAACCGACTAGCCTTTAGTTCATGCTTAATTTCTCCCTTGTGTATTCTGCCCAATGCTTCATGTGTCATGAGGTTTTCATTCTGGGTCATGGGATGCTGAACTACTCCTGGCCTGTGTGAGCTCCGGGGATTGTGCCATGTGCTTCTTCCAAGTGGTTTTCTTCCGGCCTTGGGTAGTTCTCTCACACTCATGCTCTGACTAGTACTCACCTGAAGACTGGGAGACAGTCTCTTCCTCTCTTTCTGATCAACCCCCTTCTGTGAAATTGTCCTCTTAGCACTCTGCTCTGCGATTTCTAGTTCCCTTGGTCTCTCTAATTATTCAACTCTGTCTTCTCAGCTTGGGGAGACTGCAGGGCTCTGCTTGGTTCCTTCTTCTTGGGTATCATTGTAAGTTCTCCAGGCAGGATGCAGTAATCCTGGCAATCATAGGATTCACCTGACTTTTTCCCATTTTTGTGGTCACTGTTCTACACTCTTAAAAGCTTCATCTCTTATGAGTGTGTGTGTTAGTCTGGATATATGTTTGACCCACAGGTTTGAACTGCGTGGGTCTACTTAAATGTGGATTTTTTCCAATAGTAAATACTGTAGTACTGCATGATTTCCAGTTGGTTGAACCCAAGGATGTAGAACTGTAGATATAGAACTGCAGATATGGAGGAGCCAACTGTAAGTTATAGGTGGGTTTTTGGCTGGGCAGAACGGGTTGGTGCCCCAAACCTTCATGTTGTTCAGGGGTCAGCTGTAAATTTTTTTAGATTAATTTAGGATTTTTGACTTTACTAAAATTAAGCATTACAGTACATAATAAGTATTTAGTGAATGCTTAAATGATATAAATGAGAGAACTTGTCAAGGACCTTATTATAGGATCTATTAGAGTTGCTTAGGTATTGCTGTTTTTTGTTAAGGTATTGGGATGTCATGTAAATGACTAGTTTTTATCATATATTTGTTGCAATTTACTGATGAACAAGAAAGTTTCTTAATTCATGGGCAAATAAAATAGCTATTCCATTCATTAGTGTATATAATTATTTTTATTATGTCCAAAAATTAGACTGAAAAATCATAAGCAAAATTAGACAAGTTATCCAATAGTTCTGGCAAATGTTTTGAAAAGCACGGTATGTATGTTATATGCTTAAAGTTTTTTCTCAGTTTTTACAAAATAAAATTTTCTTTAAAAAAATTAAGTACAAAAAAAAAAATAAAAAAAAATAAAAAAAAATAAAAAAATTAAGTACAGAAAAATTGTTTTTATAATTATTGACTCATTTATATCCAGTTCTAGTATGATTGGAACAAAAGTTCTTTAAATAAAAGTGCTCTTAATAGTGTTTCGTCTTTTGAGATAGCCACTTATTTCTAAATTTCTGAAATGGTAGATTTTCAGAAGGCACAGCTTTTAATAAAGCCATTTTTGATACTCTGGATATCAGATGAATCTATATGAAAGACTCAAGTTTTCACATGGGGATTCTTAGGTGAAGGAAGTATAAGTCATCATTTTCTAAACATTATTTAAATATCACAGTAATGATCTTTCCCATATTAGTCATGTCTTCTGTTTTTTGGCTATTTTTACTTAATATTTTTCCTTAAATTTACTTAAAAAAAATCAGATGCATTTATTTTAAAAAGAAACATAAATGGAAAAGCATTCTCATTGTGGTAGAGGTAACTATAAAAATGAAAACAGGAAATACAAAACAGAGACTACAAAACAGGTAATAAATTTTAGCTAGACTCTGTTGCCTGTTGAAGCCTCTGAGCCTTAAACCTGTTCCCTGTCTTAAGAAGGGAGGTTAGCAAGTGTTACAGAAGTGTTAGAGACATGTTAGTATCAAACTGAGACTTTGTCCTTGATATTATCTGTGATGAAAAAATTGAAACAGGACTAGTTTTCTCACTGTGATTCTGTGCTACTTAGTGTCATGTCCAGATTTTTTTTGAAGCACACTGTAAGAAGGTATTCTCAAAGAAAAAGTACTTATTTTTGCTCCTAAAAAAGGCAAAGAGAGAAAGTAAGTGTAGGATATGGAGATACGATGTTAAAAGGATGAGATATAATGGTGCCTTCAGAAAATTCTTGAGTGACATTTAGAAATGGGTCTGATTTTATTTTGGCAGAGAGATTTGCAGTTTTAATATTTATGCATGTTTTTTTGAATTCTCTAGAGGATAGTAGAAAATGAGAAAATTAACGCAGAAAAGTCATCAAAACAGAAAGTGGATCTCCAGTCTTTGCCAACTCGTGCCTATCTGGATCAGACAGTTGTGCCTATCTTATTACAAGGACTTGCTGTACTTGCAAAGGAAAGGTAAGATAATAGTGTCTGTCTGCAAATGGGCTTACCAGAGAAAGCAAAATAAAAACTTCCCTGGTTGAAATATCATTAGTTATGTGTAGTTATTTCTTTTACTGTATAAGAAACTTCTAGATACTAAAGATTCTTTAAAAAGAAGTCAGACATAACCTCAGTTCAGACATTGTATTTTTCTACTAGTCTTAGATCATGTGCATATTTGTAATCATGGTATACGTGTAATTTTATATCTCGTTTTTGAACATTTAGGTCCAATTTCCTTTATTACTGCTTTCATTTCTTTTTGTTTTTGTTTCATTACTTCCTTATGATAAACACCCAAGAGTTGGTTTACTATTTCAAATGAGATGACTATTTTTATGGTGTTTGACCCATAATAATATATTTCCATTGAAAAGTTTATCCTTGAGATTCTTCCAGTGTCATCATAGCCTTAACTACATGTGTGTTATGAAGTTTTTTTATGAAGTTGTTTTAATTTACATTTTTTTTGTTAGCAAGATTACAATTTTTTCTCTGTTACGTACATGTTTTTTTCCCTGGTAATTCTACCTAAATTATTTTTGTATAAGTAAATCAATAAGAAAGTTTTTTTGTAAGTTACATTAGTCAATATTTATTGGGTGTAACTGGCTTCCAGGTGGTGTAGTGGTAAAGAACCTTCCCTCCAATGCAGGAGAAATGGGAGATGTGGGTTCAGTCTCTGGGTGGGGAAGATCCCCTGGAGAAGGAAATGGCAACCCACTCCATTATTCTTGCCTGGATATTTTTCTCAACAGACTAATAATGAACACTGTAAAATTTCCAGTATATTGGAAATTCTAAATATTACTTTAAATTCTAGAAGCCTAAAATTTGAAAAAGTTTTAAAGTAATATTCTATTAATAAATGCAAGTTTTTGCATTTATTGTAAGGCATTTTAGCAAAATAATCCATCAAATTATTATGTAACAAGTATTGTCTCTGTCTAGTTAGCTCAAAAGGCTGTTTAAAGTGCTAAGAGAATGTTTAGAGATTGTTGTAAATCAGTTCTAAATATGCTTTTTTATAATGGAGTTTAAAATATATGGTCCCCCAACTTTTCATCTTTGGACCTGTTTTATCAGCAAAAAGTACATATGTAAAGGTGATAAATGTGAAATAACATTTTATTAAAATTTTTTTTGTTTTATTGAGAAAAATATACATCACTGTTTAAAGTATACAGCATGATGGTTTACCGCATAGGTTTAGTTAACATCCATTATCTCATACATAGATACAATGGAAAAAAAAGAAAACATCTTTTTGTTATGAGAGCTCTTAGGATCTACTCTTCTAACAACTTTCTTGTATATCATATAGCAGTGTCAGCTATGATCATGTTGTACATTACATCCTTTGTACTTACAATTGGAATTCTGTACCTTTTGACCGCATTCTTCCAGCTCCGCCTCCTACCCACTGCTTCATTTTAAAATATGTTTAAGGGACTTCCTGGCAATCCAGTGGGTTAAGACTCTGTGCTTCCAGTGCAGGGGGCACAGATTCAATGCCTAGTCCAGGAACTAAGATCTCATATCCCATATGGCGCAGCCAAAAGAAAAGAGATTTTATGGAACAATACATTTAACGCATCTAGAATGTAAATTTCTAAAATTTGGATTTCTTTTCCCTTACAGACCACCAAATCCCATTGAATTTCTAGCATCATATCTTTTAAAAAACAAGGCACAGTTTGAAGATCGAAACTGACTTATTGGGAAGAACAGAAAAATTTGGTTTCTACTGTAGATTTACATGATTAAGAGGCAGCTTTAATTGCCATGATTCCCCCCACCCCACCCCACCCCACCCTTTTTGGAAAAATAAGAACCTTCAGGACAACAGAACTTACTTCGGAGTTGCAGAAGAAGACATCATTTCCCTTATTGATTTAATCACAAACTTATTTAATGAGTGTGTTCCGTGCAATTTTTTTTTCAGAGTGTCTTTAACTTTGTTTTTAAAATGACCTTCAAAATAAACTGTTAAAACATCATTATTTTATAGTAGTTTTTGTTCTTATGGCAAATATTTTATGCGGTTCAATTGTTTTCATGTGTCTTGCTCCCATGTGTCTTAACATGCTGCAGAGTTTTACAACAGTGTGAAAATACACCAAAGTCAATTAGAATATAAAAAACTCTCAGCCAGTTTTTCTAGTGTTGTTCCTGGATCTCTCAGAGAATAGGATTTGGGCATCTTCAGTTTTTAAAAAATGTCATTGGTGATTCTAACGCACAATAAATTTGGAGTGCTGTTATAAGTACTGCAGAGGGTGTACAATATCCTTCAGTGCTATCAACCTTTATGGTATTAATATAATAGTAGATATCATTTATTATAGTTCTACTATGTGTTAGGCACAGAGCTATTTTATTTAAATTATCTCTAATGTAGCAACTCTGCAAAGTAGTAGATCTTGCTATTCCGATTTTGCAGATGAAACTGATTGGGAGAGGTTAAGTGACTTGCTCAAGGCTACACAGCTGGTAAGTGTTTGAATGGGCATTGAGACCCAGTTCTACCAATGTGTTGCTGATAGCTAAGTGAGAAGTTCTTGGACTAGTTAGCATACTGCTGCTTTTTGCAATTAAAAAGCTAGTCCTTTTTTTTCTTTCAGGTCTGCTCACTTTGTCCTGTATGAAGAAATTGAGATAATGCGCTAGCTCAGTAAAGAGAAAATTGTCTGCAGAGAGCCAGGCAGGAAGAACATTCACTAGAGCACTGGTTTCTTAACTGGGAGTGATTTCATACCTGTCTCCCCTCCTTTCCCAAGGGACACTAGGGGATGTCCAGAAACATTTTGGTGTCATAACTAGAGTAAGGTGAGATTCTACTGGCATCTAGTGGATAATTGCCAGGCACACTGCTAAATATCTTAATGCACAGACAACCTGGGTGTCCCACGCATCCCCCCCAAATCATCCAGCTCAAAATGTCAGTAGTGCTAAAGTTGAGAAATCCTGCTTTGGAAGCATGTTAGAGACATGCCTCCAAGCTAAACATGTGAAGGCAGAGTTAGAAGTGTAATGCTGCCATGGTATGTTTTCTAGTTCTCTTTATACAGCAAAAACTTATTAAAGTTCTCTTTAATATAGCAAAAAAGGAGTGACGCTTGGGGAGGTGATATGGTTTTGATGTATCTATGTGGGTTGATAGGTCTGAATGGGATAAACCTGGAAATACTGGACTCATACACTACTTATAGTTTTTGCAAGTGTTAATTTCACTAAATTTATTTTGGTGACTTGACTAATGTTAATCTGCCTTTTTTTTAAGTGCTATTTTCGTATTTGAGTAAGTACTAATTGGGTAGTCTTATTAAAATATAGTTTTAACAGTCCATCAGCGATTCACATCAGAGCCACTTGTGAAACTTTTCATATATAAATATATACATAAATATATTAAAAGTGTAAATAGAAATTAGATCTGTTATATATCTCTATGCATTCCTGGACCCTGGAGAGCCTGATGCAACTGGGATAGAGCCTGGGCTTCTCAATTTGAGAAAAACTCTATGGCATTCTCATAGCACCTTTGGTTAGCGACTGCTGCTGCTGCTGCTAAGTCGCTTCAGTCGTGTCCGACTCTGTGCGACCCCATGGACGGCAGCCCACCAGGCTCCGCCGTCCCTGGGATTCTCCAGGCAAGAACACGAGTGGGTTGCCATTTCCTTCTCCAATGCGTGAAAGTGAAAAGTAAAAGTGAAGTCGCTTAGTCCTGTCCGACTACTTAGAAGTAATTCAGTACTCCCCCTAGCACTGCATTACTTTTAGTGTTCTATTGAGTTATCTTCAAGATAGGGCTTAAATTATTCAATCTTAAAATTGATACCTTTTTCAGTAAGGGCTGAGAATAGGGGTGTCTTTTGCTGGCATTGCACATCCTGCTTATCACGTACCGTATGCCAAGCACCATTCTAAATGCATGAATTGTCATTTAATCCTCAAAACACTATGATGGAGGTTTAATAACTCACTTTTAGATGAGAAAAGTGAGATTGAATTAACTTGCTTAAAGTTACAGGGGAAGTAAGTTCAGGGCAGAGATTCAAACCGAGCTTAATGCTGTATTGGCTCCCTCCCCTTAATGCTGTATTGCCCTCAGGTGTGCTTAAAATTTTTCCTTGGGAAAAAAATCAGTTTGTCTTTATGTGTGTACAATAGAAGCCCTCTTATCTGGTTGGTAGATTAAAAGGGATCATAATAAGGAATCATAAAAGACACTGGATAGTTTTTTTTTTTTTAAATCTTAATCTATTATTGGTAATATTTTTGATTTCAGCCATTGCTCTGGGTATGGGTTCTTTGATTGGAATTCTGTATTTCTTCCACACACCACTCCTATAATATATGCAGTTTCAGATTTTTTGAAAGTAGAGTAAGATCTTAGACATAAGATCTTAACACCTTAAGGCATTAAGTGTATAATGATCCTTTCTTCATGAGTTTTTTCTCCTGCCTTTGGTCATCTTATCTGCCTCTTATTTGACAGTTGTTTTTATTGAGTCCAAAGCATTTCACCTAATTTTTGTACTAATACCTTTTGCATTATGTATTTCTATTTCATTGGCTTATGTAATATTTTATTAAATTATGTAATGGCAGTACCTTGTACATCTGGTATAAATAGGTTGGAGAACGTGATTAAGCCTTGTTAGTGATGCGCACACACCTGGGAGAAGAGTTGTAACACTCTGAATTTCCTAAGTGTAATCTACCAGTTTTAAGAATTCAGCTTGTGGTGGACATGGTTCAGTGTATTTTCTATGGAGATGGAGAACATCGCTTTACTCAAGTAAGCTGGTTAAATAGGAATCACTTAAGCAAGCTTCTGTTATACTTTGAGGAGGTATTTCATGTGTAGCTGACAATTTTACTATAGAAACAATTCCTACCCTTTGATTAGGAAGATAATGTTTAGGAAACATTTTACAATAATAGAGTAAAAGTACTATATCCTATAGAGTGAACTTCTTAAAAAAGGTGGATAAGTGAGAGGACCAGTATAGTAAATCAGGAATAGACTCCTGGAGGATACAGAGGCCTTAAATTGGAAAAACAGGGACTTCCCTGTTGGTCTAGTGGTTAGGACTCCATGCTTTCACTGCCGAGGGCACAGGTTTAATCCCGGTCAGGGAATTAAAGATTCCCACGTGCTGGGACCAAAAAAAATAAAAGTTTTAATAGAAGGAAACTAAACTGTCTTCCTAATTCTGATGAGCCTATGGGGAGAATATTGAACCTTTGTTTAAATAAATCTCATTTAGGAAAAGGTATAGGAGATTTTGGGCTTTCCAGGTGGCTCAGTGGGTCAAGAAGCCAACTGTAATGCAGGGGACACAGGTGACGCAGATTCAATCCCTGGGTCAGGAAGATCCCCTAGAGTAGGAATTGGCAACCCACTTCAGTATTCTTGCCTGGGAAATCCCATGGACAGAGGAGCCTGGTGGGCTACAGTCCAAGGGGTCACAAAGACTCAGACACAACTGAGCGCACACATACACCATAGGAGATTTTAAGATTGATAACCTCCCATTAGCAACATGATAGAATGGTTGTAGGGACTGCATTAAATATTGTAGCCAGGTATGTTCCTGGACTGGATTCCAAAAAGGTATTAACAAATAGGCCTGATACATATGTCTAACTATAACAACAAGGGGAAAAAGATGGATGGTGTAAATGACTACTTCTGAGAATCCGCTTGCTTAAAATCTCTGGATTTAAAGTAGGTGATCTAGGGAAATAGATCACCGAAGCTAAAGGAGGCAGTCAGTAATGAATAAGAATTTTCTTCATAAGAAAACTCGTCAGCCTTTAGACACTTTAAATCTTTTGACTCAGTTTCTCTGTTTGTTAATCCTAAATAACAGATTTGTAGAAAGCTCGATGTACAAAATTTACTCCAAAAAATTGGAAATGAACAAGTTTTCATCTTGTGGGAATCATTTAATATGTAAAGATTTAGCCTAGTGTCAGGTACATAGTAAGGGTTTAGTAAATATTCCTTATGAAGAATGGTTTCTAAAGAAGAAAAGGGCTAAGTCAACTGATACTAGGTTATAGTGTTAACTGAAATCAAAAGAGCATCCTTATGCTAAACTCTTCTCTCAAACTTCATTTTTTCAAAACCCTGTGGGATTCTAGAGTATTTTTCTGGTAAAGAACTTCAGTAATTAGAGGGCCCCTCAATCTAGCAGTTGTGTACAAAGTGAAAGTGAAAGTTGCTCAGTCCTGTCTGACTCTTTGCAACTCCATGGACTATACAGTTCATGGAATTCTCTAGGTCAGAATACTGGAATGGGTAGCTTTTCTCTTCTCCAGGGGATCTTCCCAACCCAGGGATCAAACCCGGGTCTCCTGCATTGCAGGTGGATTCTTTACCAGCTGAGCCACAAGGGAAGCCCAGTTGTGTATAAGATTTAAAAATGGTCAGTTTAATACTGCCATATGAGCTCCAAAAATCAAGCCTAATAAATTCCTTATTTTGGGGTATAGGTAGTATACATATATGGCACAAAGTTCAAAAGATACACAAAGATGTACACTGACTGTTAGCAGTTTGTTGTATCCTTCTAGAGGTATCCCACGTATATGCAAGTGTGTGAGAAGTATTTGGTTTTACACAAATGATATCATAACCTTACACATTGTTCTGCAATTTGCTTTTTGCATTTCTTTTTGGCACTCTTTCCATACCAGTATATGAGAGCACCTTATTGTTTTTAAAGGGTGCATACATATGGATATATCCTAAATTAACAAGTATCATTGACAGATACTGTGTTTGTTTCTACTTGTTAGTACAGACTGATGCAGTGACTCTCTGACATGCTATTTCAGAAGATAGTTATTGATGTTGGGCTCTAGGTGTCATATTTGTTGAAGTCTGTGCTTCATGAAGACTATTAACGAAGATTTCCTCCTTGCCCTTTACTTTGGATGATGTTTATGGAGTGTCAAACCCAAATCCTTGGTGGATATAATGGAATTGTTAATATGAAGTGTACAGTATTGCCAAACAGGCTTCTAGGATATCAAGTAGTTTCCATTTTATGGATCTTCCTTAATTTAGAGGCTGGGGCTAAGTGAGCAGTTTCAACATCTCTTTCAAGAGTTTATCCTTGAATAAAGTAGCCAGAATAAGATGGACAAGAGGAGTAATAATGGGATATATTGAGCATTCTAGAGATAATAGAAGATCCTCTAACATTTGACTTCACTTGGCATTGTGGTCTTTCCTGAGTTTGATCAGTAAGAAAAATCCTTTGAGGAAAGAAGCCTCCAACTGAGCATTTTAATAGGGAGGATGCTTAATTTTGGATTAGATTACTAGTTTGGAATGAGACCTAGGATTGTTATTAGGAGCAGAGGATAATGAGAACACAAACATTTACAAAGAACAGTTTATAAGTTGTTTTCAGGTGCCTTACTTAGTGATTCTCACAGGCAGTTAAATATGACTGCTGTTTGCATTTCACAGATAACAGGGTTGAAAAGGTTAAATTACTAGATATCCATAATCACACAGCTGATGAGTGACAGAGCAATCAATGTTCTCACACCATAGAAACCATATCAACTATTTCCTTTTCTTGGAATTTACAATGAAGTGTTTACAATTTCATCAGTTATCACCGCGTTTTGTCACTTCAGAAAGAGTACCAGGGAATCGGCTTCAGCCCTCCTTTTTCTGTTATCCCTAGATTGACTACTTGTTATGTGTACCCCCACCCTCCAATATTTAAGCAGGTTAGCGGTGAAGTGAGAGGGTTAAAAATTGAATACAGAACTATATAGAGTGGAGGTTTTTTTCTTTTTCTTTTTTCCAGCTTAAAAAGTGTATAAAAAGGTGTGAAAGTCAGAGATGTTCCAGTAATTGACCAGGACTGGGATCTCAAGCAAGATCCATGGAACTTAAAGTCAAAAAGGTGAGAATAGAAAGTGTAGTACCTGGAAAAAAAAATTCTATTACTATGACACTAGGAAAACTTGAAAATTAAGCACAGTCGTTTGCTTTGGCCTCTACCACGGATCTGTTTAGTGTGAATTTCAGATATAACAATGTTATAGTTTTAATTCCAAGTCTATCATTGAAGGCATGCGATTTGCTCTTACTCTCTTCCTAGTTTTGGAATGGTCTACTCCATAACATTTTCTTGGAGGTCCAAGATATTCTACTTTACTGTGATTATTATATAATTTTAATGTAATTCTTTCTGACACTTGCGGTGGGATTTAAAAGATAATTGAGGGTTAGAAATAATGTTTGGGGGGTTAGTCGCTAAGTCGTGTCTGACTCTTGCAACCCCATGGGCTGTAGCTGGCCTGCCAGGCTCCTCTGTCCATGGGATTCTCCAGTCAAGATTACTGGAGTGGGGGGCCATTTCCTTCTCCAGGGGATCCTCCCAACCCAGGAATCAAACCCGGGTCTCCTGCACTGCAGGCAAAGTCTTTACCAACTGAGTTATAAGGGAAGGCCATCTATTAGGCTCTTTATATTTATTAACTCATAACCCTAGGGACACACCTCGAGTATTGTTATGCCCATTTTATAGATGAGAATAACTGAGGCTAGCTATGTCACATTGTAGCCCAGGTACAGAGTTAAGATATGCACTTCCATAAACATAAATCGAAACAAGACAAATACCACGATTAGGTGGTAAGGGTGGCCCGGTGAAGCAACAGCACCGTTTGCCGCACCGCAGGCACACCTGCTTCTACAAATGAATTTCCCAACGTGGCCACAGACTTGCGTGCCTAGGAGTGAAACCTTGGAGGGTGAGCACCCACTAAGGGTTCCTGCGTGTGGCGGGGAAGACAGGGGACTTTCCTCGTGGAAAGCTGCACCGTAGAGCCCTCGGTGCTCCCGGTTTAAGGAAGTTGGTTGGGGGAGGGGGCTTGCCCTGCGGCTGCGTCCTGCTCCCCGCGCCCTCCCCCTCCCCCTCCCCGCCTCTGCTGCCGCTAAACCCCGGAGAGCGGAGCGCGCACGGTGAGATTCCTCGGCGGGCCTGGCAGCGGCTGCTGGGCATGCTCAGTGGGCAGGACCCGTTAGAGTGGCGAGTAAGGAAGCGTTGGCTCTGCTCGAGGCTGCCTTCCCCGGTTCAGGCCCCGGCCCTGGGCTTTTGTGTGCGCAGAGCCGCAGCCGCCGCCGCTTCCTCGCGGGGCCGCCCGACCCCAGATGCCGTCTGGCCTGTCCGGTGTCCGCCGTTAACCTCGCCGCGCGGCCGGAGGAGGAGCGGGGCGGGGCGGGGCCGGCGGGCCGGCAGCCGGGCGGGCAGGAGGGCCCGGCCGGGGGTGGGGGTGGGTGCGGGGAGTCCCGCTGGGGGTGGGGGGAGGGGGCGGGCGTGGAGTCACGGGGGTGGGGTCACCGGCGGTGGCTCGGGGAGGCCGACCGGGAAGGGAGGGGGCCGTGGGGGCGGCTCGGCGGAACCAGCCCCGGCTGGGGAGCAGCGGCGACTCCGGGGGCCGGGGCCACGGCTCTCCGAGCTTCGGCGTGAGGCCGCCGCGGGCCCCGTCTTCCGGCGGCCGCCCGAGTTTGTGGTGATTGTTGCCGCCGCCGCCGCCACCGCCCCGGCTGCCATCTCCTCCTCCTCCTCCGGGGCCGCCGCCTCCTCCTCTTCCTCCTCCTCCTGGGCCGGGCCGATCCCCTCCCCGCTGCCGCCTCCTCCTGGGCTGGGCCCGCGGTGTCTCGTCCCCTCGCGGAGCCGCTCCTGCCGCCGCCGCCGCCGCCGCCTCCTCATTCATCCTCGTGCACCATAGGCGGCACAGGCACCAAGATGTCCAACCGAGTGGTCTGCCGGGAAGCCAGTCACGCCGGGAGCTGGTACACAGCCTCAGGTAGGGCCCCAGGCCGGCCGGCCCGCCCGCCGCTGCCGCCGCCTGGCCCGGCGCCCGGCCGGCCGAGGTCGGCGGCCCGGCCCCGCGCGGCGGCGGGAGGGACGAGGGCGCGGACGGCCGCCGGCCGCGGACCGCGTGGGGAGGGAGCGGGCCGGAGGCCGGCCTCGCCGCCTCCCCCACCCGGGCGGCATCCTGCCGGGCAGCCCGGGGCCGGCCACCCTCACGCTCTGCCGGGAGTTGGGCGAGAGGGAGAGTTGCCTCCTCGGCAGCCTGCGCCCTCCCTTGGGACCCGGCTTGGGCAAAGAATGTGCTACCCGACCGAGCCTCCTCGTCGCCTCCTCCGGCTCCAGGGAAGCGGGTGGCCGGCCGCAGCCACCATGGGGAGGACTGCTCACCCGGCGCCCGAGCCCCGCTTCCTCCGCGCGACCCTCCGGCCGCGGGAGGGACGCGCCTTCCTCCTCTCCTCTCCCCTCCTCTCCCCTCCCCTCCCCTCCCCTCCCGTCTCCTCTCCTCTCCTCCCCGAACGGCGCCCGCGCGACCCGGGGAGTTCTCAGCCTCCGGGGTGCACCCGGGCTCTGCCCGCCCGCCTCCTGCCAGGCAGCCTTCGCCCTCTCCACCCCTCCTCCCCCGACAGTTGAGAACGGGAGGCCGCATTTCCCCGCACCTCTTCAGGTGCTTTGCCGTCTCGAGAGGAGTGAAGGGTAGTACTTTTTCACTTGCCAGACTGGAGGCAAGGTCTGGGCTTGGGAGATCTGGGAGAGGAGGCCCTTTTCTGGGATTTGCAGCTCAGCCCGTTGGGGGTAGGGTAGGAGTACTGGTAAGCAGGGGCTTGGGGTGGCCTCCCAGCTCTTTTGTCAGTGTTTTCATTGTTACTGTCATTCACGAAAGGGGCAGCTGGAGGTGGCATCAGCGCTTTTCCTGAGCAGCCTCTCAAGCCTCAACACCGAGCAGGTGCTGGAAATAACGAACGCGGTCGGTCAGGTTTTGAGTGAATTTAATCTTCTGTCGACTCTGTCCAAAAACATTTTAGAGCTCTTTATGTAAGAGAGTGTAAGGACTTTCCCTTTAGTAAAGCTCTGCTTGGAACGACTGTTTTGGGGGATTACTTTCTGGAGTGACATTTCTGTTAAGTTGACAAAGTTCCATTGTGATTCCTGAATTTTCAGTCATTTGGTATTGGCTTATCAATAAGGAGACCCAACTCTAACGTGAGGCAGATCATGTTTTCCTTTGCAAATAGTTGGGTTGGACAGTGACATGGTTTGTGAGAAGACAAAGATTTGCAAGATAATTCATTTCTCTGAGGTTGTTAAGCTCTCTCGTTAAATGCATGCACTTTACTGACTCACTGAAAATTTCCTGTGTTAAGAAGACACAAAGGATTTGCAGGCCTAACAGGTAGCTGTAGTTTTGCGTTAAGCAGATGACTTTTCATGGTTACAGTGGCTTCCCTCATGGTCCCAAAGTACTTCATAAATATTTCATCAGGTCTCACAACCTAGAATGTCAGCTAAGCTTTTCTTGTTCAGTTTATGCAGATGTGCCCATGATTCTGTACAGACCAGTGGCAGGACAGGAATGGGAGTCGCTGGCTCCTGGGTTTGCCATCCAATCACTGCACTATTACTATTACATTTATCAATGAATAATAGTCTTTTCAGGGTTGTAAGTCACTGAACGTTTTTTCTTCAGTGTATTCTGAAGCGCTACAGAGTCTCAGTTTTCACTTTCATGACCATCTTTTGGTTAATTTGTCTTCTGTACCTTTCAAAAGTGTTTTAAACTTCTTTTGTAGTTTGCATTGAAATGTGGGCAAATGATTCCAGAGCAATTTTTATAGGTTCTTGAACATTCTTTTCATAGTAAAATAAGGCATAGTTCACACTGCAGACTTGAAAAGACTACTTCAATAATCTTCTTAATGTAAGAATTCTTTAATCTAGCTCAAGACATTGTGTTCTTAAAACTATCAATAGTGAACTAAAATGGACAACTTAAAATGTTTTTTTAAACTATATTCTTATTTCTCTAAATCCTGAATGAAATCAATGTCATTTTGGTAATGTGAGTTGTCATGGAGAAGTTTATTGTTAAAAAAAATTCAGACCATGTGTCGCTTGTGTGTGTGTGACTTAAGTAATAATTAAGGGTGAATTTAAAGCAATTTAGTTTTAAAAGCTGATTTCATGTTTTAACAATGATTAAAAATATAAGTAAATTTTGACTTAATCTAGTGATCCCTAGACCCCAGTGTACCTAGATTGGTAACACTGACCATTGGAAAAATTTTACTTGTGTTATTGTTGTTCCCTTAAACTAGCCCTAAAAGCATATAATAGGAGACATGTGCTTTTGGATTGTCATTCTGTAGTTCCTACAGCATTCAAATGATTGTGTCTGTAGAATTAAAGTGTTCAATTATTGATAAAAGAGATAAATAAAATTTGCTTCATTTATATAGCTAGTTCAGAAAGAAAAGTGTGTACATACATATATGTGTTTTGTATATATAACACACATCTTCATTTTAATTTACACCTTGCTATATGCTAGATCCACTGATAGACGTATCAAGTATTCCCTGCCCTCCAGGAAGATCATTTGAAGTAAGTAGTAACTCAAGACAGCAAGTAAATATCAGATAAATTGAAGCAGTGCTTCTAGGAGCTAGGAGGAGGGTGGAATCACTTCAAAGGATTTGAATTATGCTTGGAAGGGAAGGGTGTTTGGGTAGCTTTGGAAAGGGGAAAGTACGTTGGGGAACACCACAAAGATACAGAGGCAGGTGAGTATAAGTAGGTCAGTTTAATAAGAATGGACGCTTCTCACAGGGGTGTGGTTCAGGGACCTGGTTGAAGCTAGGGTGTAGGTGCCTGTGCATTCATAGGAATTTCACTTACGCAATGGGCAGTCAGGACCAGTGCAGAAGTTTCTGAGTGGGGGACTGATACACAAGAAACATTTTAGGAAAATTAATCTCATAGGACGGTTAATCCTCACTTCTTTACTGATGTACAGCAGGGATCAGCAAACTCACAGTGCCTGCTGTCCAAATCCAGCCTGTGACCTTTTTTTTTTTTTTTGGTAAAGTCCACTGGTGAAGTATGGTTTTTAATTTTTAGAGGGTTTAAAAAAACAAAACCAAGAAGTGCAGTAGAGACTGTATGTGGCTTGTAAAGCCTAAAGTTTTTACTATTTATTGGCCTACAGAAAAAAAATCGTTGACACATAGTGTATGTTAGTGGTTCTCAATGTGACCTCTTGATCAGCAGCATGATGACTGTACTCTGTATTTGTTTCTGGGTGTGTTGTATCTTTCATTTGATTGTTTCAGGCCCTCCCTTATCTTCTGTCTGGACAGTTGTAACTCTCTCCTAACTGCCGTTCTTTCTGCCAGCTTGATTCCCCTTAAGTCTGTGTTCTGCATTGCTCCCTGGATAATCTCTCTGACCACATAATTTCTTTGCATAAACCTTACTGGCCCATCTTGCCTGTTGGATAAGGTCTAAGTCCTTTCATGACTTGGCATCTTTCTATCTCTTGCCACTTCCCCCAATCCCATCCTAGTTATCCCTTTTACTACTCTTAAGCAATGTCTAACAGCTGTTCATTGTTTCTTTAAATACACTATGCTGTTTCTTATCACTGTGTTTTTATTCAAGCTGTTTCCTCTGTTGGAATGCACTTCACCAGGATAACTTCTAATGTTTTAAGGACTCAGATGTTAGCATCTCTTAGCCTACCCTGATGCCTTTCCTCCCGCTGTCTGTTTTTGGTGTTCCTTTGCGTTGCTCTGTTTATCTCTGTACTTTTACCTTGTTATCTGTGTGTGTGGTCTTTTGTAAGATGATGAACTAGAAGCCAGGGATCACTTTCTACTAATTTTTTAATACCCTAAGTTCTCAGCTCTGGTTTTGTACAACTTAGTAGATATTCAGTAAGTATCTGAACAAGTGAACGTTAAAGAACTTGTCATATAGGAGACTTGGACAAAGATATTGATGTCTGAATCTCTAGGAGCATTGGGGGTGATATAGGACCATTGCTAGTTAAGTCTTTGAGCATGGTGTAGGTGAAGAATCTTGGTAGAAAAGGATTAGAAATCTTGATTCACTAGCTGGGGGGACTGTATTTAATATAAGATTTTTAAAGAACTATGACATACATAGACGTGTACAGCTAGTTAAAGTTTCACAAAATAGGCATATCATTGTAAGTAGCAGCCAGCTCAGCAAATGTCAGTATTGGAATTCTCAACCTGCACTGTGTTCCTTGTATTCTAACACCATAGGGAAGTTTTGTCTGTTTTTGAACTCTGTGTTAAAGGAATCATGTAATATATCTTGTTTGAGCTTCTTTTGTTCAACATTATGTTTATGAGATTAATTCATGTTTTACTGTGGTTTGTTTATTCTATTCTATGAGTAAACCACAGTTTTTCCATTCTACTGTTGATGGACATTTACATACAGTTTTGCTGCTTTGAAAATTTTTGTACTCTTATTTCCTGATGAACACATATATGCATTTTTGTTGGGTATATACCTTAAGTGGAATTATTAGGTCATAGTTATGGCTATGATATATTCATTTTTAGTAGATTTTGCTGAAGTTCTGCCAAGTGGTTTCATAAACTTACACTCCCCTCAGCAGTGTGTGAGAGAGTTCCAGTTGTTCTACATCTTTGCCAACACTTGGTATTTTTATTTTTAGTTATGTCTGGAAGGGTGTGTAGTGACATTGATTGTAGTTTTTATTTTCCTGATGACTGTTGAAATTGAGCATCTTTTTTTTATTAGGGACCCCATGTTTATTAGCCATTTGAACTTCTGCTTTTGTGAAGTGTCTGTTAAGTCTTTTGCCCCTTTTCTACTAGGGTATTTACTTTTTCCATACTGATGTAGTTCTTTATGTATATTGGATATAGTCTTTTTAGATAGGAGTATTGCAGATATCTTCTATTCTGTAGCTTTTTCAGAATCTTACTGTCTTTGTGACCCTAAAGTTCTTCATTGTAAAGAAGTCTGGTTAACAATTGGTTAGTGTTCTTTTGTTTCCGTTTATGAAATCTCTACCTACCTTAGTGTCATGAAATTAACTTTCCTATGTTTTCTTTTAAAAGCTTTCTTTTCACCTTTCTTAGTAAGATCAGTAATTCATCTGCTTGATAGCTGTATCTGTATGGTTTTGGTAGGTTACAGAGATTTATTTTGAAATGTACATATAGAAAAAGTATTAAAAAAATAAAGTATAAATGAGTGTGCAAAATGGGGGTATACTTTGATGAATAGCCAGAAATATCCAGAAATATAACATACTCTGTAACTATCCCCTAGCTCAAGGAATAGAACATTTTCAACATCTCTGAGGGATATATTACATTTTAATGTTTTCTGAAATTGGTATATTTTATATCTTAAGTGTATATATAATGTGGGAGTATTTCCCCCCTGGAAATTGGTTGTTATAGCTTATAATCACTAGTGTCATAGAAGTAAGGAAATATAATGATTTCATAAAGCATTCTTGAAAAGTTTGTTTGCTATATCTTAATAGCAGTTTGCTTTTTTAAGTTGTTTTAATTCTTTCTGTCGTATTTCAGGAATATATTTAATAGAATTATATCAGGGTTCTATTGTTGGAGAACCACAACCTTTTTTTATTGCTTGTATCTTGAGTTCTAGAGTGTCAAAATATATCTTGGTGTGTGAGAAACAAATACATTCTCCTTTGAAGAGAAAATACTATATAGTATTTAGTTTTGAAATGAGCTTTTTTAGATTATTAATATGGTTTTTCTGTATGATGGTCTTTCTTTCTTCTTCATCCTGTTATTTTATCTTGGAGAAGGGCAAGAAAGAGAACAAATTTCTTAGGTAAACTTGAGATTATTGCTTAACTACCTCTCACTTTCTCCATTGTCCTTTCACGTGCAGGTTCCAAGTCAAAAATCTCCCTACCTCCATAGTGTAGTTTATATTATCTACTTTTGGGTTTTTGTCCATTTTAAAGAAAATCAAGACACCAAGTAAAGATGTCATTTATTAAATGTATTCTGTAGTTGCATTTACATATATGTATATGTAACCTCTAATCTTCAAAAGGCTGCTACAAGTTTGGTATTATCTGCATTTATGGATGTGGAAACCATGACTCAGAGAGTGTGAGAAACTCGTTTAAGTTGTTTAAGGTATAGAAAGTAAGTGGAAGAGCCAGTCTGACCCCAAAGCTAGGAGCGAGGAGGTATGCTTTCCCAAACACTGAGCTTTTCTGTTGCAGTCAGGTTTTTCTTATACTACAATATTTGCATTTAACTGGCACTTATATATCATTTATGGTTTGTAAAGCATTGTCTCATACATTTTTTATGTTCACAATAATCTTATAATTAGATGTAGGACAGGTAGGGTGGGCGGGTCTTTGATCCACCCCCACTTTGCTATTTTATTCATGAGAAACTAAGACTTGAAGGAAACTAAATTGCCTGAGTCATCTACTGTTAAGTGGTAGAGCTAGAATTTGAACCTAGGACTTCTCGCTGAAGCCTAGTATTCTTTCTAATTATAGTAATGCTAGAGTAAGTAAGAAGTTGAGCTATTTGGAATCAGTAAGCACCTCTATAATTGTCAGGTAAATATAAAAGCATGAGTAAAAACAGGAATATTGAATATTATTGATATGGTATAAAAACTGACAAAAGAATTGGTAGAATTTAATTAACCTAGGATTAATCAAATCTAGGATTTGAATTTGGACCTAACAAAACTTGACACTTCTGTAGAGGCTTTATTTAACATATTTGTCAGTATTGGACAAACTCAGTTCTGTCTGAAAGGTACTCTAGGGACTAGGTGCATAGTGGAAAATGAAACAGACAGAATCTCTCTAGAGTTTATATTCTAGTTGGAGACAGGTTATAAATAAGGTAAGTAAAACATAAAGTATGTTAGATAGAGGAAAGTGCTTTGGAGAATTACAAAGCAAATAAAGCAGAGCTGACGCATGAGGAATGTTAAGGAATGGGAGAAATTTTAAATGGCAAGGAAAGGGTTGACTTCACTGGACCTACGTTTGAGTGAAGATGAAGTAGGTGAAAGAACAAGCCTTGCATTCTATATAATTTCAGGTCAGAGGTACAGCAGGTTCTAAGGTACTGTGGCTGGAGCAGGCCTGGAGTATTTGAGGAATGCAGGAAGGTCATTGCAACTAGAATGAAGTGACGGGGTGGTTTGATATGAGGTGAAGAGAGGAATAAGATAGCTGGAGTAGAGGCACAAAGGTGTTGTGGTCAGATGGCATTGGGTCTGGAGGGCCAGGGTGAGGACTGGAGTGAGAGGGCCACTGGAGAGTTTTGAGCAGTTGGTGACGGGGTCTAATTTAGGCTCACTCGAGCTGCTTGACTGCCGTGTTAAGAGTAGACTCGAGTTGGGGCGCGGTGAAAACAGTGGCACGGGCTGCACCAGCACTTAAGAGGGAAGCAGCCTCCATCTCACAGATGGTGATGGATTGAGTAATAGCTTGAAGGTGAATAGGAAGCGGTTGATGACTGGATATATTTTTTTTTTGTTTGTTTGATTACTGGATATATTTTGACGGTAGAGTCCAAAGGATTTGCTGACATACTCAAAGTGAGAGAAGAGAGGCAGAGGAGTCATGGATAGCTCTAAGGTTTATCCCTGAGATTGCAATAATGGAGTTGCTGTTATCTGAGATGAGGAAGAGAAACAGGTTTGGAGGGGGAAGGTTAGAAGCTTAATTTTGGTCTGTTAAGTTTGAGATGTTTATAGTTAAGTGAATATGTGAGTCTGGAGTGTAGGGGAGACGCCTAGTGTGGAGATATAAGATAGGGAATTATCATCACGTTAAATGGCTCAGCAGTCAAGAATTCGCCTAGTAATGCAGGAGATGGCGGGAGCATGGGTTCAGTCCCTGGGTTGAGAAGATTCAGTAGAGGAGGAAATGGCAACTCACTCTAGTATTCTTGCCTGGAAAGTTCCAGGGACAGAGGAGCCTGACCGGCTACAGTCGATGGGGTTGCAAAGAGTTGAACACGACTGAGCGTGTGAGCATGCATGCAGATAATATTTGAAGCCAAGTGTTTGGATGAGATTACTGTAGGAATCAAGGTGGTCAGAAAAAAAGAGGTTTGTGAGTGAGCCTTAGAACAATCGTCACTTGAAGAGGTTGAGAAGGTGAGGGTTATCATGGGAAGATAGATGGAGCTTCTGGTGAGGAGGAGGTGTCCTGGGAGCCAAATAGGGAAAATGCTTTAAGGCATCTCAACACAATTTATATAGTTTTTTTCTTAGACAAGCACATTTAATCTGGTTTAAGCGACTCTGGTCTTAGCCATCTCTTACCCTGCTCCCAGAGCTTCCTAACTGGTTGCCTAGTTCCCATTCTATTCTTCACACAACAGCCTGAGAGATCGTTTTAAAAATGTAAATAAGATAATATTCTTTTCTAAAAATCCTATCATATTAATATTTAAAATCATACTTAAAAATCCTTGCCAAGACTTAGAAGGTTTTACATGCTTTGACCTCTGCTCAACTTTCTCATTTTATCTTGCATTGCTTGTTGTTTACCTTATGCTGGTCCAGCCATTCAGGCCCCCTTCCTGTTTCCCAAATATGTCAAGCTTACACCTGCCTTAGGACCTTTGCATGTACTTCATGATGTACTCCGTGTATGGGTGTGAAAGCTGGGCAGTAAGAAAGGCTGAGCACCGAAGAATTGATGCCTTCAAACTGTGGTGCTGGAGAAGATTCTTGAGAGTCCCTTGGACTGCAAGGAGATCAAATCAGTCAGTCCTAAAGGAAATCAACCCTGAGTATTCATTGGAAGGACTGATGCTGAAACTCCAGTACTCTGGCCACCTGATGGGAAGAGCCGACTCATTGGAAAAGACCCTGCTGCTGGGAAAGATTGAAGGCAGGAGGAGAAGGGGACGACAGAGGAGGAGATGGTTGGATGGCATCACCGACTCCATGGACATGAGTTTGAGCAAGCTCCGGGAAATAGTGAGGGACAGGGAGGCCTGGCGAGCAGCAGTCCATGGGGTCGCAAAGAGTCGGACAGGACCGAGCAACTGAACAACAAAGTTGTTAACTAACAAAGTGGTTAGCAACAAAGTGTTAACTAATCCTGGCTTGGTAGTCAAGGAAAGTATGTTATTTATTGACTCTCTTATTAGTCACAGTTAGGAGGAGACTTAGGGGGAGACATTGAAAATGAATGGGCTAGGTTTTCCTAAAGTGTTCTGAGAAACAATAGTCCTTGGAGATGCCTTTGCAGAAAGGGTTTATGGTCAGATAAGTTTAGGAAATGATGCATCTGTTTTTCTCCCTTGGGCTCAGACATCTAACAATGGACTTGTTTTATGGCTCATTACATGGTCTGTCTTGGTGAGTGTTCTGTGTTTGTTTGAAAATAATGTATGTTTTCTGTAGTTGTGGGGTAGAATGCGCTCTAAATATTAATTAGGTTAAGTTAGGTTGTTGTATTTAAATCTTCTCACATTCCTATTGATTTTCCTTTTTTGTCTGTCCATTCCTGAGAGGAGTATTAAAATTCCAACTATTTTTTTCTTTTAGTTTTGTTGATTTGTTGTTTCAAGTTTTTTGAATCTCTGTTTTCTGATATACCTGTTAGGAGTTAGACTTTCTTGGTGAATTGAGCAGCACAGTATATGTTCCTCTTCTGTCTGGTAATATTTCTCACTTTGAAGTGTTCCTTGTTTTGTGTTAATGAAGCCGGTCCAGCTTCCTGTGGTTAATACATGTTATATGCTTTCCATGTGTGTCAAGGGTCACCAGGACCACCTTCAGGTTTGATGACTTGTTAGAAGCGTCAAAGCTGTTATACTTCAGAGAAAGAACACAGGTTAAAGTGAGGAAGAGTACATCCGGCGGAGTCCAGGAGAACCCAGGCATGAGTGTCCAGTTGTCCTCTCAGTGTTGCGTGACAGCAAGCGTGAAATACTGCCAACCAGGGAAGCTCAGCCGGCCTTGGTACCCAGGTTTTTATTGAGGGTCAGTCTGTAGGCATGGGGCACTTTTGTGACTAGCTACTCAGTCTCCAGCCCTCCTGTCTCCTGCAGAGGTCATACTGATACAATGTGGCCCAGGTTAGCAGGAGAACAAAAATAGGAGTTCACAGTAAGTCACATTGTTGGCATAAACTATCTGGCAAGGCCCCAGGTATACAAAGACACTTAAAAAAATTGTGGTAGAATATATGTAACAAAATAATTTCTAAGTGTATACTTTTCTGAAATCAGTACATTTGTGTTATTTACAACCATCTCCAGCATCCATTTCTAGAATGTCTTCATCTTTCCCAACTGGAAGTTTGTACGGATTAAGCAGTTAACTCCCTGTTGACTCCTTCCTTCAGCCTTGGCAACCACTCTTTTTTCTTTATCTATGATTTTGCCTTGGTGCATAACCTTGGTGCATTTAAGTGAATTCATACAGTATTTGTCCTTTTATGTCTGATTTATTTAACTTGGCATGTTTTCAGAGTTCATTTATGTTGTAGCATGTTATCAGAATTCGTTTTTAAAGCTGAGTACTATCCGTTGTATGATATACCATAGTTTACTTATTCATTTATCTGTTGACAGATATTTCGGTTATTTCTACCGGTTGACTTTTGTGAATGACACTGCTGTGAATGTTGGTGTACAAGTATCTGCTTGAGTCTTGCTGTTAGTTATTTTTTATATCTATCTAGAAGTAGAATTGCTGGGTCATGTAGTTTGATCCCTGGGTTGGGAAGATCCCCTGGAGAAGGAAATGGCAACCCACTCCAGTACTCATGGAAAATCCCATATGACAGAGGAGCCTTGTAGGCTACAGTCCATAGGGTCGCAAAGAGTCAGACATGACTGAGCAACTTCACTTTATAGTAATGCCGTGTTTAACTTTTTGAGAAAACACCAAACTGATTTCCACAGCAGTTGCACCATTTTACATTTCTACCAGCAGTGGGTGGGGGTTCCATTTTTTTCCACAACCTTGACAACACTTGTTATTTTCCTTTTTTTTTTTTTTTTTGGTAATGACCATCCTAAAGACTGAGTTTGTATCATTATGGTTTTGATTTGTATTTTTCTAATGACTAATTATGTTAAACACCTTTTCATGTGCTTATTGGCCATCTGTAATCATCTTTGGAGAAGTATCTTTTCAGGTCCTTTGCCCATTTTTGAATTGGGTTGTTTGCTTTTTTGTTGTTGTTGATCTGTAAGAGTTTGTAATATCTGTAATATTCTGGAAAGAAATCCTTTATCAGATATATGATTTGCTGGAATTTTCTCCCATCCTACAGATTGTCTTTTTAGTTTCTTGAAAATATTCTTTCACGTATAGTTTTTAATTTTGCAAAATTTAGTATTGTCTTTTTTTTTTGTTTGTTTGTTACTGATGCTTTGATATTATATCTAGAAAACCATTGGCAAATCCAAGGTTGTGAAGATTTGTCTCTGTATTCTGAGAGTTTTAGTTTTAACATTTAGGTTGTTGATCCATTTTGATATAAGTTTTATAAATGGAGTGGGTTACAATCAATTTCATTCTTTTGCTTGTGGATAGTCTAGCTGTCTCAACACTGTTTGTTGAAGAGATTATTCTTTACCTATTGAAAATTCAAATCAATAGTTCATAGATTTTTAGGTTTATTTCTGGATTCTTAGTTCTGTGCCATTGGTCTTTCTGTCTGTCCTATGTCACTACCGTAATCTTCTATTTTATTTATTTGTGTGTTTTTTTTTTTTTTTTTTACTGTCTCACGACTTGCAGGATGTTAGTTTTCCAACCAGGGATCGAATCTGCACCCTTGGCAGTGAAAGTGTGGGTTTCTAACCAGTGGACCACGAGGGAATATGCACAACCATACTGTTTTGATTTCTGTAGCTTTTTTTTTTTGTAATATTTATTGGGCTGTGGGGGGTCTTAGTTCTGGCATGTGGAATCTAATTCTCTGACCAGGGATTGAACCTGGGCCCCCTGCATTGGGAGCACAGAATCTTAGCTGCTGGACCACCAGGGAAGTCCCTGATTTCTGTAGCTTTTTTTTACTCTGTTTTTGAAAATTAGTTTGGTAGGTATTGAATTATGTTGATATTACTTCTTTTAGCATTTTATAAATGTTCTGTTGTATTTTGGCTTGCACAGATTCTGAGAATTCTGTGATTTTTAAATATTTGTTCCTCTGAATACAGGGTGTCTTTTTTTCATCTGGTTACTTTAAGATTTTAAAAGTTATTACCATTTTCCTGCTAGTCTGTTATCATGTGCCTTTGAATAATTTTCTTTGAATTTAGTCCTGTTTCGGATTTGTCAGGTTTCTCAAGATGTGTGGGCTGTAGTTTGCAGCAAATTTGGAAAAACAGTCATCATTATCATCTCAGATGTTTTTCTTTTTCACTTCCTTTGTTTTCTAGACTCCAAACAAAAGTATGTTAGATAGCTTAATATTGAACCACAGTTCACTGAGAATTCTTTTTTTTCTCTCTGCTTACTTTTGGATAAGTTCTTTTGCTTTATCTTCCAAGTTCACTGATTTTTTTTTTTCTTGTACAATATCTAATTTTGCTTTTAATTCTATCAGTGACATCTTTGAAGTATATAAGAATTAAAATAACTGCTGATTTCATGGTTTCACCTGAATATTTCTCTTTCTTTCTTCCTTTCTTTTCCACACTGTGCGACTTGTGGAATCTCAGTTCCCTGGCCAGGGTTTGAAGTGGAACCAAGGCAGTGAAAAGTCCTGAATCCTAACCACTAGATCACCAGGGAACTCCCAGTATTTTCTTAATAATTACTTTATTCTTTACTGTTTCTTTTAGGTGATGGATTAATTTATAGGTTTAAAAAATTCCCTTTTCATTCGAGAAATCAGATACTTATTCTTCTGGCATAAGTATTTATTAATAGTTGCTAGTGATGCTGTTTTGCTTCAGAGAGGTGGGAAAAAAGGTTAAATTTTTTTGTTTTCTGAGCAACCTAGAAATTGAAAAGGCATTTGAATTATGGCTTAATACTGGCTTTAGGATTATGTTCTTTAAATTAGACTATAAATTAAAAGTTTTAAAATACATTTTGTGTGTTTTAAAGATTAAAGATAATTCATTGAGAAGTCTCATTCTGGTGCCTTTTTGTGTACCCCATATTCAGCTTCCCTTTATCGGATTCTTGAGTTCCCAGTGTTCATGCATATACAGGCACATATGGACATGCAATCATTTTCTCCCCCTTTTCAGCGACTGGAAGCTAAAGTGTAAAATGCCAGTCTCTCATATTTTTGTCTTTACCTTTTTGTACTTACACTTTTAATAGTTGAAGATCTTTTTAGTGACCCAGACAGTAAAGAATCTGCCTGCAGTGCTGGAGATTCGGGTTCTATCCTTGGGTTGGGAAGATGCCCTGGAGAAGGAAATGGCAACCCCCTCCAGTATCCTCGCTGGAAAAATCCCCTGGACAGGGACTTCCCTGGTGGTTCAGTGGCTAAGATTCTGTGCTCCCAATGCAGGGGCTCCAGGTTTGACCCCTGGTCAGGGAACTAGATCCCACATGCCACAACTAAGACCCAGTGCAGCCAAATAAATAAAAATATTTAAAAGAAAATCCCATGGACTGAGCAGCCTGGTGAGCTACAGTCCACGAGGTCGCAAAGAGTTGGACATGACTGAGTGGCTAACACTTTCAGTACTTTCATATTACAACAGATATTTTTTTCAAAATTATTGATAACCTCACAGAACTTGTTTTTTTTGTGGATTATGTCTATTAATACCTATCACATTAGAAATTGAAACTGAGGAACTTATAGAAATATTTATTCATTTAAAATAACAACAATAAGTCCATTCCATGTTAACATAAGTAGCATTTTTAAGAAAATTTTATTGGAGCATAGTTGATTTACAGTGTTGTGTTAGTTTCAGGTATAAGGAGATTGACATTTATTAACATTTTTGCAAATATATTTAATGTCTAGCTTAATAGAAAACAGCTATATTCTCATATCTGTTACTGCATTCACTAATGTTATTTTACTTGAAGCACATGAGGAAATTCTGGTCTCCTACAGACATATAGTTAGAAAAGAACAGAGTATTTTAATAGACTGTTCAGATAATTGTGGCTATTCTTTGATGCTATACAAAAACTCAAGTGGTAGTTTATTACTTTTTAAACTTTTACAGACACATAGTTCACATACAATCAGTTACACATTTTTAACATACCTGTAAAACTGTCAGCAAAATCAAAACGGTGTGCTCCTTGATGGTGAACTCTAGTTTCAGAAAGATTTTATTGCAGTGTGAAATTTGAAATCATGGCAGTGAAATGATGTTTTCAAGATCAGTTGGTCTGTCCTCCACTTTGAATGTTTCCATCCACGCAGGATTTTTTAACCCCTTGCATTAATCATTTGGAAAATATTTGTTCCTTGGGTTATGCAGTTCTTACGAGTGTTTACACATTTCATTGTTAAAGAATCACGTTTGTTAATTTCATGTACTCATCAGAAAAGTGATAAAGTAGGAAGCTTTTAAATCTACAGTGGCAGAAACAAGTTTGCAAAATTCTGCTTTTCTCAAAGCTCGAATTTTGTAGTTAGCAATAGATATTGACAGTTGTTTTCCTTGATGTTATTTCAAGGAAATATCTGCTAAATACCCAAGATTAAGTAACCATTTGTCTATGAATTGTTCTTTCAAGAAAAATAATTTTCTATAAAAACATGGCTTGCAGTGCAGTTGTGTAAGTGCCCTGGGACAACCATTCAACACAGAGTATTGAAGTGTGTAGTCAAGGCTAGAGATTTTATAAAACGTGTATGTTTGTAGCTACGGTTCGATCAAAGGTTTTTTTGTTTTTTTATTAGTTGGAGGCTAATTACTTCACAACATTTCAGTGGGTTTTGTCATACATTGACATGAATCAGCCATAGAGTTACACGTATTCCCCATCCCGATCCCCCCTCCCACCTCCCTCTCCACCCGATTCCTCTGGGTCTTCCCAGTGCACCAGGCCCGAGCACTTGTCTCATGCATCCCACCTGGCCTGGTGATCTGTTTCACCATAGATAATATACATGCTGTTCTTTTGAAACATCCCACCCTCACCTTCTCCCACAGAGTTCAAAAGTCTGTTCTGTACCTCTGTGTCTCTTTTTCTGTTTTGCATATAGGGTTATCGTTACCATCTTTCTAAATTCCATATATATGTGTTAGTATGCTGTAATGTTCTTTATCTGTCTGGCTTACTTCACTCTATAATGGGCTCCAGTTTCGTCCATCTCATTAGAACTGATTCAAATGAATTCTTTTTAATGGCTGAGTAATATTCCATGGTGTATATGTACCACAGCTTCCTTATCCATTCATCTGCTGATGGGCATCTAAGTTGCTTCCATGTCCTGGCTATTATAAACAGTGCTGCGATGAACATTGGGGTTCACGTGTCTCTTTCAGATCTGGTTTCCTCAGTGTGTATGCCCAGAAGTGGGATTGCTGGGTCATATGGCAGTTCTATTTCCAGTTTCTTAAGAAATCTCCACACTGTTTTCCATAGTGGCTGTACTAGTTTGCATTCCCACCAACAGTGTAAGAGGGTTCCCTTTTCTCCAGACCCTCTCCAGCATTTATTGCTTGTAGACTTTTGGATAGCAGCCATCCTGACTGGCGTGTAATGGTACCTCATTGTGGTTTTGATTTGCATTTCTCTAATAATGAGTGATGTTGAGCATCTTTTCATGTGTTTGTTAGCCATCTGTATGTCTTCTTTGGAGAAATGTCTGTTTAGTTCTTTGGCCCATTTTTTGATTGGGTCATTTATTTTTCTGGAATTGAGTTTCAGGAGTTGCTTGTATATTTTTGAGATTAATCCTTTGTCTGTTTCTTCATTTGCTATTATTTTCTCCCAATCTGAGGGCTGTCTTTTCACCTTACTTATAGTTTCCTTTGTAGTGCAAAAGCTTTTAAGTTTCATTAGGTCCCATTTGTTTAGTTTTGCTTTTATTTCCAATATTCTGGGAGGTGGGTCATAGAGGATCTTGCTGTGATTTATGTCGGAGAGTGTTTTGCCTATGTTCTCCTCTAGGAGTTTTATAGTTTCTGGTCTTACATTTAGATCTTTAATCCATTTTGAGTTTATTTTTGTGTATGGTGTTAGAAAGTGTTCTAGTTTCATTCTTTTACAAGTGGTTGACCAGTTTTCCCAGCACCACTTGTTAAAGAGGTTGTCTTTTTTCCATTGTATATCCTTGCCTCCTTTGTCAAAAGATAAGGTGTCCATAGGTTCGTGGATTTATCTCTGGACTTTCTATTCTGTTCCATTGATCTATATTTCTGTCTTTGTGCCAGTACCATACTGTCTTGATGACTGTGGCTTTGTAGTAGAGTCTGAAGTCAGACAGGTTGATTCCTCCAGTTCCATTCTTCTTTCTCAAGATTGCTTTGGCTATTAGAGGTTTTTTGTATTTCCATACAAATTGTGAAATTATTTGTTCTAGTTCTGTGAAAAATACCATTGGTAGCTTGATAGGGATTGCATTGAATCTATAGATTGCTTTGGGTAGAATAGCCATTTTGACAATATTGATTCTTCCAATCCGTGAACACAGTATGTTTCTCCATCTGTTTGTGTCCTCTTTGATTTCTTTCATCAGTGTTTTATAGTTTTCTATGTATAGGTCTTTTGTTTCTTTAGGTAGATATACTCCTAAGGATTTTATTCTTTTTGTTGCAATGGTGAATGGTATTGTTTCCTTAATTTCTCTTTCTGTTTTTTCATTGTTAGTATATAGGAATGCAAGGGATTTCTGTGTGTTAATTTTATATCCTGCAACTTTACTATATTCATTGATTAGCTCTAGTAATTTTCTGGAAGAGTCTTTAGGGTTTTCTATGTAGAGGATCATGTCATCTGCAAACAGCGAGAGTTTCACTTCTTCTTTTCCTATCTGGACTCCTTTTACTTCTTTTTCTGCTCTGATTGCTGTGGCCAAAACTTCCAACACTATGTTGAACAGTAGTGGTGAGAGTGGGCACCCTTGTCTTGTTCCTGATTTTAGGGGAAATGCTTTCAATTTTTCACCATTGAGGGTGATGCTTGCTGTGGGTTTGTCATATATAGCTTTAATTATGTTGAGGTACATTCCTTCTATTCCTGCTTTCTGGAGAGTTTTAATCATAAATGAGTGTTGAATTTTGTCAAAGGCTTTCTCTGCATCTATTGAGATAATCATATGGTTTTTATCTTTCAATTTGCTAATGTGGTGTATTACATTGATTGATTTGCGGATATTAAAGAATCCTTGCATTCCTGGGATAAAGCCCACTTGGTCATGGTGTATGATTTTTTTAATATGTTGTTGGATTCTGTTTGCTAGAATTTTGTTAAGGATTTTTGCATCTATGTTCATCAGTGATATTGGCCTGTAGTTTTCTTTTTTTGTGGCATCTTTGTCTGGTTTTGGAATTAGGGTGATGGTGGCCTCATAGAATGAGTTTGGAAGTTTATCTTCATCTGCGATCAAAGGTATTTTTGAATGAAACTTTTTTTGAATAGTGGTTAGTGTGGGGTGGTGAAGAATGTAATGACTACTGGTATTCAGTTCAGTTCAGGTCAGTCGCTCAGTCGTGTCTGACTCTTTGCGACCCCATGAATCGCAGCACGCCAGGCCTCCCTGTCCATCACCAGCTCCCGGAGTTTACTCAAACTCGTGCCCATCGCGTCGGTGATGCCATCCAGCCATCTCAGCCTCTGTCTGATGCTAATGCTAAGGCGTCTACCGTTACTTTTGAACCATCGGTCATTGCCAGTAAGTGAACCCCAGTGAGTGCCAATACAGTGAAACAAACAAACAATGTTTTTAGTATTTTGAAATGGTTTTGACTTGATGGACCTTTTGAAAGGGTCTTGGACTTTGAGAATTGCTGGTTTGCAGAAATTCTTACTTCTTCCTTGGCAATTATGATTAAACCTCCCAACACACACACACACACACCCACACACACCCACCCACCCACCACACCCTATTACTATTACACCTTCTACTAGTCGCACACACACACACCCCAGCACACCCAATGCCATCTTACATACTCCTTCTACTAATTATAATGGCTCAAGGAAAATGGGGAGATGTAATTTATAGATTACATGTAATTTTGATAAACTTCCTCACTTCTGTTTTTCAAAGTGTGGTGAGGGATTACCATAAAACTTTTGAGTTAGATTTGCTGATATGTGGGACCCAGATGTTTGCTTTTTTTTTCTTCCTTGATGTCGGCATTTTTACCACACACCAGAGTTGGTTCTAATACAAGAAAACTGGGTTGCTCAAAGTAGAGGATGACATCACCATTATTAGTTTTGTATTTACTGCTCAGAGTGGAAGATGACATCACCACTATCATGTTTGTATTTCTAGCACCCAGAGAAGTGTCTGGCACAGAGCAGGAACTCGCTAAATGCTTTATGAGTGAGTGAATGACTAATCTGACTAGATTATTACTCTCATTTGTCTGACACCAACTTGCTAAATGTTAAATATATGATGACAGAGTTAGCCTTAAATTATGTCTTTCATTATATTTTGTAGTGTACTTAGTTAAGTATTTAGAACTTAAGAATATTTAAGTCAGATGATATGGCTGTACTGCTTAATGATTGCTGCTTTGGGGATTTCCTCTTGTTTCTAAGCTTCTGATTTTAGATAACCTGCATGATGTGGCTTATGCCTGGCTGTCCTCCTTATCTTTTGTCATTCTCTCCTTTGTTCACTATATTTTAGGATTCATGAAACCGATCCTTTTTCCTCCTGGTTCCTAACCTCAGGGCCTTTGTGCTTGTTGTTCGTTCTTCCTGGAAGTCTCTTCCTCCAGCTCTTTTCTTGCTGCTTTTCTTCTTCTTCTTCATTCAGGTTGCAATTCAGTTGTCACATGCTTGGGGTGCCTTTCCTGTCATTTTTACTTATCCTTCCTTTACTGCACATAAAGTGGCAATGAAATAGTCTGTTTCTTTCATAGCATTCCTCACAGTTTGAAGTTACTGTATTTGTTTACTTGTTTACTGTTTGCTTCCCTTCTCTAGAATATATGCTCCATGAGAACATAGACCCACCTGTCTTGTTTATTGTTGTCTTTACAGCACTAATACCAGAAATAGTATGGCATAGAGTAGACATTTTATAAGATTTATCAAACAAATAGGTGAATGAATGAATGAAAAGAATATATGGAAGAAAAGTATCTGATCATACAAGAAATGACTTTAACTTAATAAATAAAAGTAATGGTTATATTAATAAATTAAGGACTTTATGTGAATAACTTTGTTCTACTAGTTTTTAAGTTAAATATCACAGATTACGGTTTCTGGTTTATAAAATTGCCTGTGGATTAGACATTTCTCTTCATAAATGTGATTTAAACAGTTGTTAAAACTAATATAAGAGGGAACAACAGTGTTTTCTGATTTAAAATAAAGTGAAAGTGAAGTCGCTTAGTTGTGTCTGACTCTTTGTAACCCCGTGGACTGTAGACTACCAGGCTCCTCTGTCCATGGGATTTTCCAGGCAAGAGTACTGGAGTTGGGCACCATTTCCTTCTCCAGGAGATCTTCCCGACCCAGAGTTTGAACCTGGGTCTCCCGCATTGTAGGCAGATGCTTTACCATCTGAGCCACCAGGGAAATCGCTAATTTAAAATACATATGTAAATAAAAGAAAGCTTTTGCTCTTTATAACCATCCAATAAGTCATTTTAGATAATGTGGTGACCCAAGGACGAAAGAGCAGATAAAACCAAGGAGGGTCTTGGAATGCAGGAATGAAAAACCAGACCCTTATCATCCTTCCCTCCCCCATGTTGTAACTATTAATGGAACAGTATAACCTATCTCCCCTCCTACCCCATAGGGAGAAGGTATTTGCCCTACTCTTCCTCCTCCCCAGTATACATGCCTCATCCAGTCAACAAATGACCTGTGAGACCCCTGCCCCGTTCCTTACCCCCAGGGTATAAAAATGAATCACTGTCTTTCACTGTCGGCTCTCCCTGACTATCTGGAACCCGCCTTGCTGTGCTGGCAGTGACTCTCCCCTACCCACTCTAATAAACTTTATTCTTCTTTCATTCTGCCTCGTGTCTGGAAACTCTTTTCCAACCCGTGCTCGGACCACGACAGACACATTATGACTTTCAGCATTATAGCTTTTTTTTTTTAGGGTTTGGAAATAGAAAAGTACATGACATAGTTCCTTTTTTTCCTCCATCTTTATTGAATCATAATTGACATATAACATTGTGTAAGTTTAAGATGTACAACATGATGGTTTGATGCTCTTGTATGTTGTGAAATAATTTCCACAGAAGGGTAACACTCTGTCATCTCACATAATTACCACATCCTTTTTTGGTAAGAACATTTAAGATCTACTCTTTCAGCAATTTTCAAGTATACAATATAGTATTGTTAACTATAGCTGTATATTAGATCCCCAGAACTTATTTATAACTGATGGCCATTTTGACAGATGGGAGGTGATACCTCATTGTAGTTTTGATTTGCATTTCTCTGAGAATTAGCAGTGTTGAGCATCTTTTCATGTGCCTCTTGGTAATCTGTGTATCTTCATTAGAGAAATGTCTATTTAGGTCATCTGCCCATTTCATGATTTTTTTTTTCTTCTTGATATTGAGTTATATGAGCTGTTTGAATATTTTGGAAATTAAGCCCTTGTTGGGCCCTTCATTTCCAAATACTGTTTCTCATTTCATAGGTTGTCTTAATGTTTTGTTGATGTTTCCTTTGCTGTGCAAAAGCTTTTAAGTTTGATGAAGTTTTATTTGTTTATTTTTGCTTTTATTTCTTTTGCCTTGAGAGACTGATCTAATAAAGTGTTGCTGTGATTTATATCCAAGAATGTTTTGCCTATGATGTCTTCTAAGAGTTTTATGGTGTTAACTATAATTCAGAAAGATACATGCACCCTGGTGTTTATAGCAGCGCTAGTTATGGTGATTAAGATATGGAAACAACCCAAATGGCTGTGTGCAAAATGGAATATTACTTGGCCATGAAAAAGAATGAAACATTACTATTTGAGGCAACACTGTTGAACCTAAAAAATGTTATTCTTAAGTAAGTCATACAGAAAAAGACAAATTTATATGACATCACTTATATGTGCAATCTAAAAAGTAATACAAATAAATCTATATACAAAGCAAGCAGACTCACAGACATAGAAAACAAGCTTACTGTTAGCAAAGGAGAAGGGAGGGGGAGTGATAAATGAGGAGTATGGGATTGACAGATACAGATGACTGACTGTATGTAAAATAGAGAAGCAGCAAGAATTTACTGTAAAACACAGGGAACAATATTCAGTATCGTAGTAATCTATAATGGAAAATAACCTGAAAAAAAAAAAAAGACCTGAATCACTTTGCCGTATACCTGAAACTAACACAATATTGTAAATCAACTGTACCTCAGTTCTAAATAAATAAGCTGTAAGAGGTAGAAGGCACGGAGCTGACTGTTCAGTGACGTAGTCTCCATCTCCGCTTTGTGTAGAATTCTTTGTCTCCTGAGGCTGCTTTATCAGCTGTTGGCCAGCCTAAGAATGGCCTCTTGTTGGCTCTAGACGCCCATTCCTGTTCTGGTCAATTGTGACCAGATTGGAAAGGTTACTTGGCATTATGCCATTTGTAGCCATACTTGTTACTGTTTGTCTCTGCACTGGACTGTAGTGAAGAGGTACTGACGAAGTGAGTAGACGTGAAATAGCTACGCATGGGGATTAGAAGAGGTCTTTCTGCAGAGGTAAATAAGTTGAAATGTTGAATGCTGTGAAGTTCCTGAGGGGAGAGATTTCTAGTTAGACTATATATGGCTGAAATACAGTGAAGAGGGTCGGAGAGGGAGAGTAGGACCACATCATGTAGAGTCTTAGAGGGCTGGTAAATTGGTTTGCGTTTTATCCTAATTATAATGGGAATCCATGTGAAGGCAGATAGAACTCAAAAAATTTTGATCAAGCATTAAAATGTTTATAATAAAACAAATATTGAATGAAGAGCCATGATTTAAAAATAAAAAAAAGTCCTTAAAATATTTCAAGATTTCACTGGTAATTTACATTGGCATTGGAATGTTAATCTCAGTATAGTTTAATCACCAGCTTTCAATTTTCTTTAAATTTTAAAGTGCTGTTTTTAAGTAATTGGAGCTTCTCTGTTGTCCCAGGTGGTAAAGAATCTGCCTGTAATGCATTAGACCTGGGTTCGAAAGACCCCCTGGAGAAGGGAATGGCTATCAACTCTAGGACTCTTGCCTGGAGAATTCCATGGACAAAGGAACCTGGCAGGCTTTCGTCCATGGGGTCGTAAAAAGTCAGACACGACTGAGCAACTAACACTTTAAGTAACTGAGTTAAGGTATTTTGGGTTATGGACTTAGATACAGTCTGTCTACCAGTTTGCCCATCATCTAATATAGTAACAGTTGGGTTCTATATACCAGTTAATAAGGAAGTATTTATGAAATACATCGTAGCTTTATACTAAGAATTTTGGGGAATAGAAAATAAGTGCAAATGAACCCTCACCGAAGTTCAAATGAGCCAGCCTCTAATAAAAGTAGGGCTTCTGGATTTGGCTTAATGACTATTAATCAACATTTATTGAGTCCTTACTATATGTCAGGCATTTGCACTTGCACTTCTCTTTTAATATGACAAGCACATGAAGAAGCTGAGTGTTAGGTTCTTTGAGATTATGAAGTTTGTGATTGTGTTCTGACCCGTTAGCTCCACAGTTGGAGCTCTTATCCGCTGTTCCATATTGCTTCCTATACAAGGTTTTTTATAAATGAATATTCTAGATTATTAAACATATATTCATTTGAAAATAAAATATTAGGAAGTAATTACCTTTTAAAACAAGTTTTATTTTGTGGAGTTTCAGAGTGTAATATCAATAAAGATAAAAATAATCATTAAAAACTTCCAAATGTGTAAAGTGTTAGCCATGCATGGTGCATAAATTGTACAGTGACCATGGGTGACTCAGTGGTAAAGAATCTGCCTGCCAGTGCAGAAGATGCAGGAGACGCGTGTTTTATCCTTGGGTAGAGAAGATCCCCTGGAAAAGGAAAGGGCTGCCCACTCCAGTATTCTTGCCTGGAAAATTCCATGGACAGAGGAGCCTGGCAGGCTGCAGTTCATGGTGTCTCAGAGTTGGACACAACTGAGCACCCACACATGTACACATGTTTTGATATGTAGCTCTTTTAATTAAAACATATCTTTAAGCAGGAGAACTTTCAGTAGCTACCCATTTTCTGTCTATCTGGATAACAAGCTAACTCCTTTATGTAGGCCTTAAGGGGTCACCCATTCTAGCTCTCCCCTTTTCAACTGTGCAGGCTTTTGTTTGAAGCAGCTGGAATTGCCGTTTTCACTTCTGTGATTTTGTTCATAGTTTCCTTCTGCTTGGAGATACCCTGCTGTCTTCTCCTGTGGTTCTACGTTAACACTTAAGTCCATTTTCTTCCCAGCATTTTTTCTTCTTCAGAACTTTTTAATCCCTCCCTAGGCATTGTGTATATCCTACCTTGTTTGGTTTAGCTGTTTCCCCAACTAGATAAGCCATTTGATGGAAGTGGCTGTGACCGATACATTTATGTAGTTAGTGTTTTATACACATAAGAAGCTCAATAATTGTTTGCCTACTGAAAAAGAGGATAAAAAGTTATACATGGCAGTATTAGTAATGTTTTTTAATAAACATTTTCATTTTGTTTATCTTATCTCATTATATAGCTTAAGTTTATAATCTGAAATTTTATATTCTTTTGGATGATTTTGGTGTTTAATTTCATCAAGAAATGAGAGGTTGAAACTCTGAAAGAAAAACCAAATGTATTTTGTGTTGGTGTGTATAAATAGCAAGAATATGCTTATAGTAATTAATATTGTGAGTAGTTAGAATTGGGTATTCCCTTGACATTTGATATATTTAGTTATTGATATTTCAAAGCAGTTTTCTTGAATAACTTACATTGGTTTTAAAAATATAGTCTTTATAGCTTTGACTTATACTTTCTAAATTTGGAATATACATGAGGGAACTTTTGACTTCTTTAGTGTTTTTCTACTTTGAAGTATTTAAAATTTTTAAACTGAGAATTTGCTTCCTCAGTTGCCACTTTATCTTTCTCCTATAAAGTGTTCAATTGAGGAGCACTAATTTTAGGAGAAATATTTGTTAAAAGTAGTTGAAATTAGCTATATTATAGTCTAGATGGAGGGGGTTCCCTGACGGTCCAGTGGTTGGAACTCTGTACTTTTCACTGCTGTGGCCTCAGATTCAATCCTTGGTCAGGGAACTAAGATTAAGATGTATGGTGCAGCCAAAAAAAAAAAAAAAAAAAGTCCAGATGGACGTTAAACTTAACCCTCTTTTCATTTTATGGGCCATTTAAAGAGAAAGTGGTTTGCATGTATAATCCAACTTTTTGGACACTGGGTTGTTTTCTTCAGTTGTCTTTTCATAATCTTAGTATGTGAATATATATGTTTAGTAAGTTTTAGAAATGTGACCACTAATGCTAGGTTGTTACAGTGTGTATTTTTTTACATTATTTTCAGCATTTTTTATTTCTACCATATTTAAACATGTTTTGGAGTCTAGACTCCTTTCTCAGCTCATCATTGCAGTGTACTTGCTTCTTTTCCTTCTCCAGAGACAGTTTGTTTCTAGGCAAAACCAGTTTGTTTTTTTAGCACGCAGCCCACATAGGGGGTGGGGAAGAAATGGAACTAGGTCACTACTGCCCTTTTCTGGATAACCACTAAAGGATGTGTAAGCTAAGTGTTCTTTAAATATGGGTGGCATCTCCTCCATGGGTTTAGGTGTTTAGGCTTTCGCCTAACTGGCCTCAGTAAGACCCTGTCGTATATGCGTTGCCTGCTGACTCCTCTCTCTGTCACTCGGATCTGAAGTTGAGGATTTTCCTCAAATCCCAACTTGATCTGGTTAAAGGGAGTGTTGTCCCACGAGAATGCATAATTTAGTAGTCATTAAACTCACCAAATGTGCTGGTGTTTGTTTTTTACATTAGTTTTACTTTCCTGCTGCTGACTGTCTAAATGGGCAAAACTTTATTAAAATTTTTTTTTTTAGTGGTGTTCTTGTTCTGGTTTAAGAAAACTCAGTGTACCTCTTAGAACTTTTAATTTTTCACTATCCATTTCTATCACTCATGACCATTGTTTTGTTTTTCGTGGTGACATGTGGTTATGAACACAAGATTGAGTTAACTTAGATTTTGGTATTCTACATCTGTCCATAAATTTTTTTATCAGTTTATTGGTATTTTGTACTTTGAAATGCTGAATTTATAGAGATGTTGAAGCCATGAGAAAACAAATGTGTTCATATATTTTAATTTTTACTTAGAAGCCAATTTGAGTCATTAAAAAGGTGCATAATGGATTTGTAAGTATCTGTTACATAAATCATCTTGTTAGGTATATGTAATTTTTTAAAAGTTATGTCTTGAATATGAAAACAAAATATAGTTTTCCAACCAGTATCATGTTAATTGAAACTAATTTTCACATATTTAAATTGTTAGCTGCAAACGACGTGATATACTGACCTTGCTTCTTTGTTGAGTACCAGGCAAAAACGTAGTGAGTTGGAACTTCCCTGGTGGTCTAGGGGTTAAGACTCCGAACTTCCACTACAGGGAGCACAGATCCATCCTTGGTTAGGTAACAAAGATCCTGCATGCTGTGCGGTGCGGCAAAAACAAAAACCAAAAACAAAAAACTGCCTAAATGTAAAAAGTGCCCTTATTTAGTATTGCAGAGCAAGGTGTATATTTTATGGATGTCTGTGGCATTGAAAGTGAAAGTCACTCAGTCATGTCTGACTCTGCGACCCCGTGTACTATAGACTCCATGGAATTCTTCAGACCAGAATGCTGGAGTGGGTAGCCTTTCCCTTCTCCAGGGGATCTTCCCAACCCAGGGATCGAACCCAGATCTCCCTCATTGCAGCTGGATTCTTTCCTAACTGAGCCACTAGGGAATCCCAAGAATAATGGAGTGGGTAGCCTGTGCCTTCACCAGCAGGTCTTCCCAACCCAGGAGTTGAACCGGGATCTTCTGCATTGCGGGAGGATTCTTTACCAGCTGAGCTAGGAGGGAAGCCCTCTGTGACATTAAGCAGGTACAAAACATTGGAGTTAGAGGAGGAGGGGGAATCATTAGCACTTTCAGATCTACTGGCTTCATTTTTATCAGACTGTGAATGAAGATTTGTCTAAATTATCTTTGTTTTATTGAGGTAAATTTTATATAACATAAAATTAGCCGTTTTAAACTGTCACAAATTTTACAGTTTCATGTACATGAAATATCCCAATGAGGTGAACCCGCAGAGACAGAAAGCAGATTGGTGGCTGACAGTAGGTGGGGATGAGGAGTCATTGCTTAGTAGGTACAGGGTTTTCTTTGGGGATTCTGAGGATGTTCAGGAACTTGGTACAGGTGGTGGTTTCACAGAACTTTCTGCTGAAATATTGGGTATTGGGAATCCTCCCAGGAAGCTTCCTATGTAATTAATACAGTCTTAAATGGCTAACTGGATCTAATAACTAGCTTTTCCTATGTAAAAGGTAGATGGTATTGAATTATTTATAACATTTATCTAAAGTAGACATTATTAATAAATATTAGTGAAAATATGCATATAAGATCAAGTCAAATTGGTATTTTACATTTTTTAGTAGTTTACAAACCCATATTTTTCCAATTTTTTTTTAGTTTAAAATTTAAAATTTTATTATTATGAATATACTGTAAATTGAACCAGGACTCTCAGTTTTTCTAGATGATGAAAAAACGTTAAAAACCTGGAATAGAAATGTCCTGTTTAGAGAGAGAATGTATTTACTATCTAAAATTCTACTATGGACATTGACAGTAAAATTAGGATGAAAACAAAAAACACAAATAGAGATTAAATTGTGAAACAAAAGAGTTTGTCAAGAATTCTGGGGGAAGCATAGAGTTTGGAATGTAAGAATATGAAGTTGAAGGAAGTTTTGTAATCAATGAGATAAAAAGTGAAAGAGGAGGAGAAGGCCTCCTTTGTAATTAATCTGAGGCACTTGGAGGATTTATCACACTGCAGTTTGGTCTCTTAACAAAGCAGAGCCAAATAAATGGAAGGTTTGCTACCAGGAGAAGGCCATTACACCCCACTCCAGTATTCTTGCCTGGAGAATCCCATGGACGGAGGAGCCTTGCAGGTTACAGTCCATGGGGTCACAAAGAGTCAGACACCAGTGAGTGACTTCACTTTCACTTTCTTTGCTACCAGGAGATGGAAATCTGCCAATACTAATAGGGTAGCAGGCAGTGCAGTATTCAGACTTGCAGGTCAGGAGATCAGTAAGAGAGAGTTCTGAGCAGAATCAGTGGAACCAGGGTAGACGCTGTCTGCAGTCTGCCCTGCTGGGGTGTGGGTAGCCCTGGGCCCCCTGGTGTTAATGGAAGCCAGGAGAGCTCAGGTCTGCAGATGCACCCTGTGGCCAAGTGAGACAGAATCAGATACTCAAAAGGTGAGAGACCTAGAGCTGTTTGAATGAGGTAAGGTCGTTTCACGAGTTGGCCAGGGGAAAGATATTTAAGGATAATAGGAAGAAATAGAATAATCTGCAATGAAGTGCTTTCATCTGCTAGGTTTAGGCTTGATATTTTCCTATATACTCTGATTTAGTCTTTTTGAGTTAGGCTTTGGTGGGGGCGGGCGGTGTCTGAATTTTTATTAATTACATCAGCAGTTCTCTTGAATATGGCTCTTGGACCAGGGATTGAGACATAGAGGCAGGACCCTTGATACTTGGTTAGCATTCCTGAATTTGATTCCTATTAGCTAGTCCTCCTCGGCAGCCCCTCACTGTTCTGAGGCCTCAAGTGGCTCTCCAAGATAATATTTGAGAACAGAGGTCAGAGAGTGATTTCACAATAACTCTTTTCAGAACATACATAAACAACAAAGCAAAAATTTTATAACTCTGCTAAACACCAACACATTAAAAAAACCATAAAGTTTTACTTAGGAATTATGTTTTTATTAGAAGTAGTTACTGTTGATTACCAAATGATTGGGACCTGTTAACATTTCTACATGGCAGTTTCATTTAATGAAATTGGGCCGATAACTACAAAACAATTTAGTATTCATTATTTTTCATCTTCCTTTATAGAATGAAGTCCTGCATTATCCTGTATTTATACAAAGCTTATTGCCCATGAAGAGATGGTATTGTTAGAAAAGAGGAGCTAACTGCATGTGGAATTTGGAGATTTTTTTTTTCTCACTTTTTAAATGAGATTGGACCAGTTGAGCTAATGTTTGTTTAATACTTTAGGAAAGAAAGGGTTAAGAGAGTTGGCTTTAAGGAAACACATGTTTTTGTATATGTTATTCCATCTAATGTTAAACCACCTCTGGAAGGGCAAGTGTTTTATCCTCATCTCTATAGAAAAGGAAAGTCAGAAAGTTCAGGTCACATAAGTTCAGGTCTTTCTGGCTTTGTCTCCTTTTCTTTCACTCATGTTTATGGTGCTCTGATTTCTAAAGTTCTTTCTAGCTCTAAAAATCTTTGATTTTAATGAAGTGAACAATATAATGAATTTTCATTTACCTACAGCTCAGACAGTAAAGAATCTGCCCACAATGCAGGAGATATGGGTTCGATCCCTGGGTCAGGAAGATTCCCTGGAGGAGGAAATGGCAACCCACTCCAGTATTCTTGCCTGGAGAATTCCATGGACAGAGGACTGGCGGGCTACAGTCTATGGGGTCACAAAGAGTCAGACTTGACTGAATGATTAACAACACACAACATGGAACTACAAATTTATTAGCCCATTGCCTGTGTGTTTCATCCCCCATTTCTTTAACACACATCCCAGCATATCATTTCATCTGTAGACATTTCAGTATACATCTCTAAAAGACAGAAAGCTATTTTTAAAAAATTTAAAACATACCCGTACTAATACTATCACTGTTAGAAAGCCCTAATTCCGTCATGCCCAGTTTCTGCTCACATTGTCCTGTCCTCATTTCTTTTTAGTCTCTGTCTTGTTTGGGGAGGCTGTGGTGGTCTTCGTCGCTGTGCAGGCTTCTGCCCGGTTGCAGTGAGGGGCGCTGTCCGCTGTGGTGTGTGCTGCGCGGCGGCTTCTCTGCAGGGGCACGGGCTTGAGCGCGAGGGCTGCCGTGGGTGCAGCCCCGGGCTCTCGTGCGCGGCCTCCGTCGTCGTGATGCCTGGGCTTAGGTGCCCTGTGGCGTGTGGGATTTCCCTGGGTCAGGGACCAAATCCATGTCTCCTGCATTGGTAGGTGAATTGTTTACCGCTGAGCCACCAGGGAAGCCCCCATAATTTCTTTTATTTTAATTTTTTTTCCTTTATTTTTATTAGTTGGAGGCTAATTACTTTACAATATTGTGGTGGTTTTTGCCATACACTGACATGAATCAGCCATGGATTTACGTGTGTTCCCCATCCTGAGCCCCGCTCCCACCTCCCTCCCCATCCCATCCCTCTGGGTCATCCCAGTGCATCAGCCCCGAGCGCTTGTCTCATGCATCCAACCTGGGCTGGCGATCTGTTTCACACTTGATAATATACATGTTTCAATGCTATTCTTTCAGATCATCCCACCCTCGCCTTCTCCCATAGAATCCAAAAGTCTGTTCTATACATCTGTGTCTCTTTTTCTGTCTTGCATATAGGGTTATCGTTACCATCTTTCTAAATTCCAATTATATGTGTTAGTATACTGTATTGATGTTTACCTTTCTGGCTTACTTCACTCTGTATAATGGGCTCCAGTTTCATCCACCTCATTAGAACGGATTCAAATGTATTCTTTTTAATGGCTGAGTAATATTCCATTGTGTATATGTACCACAGCTTTCTTATTCATTCGTCTGCTCATGAGCATCTAGGTTGCTTCCATGTCCTGGCTGTTATAAACAGTGCTGCGATGAACATTGGGGTACACCTGTCTCTTTCAGATCTGGTTTCCTTGGTGTTTATGCCCAGGGGTGGGATTGCTCATAATTTCTTTTAAAACTGTTTTTAAGTTTGGATTTAAATAAGGGCCATACATTTCAATTAGCTGATATGTCTCTTATGTATTAAACATTTATTTTACTGTTTTCTTTAAAAATAGGGTTTGTTTTCAACACTTTTAGGTTCATAGCAAAATTGAACAGAAGGAACAGAGATTTACCGTATAACCCCTGGTTGTCCAGTTGTTCCACCACCATTTGTTAAAAATTCAGATTATCTTTTCTCTGTTGTATTGCCTCTGTTCCTTTGTCAAAGATCAGGTGACAGTATGCATGAGGGTCCTTTTCTGGGTTCTCCATTCTATTCCATTACTCAGTTTCTTCTTTGATCAATACTACACTGTTTTGATTATTGTGTCTATGTGTTAAGTCTTGGAATTGGGTAGTGTCAATCCTTAGCCCTCCAACTTTGTTCTTCTCCTTCAGTATCATGTTCCCTGAGTTCTTGTTTTGTCAGGAAGTAAGAAATGTCTGGTTGTCTTCTTTTTGGTGATTTTGGTAGTCATCTGTGATCATCGTTTAGATTTATTAATGTGTTAGGACTTGTAAAGTGGTGATATTTTTATCATTCTACCTTCATTTATTATCTCTAATACTTTAAAGGAATACTTTCTATCCTTGATTTTTTTGGCTATCCAAAGGAACAGTTCATATAGAAGTAGGATGAAAAATGCTTGATTATTTTTCTTTATTTACCAGTTATCAAAATAATGAATTGGTTCCCTAGCAATATCCAAAGGTAACTGGCAAATTTCTTCATGTGTCATTGGAAACGCACAGATTTAAAAGATACTCAGGTTGTCTCATCTTTAGCCAGTGGGAGCCTCTAGTTCTTGAATCCTTTTGACATGGCCTTAATAGTCTTTGATGACTTTCCTGCTTTCTGGTGTATTAGTCTGTATTCTTCAGAGAAACACAACCAATAGAATATATCAGGATATATCTCTATCTTTATCTCTATATCTGTAGAAAGAGACTTCTTATAATGAACTTGATCACACAGCTTTGGAGACTGACAAATCCCACGATCTACAGTAGGCAAGCTGGAGACCTAGGAAGGGTGATGGGTGTAGTTCCAGTTGAGAGTTCAGTAAACTCAAGACCCAGGGGGAGCCAGACCTGAAGGCTTGATGTAGAATTCCCTCTTCCTTTGGAAGGGTCAGCCTTCAACTGATTGGATGGGACTCACCCATAATTAGGCACGGTAATCTGCTTTACTCAGTCTGCAGATTCAGATGTTAATCTCTTCTAGAAACACCATCACAGATGTACCCAGAATAATGTTTGACCAAAGGTCTGGCACCCCATGATTCAGTCTAGGTGACATACTAAATTAACCATTACATCTGGTGTGAGATGTTCCAGGCTTAATTTTACATTTCCTGTCCCAGGTGTGAAATACACCGTTTTCCCAAGGAGCCCAGATCTTCTCCTAAACAAAATTGAAGTAAAGTAGCAAAGTCTTCTAAATAATGTTATCAATTAATAAGTGCCATCTGATGATTCTTTTAATGATGAAAATACATTGAGATTCATACTTCGCAAAGCTTTACTTTGAGAGGCTTTGTAGGGAATTCCTTGGCAGTTGAGTGGTTAGGTGCTTTCACTGTAGTCGCTTGGGTTCAATCCCTGGTTGGGGAACTAAAGCAGTTATCCTCCAATTAAAAATAAATAAAAAAAGAAAGGTATAATTTCTTAAGAGTAATTAAATTTTCTTCGGTGTTACTTAATTGTCTTCATTTTCTCACTTTTGGGAAAGAGTTGCTCGATGTCTGTCTGTCCTGTCATTCCTACCTTGATCTTCCTTAGTTTCTGATATAACATTTGAGGAAAGTACGGAATGAAAGCTGATGGCATGTAGTTATACCTAGTAAAATGCATACATAGAAATAATTGATAATTATCTTCCGTAAGCATCAACCTAAGTATCTACCTCTTAGTATATTTCAGTAACCTGGAACTACAGACATAATTGAGTTTACCCTTTTCATTTTACAGAAGAGGAAATTGAGGCTTAGCTCTGTAGGAAAGCTAGGGCTCACCTGGATCACTTGCATTCAGATTTGGCAGTATGCGGCGGCGTTCAGAGACAGACCAGTATGACTCAAAGTTCTTGACGTTGCCATTTATTAGCTGTATTAACTTGAGCAAACATATTTTTTTGATCATGCCATGTGGCACCTTGGATCTTAGTTCCCCAACCAGGGATTGAACCCATGCCCCTTGCAGTGGAAGCACAGAGTCTTAACCACTGGACTACCCAGAAAGTCCCAGGGAAACTTTGTTTTTTAAATTTACTTGTAAGCTAGAGATAATAACTATGTGATATGATTACTATGACAGTTAACCAAGAATAACATTCTAAGGAACCCAGTACTGTGCCTGTCACATTGTGGTGTTCAGTAGCTAAGTCGTGTCTGACTCTCTGGGACCACGTGGACTGCAGCATGCCAGGCTTCCCTGTCCTTCACTACCTTCTTGGAGTTTGCTCAGACTCATGTCCATTGAGTCGATGATGCCATCCAGCCATCTCTTCCTCTGTTGCTCCCTTCTTCTGCCCTCAATCTTTTCCAGCATCAGAGTCTTTTCCCATTGATGCCCTTCGCATCAGGTGGCCAAATTATTGGAGTTTCAGCTTCAGCATCAGTCCTTCCAATGAATATTCAGAGTTGATTTCCTTTAGGATTGACTGGTTTGATCTCTTTGTAGTCCAAGGGATTCTCAAGAGTCTTCTCCAGCACCACAGTTTAAAAGCATCAGTTCTTCGGTGCTCAGCCTTCTTTATGGTCCAACTCCCACATCTGTACGTAACTCCTGGAAAAACCATAGCTTTGACTATACAGACATTTGTTGACAAAGTGATGTCTTTACTTTTTAATACACTGTCTAGGTTTGTCATAGCATTTCTTCAAAGGAGCAAGTGTCTTTTAATTTTATGGCTGCAGTCACCATCTGCAGTGATTTTGGAGCCCAAGAACATGAAATCTGTCACTGTTTCTACTTTTACCCCGTCTGTTTGCCATGAGGTGATGGGACCAGATGCCGTAATCTTAGTTTTTTGAATGTTGAGTTTTAAGCCAGCTGTTTCATTCTTCTCTTTCGCCTTCATCAAGGGGCTTTTTATTAGAGTGGTATCATCCGCATGTCTGAGGTTGTTGATATTTCTCCCAGCAGTCTTGACTCCAGCTTGTGATTCATCCAGGCTGGCCTTTCGCATGATGTGCTCTGCGTATAAAATAAGCGGGGTGACAGTATACAGCCTTGACATACTCCTTTCTCAATTTGGAACCAGTCTGTTGTTCCATGTCCAGTTCTACCTGCTGCTTCCTGACTTGCATACAGGTTTCTCAGGAGATAGGTTAAGATGGTCTGGTGTTTCCATCTCTTTAAGAATGATCCATAGTGTGTTGTGATCCACACAGTCAAAGGCTTTAGTGTAGTCAGTGAAGCGGAGGTAGATGTTTTTCTGAAATTCCCTTGCTTTTTCTATCATCCAACAGATGTTGGCAATTTGATCTCTGGTTCCTCTGCCTTTTCTAAACCCAGTTTGTACATCTGGAAGTTCTTGGTTCACATACTGCTAAAGCCTAGCTTGAAGGATTTTAAGTATAACCTTACTATCATATGAAATGAGTGCAGTTGTATGGTAGCTTGAACATTCTTTGGCATTGGAAAGAAAACTGACCTTTTCCAGTCCTGTGGCCACTGCTGAATTTTCCAAATTTTCCGACACATTGAACGCAGCACTTTAACAGCTACTTAGGCTTTTAAATCGCTCAGCTGGAATTCCATCACCTCCACTAGCTTCTTTTGTAGTCATGCTTCCTAAGGCCCACTTGACTTCACACTCCAGGATGTCTGGCTATAGATGAGTGACCACACCACTGTGGTTATCTGGGTCATTAAGATGGTAACGATGACCCTATATTTGAGACAGCAGAAGAGACACAGATGTAAAGAACAGACTTTTGGACTCTGGGAGAAGGCGAGGGTGGGATGATTTGAGAGAATAGCATTGAAACATGTATATTATCACATGTGAAACAGATCGCCAGTCCAGGTTCGATGCATGAGACAGGGTGCTCAGGGCTGGTGCACTGGGATGACCCTGAGGGATGGGATGGGGAGGGAGGTGTGAAGGAGGGTCAGGATGGGGAACACATGTACACCCATGGCTGATTCATGTCAATGTATGGCAAAAACCACTACAATATTGTAAAGTAATTAGCCTCCAATTAAAATAATATAAAAAAAGACCTTTTTTGTATAGCTCTTCTGTGTATTCTGGCCACCTCTTCTTAATCTCTTATGCTTCTGTTAGGTCCTTACTGTTCCTGTCCTTTATCATGCCTATTTTGCATGAAATCCACTTGATATCTCCGGTACACTATAAGCTCTGGTTTTTCCTGTACTCCTCCTTTTTTAATCTTTAAAAAATATTCCTTTATTTATTTGGCTCTTCCAGGTCTTAGTTGAGGCATGTGGGGATCAGCTCCTAGACTAAGGATGGAACCCAGGTCCCCTGCTTTGGGAGTGCAAAGTCTGTCGGTCACTGGAGCACCAGGGAACTCCCTGTTTTTCCTGTCCTCCTCGTTTGCAGTTCTTTTCTTGTCTCTTTTTGAAGTGAACATCGAGTGTATCTAAAGTAAATGAAATTAATCCTTTGTCTGTTGCTTCGTTTGCTATTATTTTCTCCCAATCTGAGGGCTGTCTTTTCACCTTGCTTATAGTTTTCCTTTGTTGTGCAAAAGTTTTTAAGTTTCATTAGGTCCCATTTGTTTATTTTTGCTTTTATTTCCATTATTCTGGGAGGTGGGTCATAGAGGATCCTGCTGTGATTTATGTCGGAGAGTGTTTTGCCTATGTTCTCCTGTAGGAGTTTTATAGTTTCTGGTCTTACATTTAGATCTTTAATCCATTTTGAGTTTATTTTTGTGTATGGTGTTAGAAAGTGTTCTAGTTTCATTCTTTTACAAGTGGCTGATTCATGTCAATGTATGACAAAAACCACCACAATATTGTAAAGTAATTAGCCTCCAACTAATAAAAATAAATGAAAAAAAAAAAGTAAATGAAAACAGTATACTTTTGTTGCATTTGTTACCTTGTTCATGGTGTTTACTTAACAAATGTTTTCCTTTTTTTTTTTAAAAAGCCTTTTTTATTTATTTCTTTTGACTGCATGGGATCTTTGTTGCTTTGCTTGGGCTTTCTCCAGTTGCAGTAAGCAGGGGCTCCTTTTGGTTGCAGTGTGTGGGCTTCTGATTGTGGTGGCTTCTCGTCGCAGAGCACAGGCTCTAGGCACGCGAAGCTCTAGGCATGCGCGGGCTTCAGTAGTTGTGGTTCCCAGGCTCAGTAGTTGTGGTTTGCAGGCATGATTTACGTGGGCTTCATACTTGTGGCGCAAGGGCTTAGTTGCTCTGTGGCAACTTGATCCTCCCGGACCAAGGATCAAACCCATGTCTCCTACATTGGCAGGCAGATTTTGGTCTGGTCCTTTTCTTAACTTTCTGAATGACAGTTACTAAAGTTCACATTCAGAAGATTTACTTTTAGTCTGAAGTATTTTATCCAGAATAACTTCGGTTGTTATATTCCTATTTATTGTCATTATTGAATATTAATCACAAATGTTTTAAACTATTTTATGTGTCATTAGGGTAGATTTTAAACATGTTGATGCTTGTATGCTCCTGGAGCATGCAGGATTGTGTGGTCAGCATTAATGGATGTTTAAACGTTGCTTTTATGTTCTTAGATGAAAGCTATGTTACCTATATTAAATGTTAGTAATTTTAATTATCACTCTCCTTTTTAATATGAAATGTTGGCTTGAATTTCTATAGAACTAGCTACAGGATTGTAAACCTGTAATTCATGTTTAAATGTGAATATGTAGAAAAAAGTCTTAGAACTGTTTATCTTCCAAAAATTTTTGCTATCTATTTTGGATAATATTCCAAAAGCATACTCAAATGTTGACTTTCCCATGACATTAATAGATGGCTTTGTTTATTGAGACGTATAAAAATATGATTGCTAATGCCTATAGGTTAAGGTTATATTTCATAAAGTGGGTAAATTGATGTATTTGAAGTGTTGGAGACTTCAAATTAGGAGACCTAGAAGTGATGAAAAAGAAGGCAATGATAGTTGCTTTCAGATCTTCTTGGAGTGTTTTCATTTGATGACTCCATTTTCTTGTAATTCATCTTGTCTGTAACTACTTGTATATGCAGGTTTTACTCCCAAGCACTGGAAACTAATTGTTCTGAGATCACTGATTTCTCAGAGTCACCAAATATGTTGCTTGGCATTTTTTGGTTCCCATCATGCTTGTTCATTACAGACTATTGGATTAGATTCTGCTAGTCGTCCTGAAGGTTTGCTTTCTGCGTACTTTGTCTCCCCCAGTCTTGTGTTGATCTCCTTGCCCACCTTTGCTGGCTCAGCTGCGTACTCATGCCTCTGTCCTAAGACTCAGTTTTTTAACGTTTGTGTTGTCAGCATTGATATGTACACGTTCATACTTCACCACCGTAATGAGATGACTCCAAAATCTGTTCCTGTCCTTTTTTTCTGCAGTTAAGACTCTTATTCTTTACCAGTTGGATGTTTTTATCTGTTGCCTTATTGTCTCCAAAAACTCAGTGTGTCTGAGTCAAAGTCTTCATCTTGGAACAAACTTCATGGTCTTAATTCTGTCACTGATAGTGGTACTGTCGTTCATCTACCTCCCAAGTTTAGTCATGATCGATTCTTTCACTCACCCTTTCCAATTTATTTAGGCACAAAGGTCTGTATTCTAATTTTTCTGACAAAATTTGGGAAATGTTGGTTTATAGAATTGATTGGTTGAGTAGTTATCTGTATGTCTTTCAAATTGGCTAAGTGTAGAGGGGTTTGAAAGAGCGTTTTTTATTTCTTTAATAGAGTTTTTGTAGTGGCTATAATTTAAAAGAAAGTGCCAGGGACATTATCTAAGGCCTCTTAAAGGAGCTAATGCCTGAGCATGGCTGTGAGGCTCTCAGAACTTTTCTGGTTTGATCTGGGAATGGGAGAGGTTCCACTTTGGTTTAAACCAGGTATTCTTCAATATGGGTAGCTTTTAGATTAACAGGTTTGTTTCAGTATTAGGCAGTTAGATGAAAACAGTTCAAATGATATGGAAAGTGTTTGGCAGAGTGGATGCACACATGTACCTTAACTTTCTTGCTCAACCATGTCCATTCGTTTCCAAACTTAGTTTTAACCTAAATCATCAGTCTCAGAACTCCTTAGAAAGCCTTTTATTTTGATGGCTTTTCTGACCAATTATCTTTTTCTTTTCTTCTTATCTGATACGTGGCATGCCCATCTCTGTTCACATTAGGCATGTTTTCTTGGCTAGTTATCAAGGAAAAACTTACTGAGATTCTTTTTGTTTGCATCTTATGGTTGCAAAATAAGAAACAGTCTTTAGATTGATGAGCTGGCACATGCAGTACCAACAATTGTGAAAAAAGGAAAGAGGCCTCAAACATGTCACAGCAAAAGTACAAAAACAAAAATTGTGGTAGATTATCAATAATTACTTCAAAAAGTAATAATGACAAAAAAAAGTAATAATGACTTATCTAGATTGTCTGGTACATGATTGCTGAAGAAGTCAGAGTGGACAATAACTCAAGTACCTGATAGACAAAAAAAAGAAAAAAAGAAAAAACAAACTGTTGAAGGTGTTGCATTTTCAGGGAGAAAAATTATAAAAACAAAGATACTAAAATCAACTGTACTTCAATAAAAAACTGAAAAAAATACTACTAAAGTGCTTAATGTTCTCTTTTCTGGACCATTCTTTTCTAGATTGTTTCTCTATTCTTTGATTCTATCTACCAGAAATTTGATAATAGATATCAAGTCTAGGAAGACTTCCCTGGTGGCTCAGTGGTAAAGAATCCACTTGCCAATGCAGGAGACACAGGTTTGATCCCTGGGTCAGAAGATCCCCTGGAGAAGGAAATGGCAACCCACTCTAGTATTCTTGCCTGGGAAATCCCATGGACAGAGGCACCTGGCAGACTACAATCCGTGGGGTCACAAAAGATTCAAATATGATCTAGTGACTAAACAGCAACAGTCAAACGTAGGGAAGTAAAGTAAAAGGGGGAAATCCCTTCTTGGTAACAGGGAAGTATTGTCAGATTGGTCCACATATATGTATCCCAACCCTCTGATACATATTTTATTGGTCAAATAGCAGTTCTCAACAATTTGGGTTTATTTATTCTAACGTAGATTAGTAATGTAGATATTGTTTTAGGTTTAACAATGATTTGTTTGGTTTAGTGTTTATAAGCTTTTTTACATGTCGTTTTCATTTGGAATATGAAAACAGATCCGAGAACGTGGTGTATCTCATTGTCTGTATGCGTCATCTTTGATCTGTTTCATCACTGTCTTATACTGATAGTTTTCTGAGGACAGGTGTTTTGCCTCCTTGGGAACGTTTATTCCTAGGTATTTTATTCTCTTTGTTGCAATGGTAAATAAATGGGATTATTTCCTTAATTTCTCTTTCTGACCTTTCATTGCTAGTCTATAGGAGTGGAAAAGATTTCTGTGCATTAATTTTGTATCCTGCAACTTTACCAAATTCACTGATTAGCACCAGTAGTTTTCTAGTGGCATCTTTAAGATTTTCTTGGCGTGAATATCATGTCATCTGCAGACGGTGACAGTTTTAGTTTCTCTTTTCCATTTTGGATTCCTTTTATTTCTTTTTTTCCCTTGATTGGCATAGCTAGGACTTCCAAACTATGTTGAATAATAGTGATGAGAGTGGGCATCCTTGTCTTATTCCTGACCTTAGAGCAAATGCTTTTAGTTTTTCACCACTGAGAATGATGTTTGCTGTGGATTTTCTGTATATGGTACTTACTGTATTGGGGTAGGTTCATCAGAGAAAGTATCTGCATAAAACTCACAAAAATATTCTTCACTCAGAATTTTGTGATTTATCAGTTTTGAAAATTTTACAGTAATAAACTTGCGTTTATAGTGTACAAAAGGTTGGAACCAAAACCTAAGGGAATGAACAGAATGTGAATGATAATAACAATCACAAGTTGTATAATGAACTTTTGGTCAGTTTTAAGCTCTAATAGCTTGGCATGGTGATGTTAATTGTATCAATCACTAAAAATGTATTGATAACGTCTCTGGTCAATAACATTCGGGTAACAAAAGATGTATTAATGTGTCTCTGGTCAAGAATATGTTAATATGGAGTGTCATATTGATTGATTTGTGTATATTGAAGAATCCTTGTGTTCCTGTGATAAATTCCTCTTGATCATGGTATATGATCCTTTTTAATATGTTCTGGAATTCAATTTGTTAATATTTTGTTGAGAATTTTTCTGTGTTCATCAGTGATATTGGTCTGTAATTTTCTTTTTTTGTGATATCTTTTTCTGCTTTTGGTATTAGGGTAATGGTGGCCTTGTCCAATGAGTTTGGGAGTGTTCCTTCCTCTGCAATTTGTTTTAGAAGAGTTTGAGATGGATGGTGTTATTAGTTTTTCTCTAAATGTTTGATAGAATTTACCTGTGAAGCCATCTAGTCCAGGACTTTTGTTTATTGGAAGATTTAAAAAATTGTTTTATTTCTTTGTTTTACTTTTGACTGTGCTGGGTCTTTGTTGCTGCGAATGGTCTTTCCGTAGTTTTGGCGAGCAGGGCCCCTCTTCATTGTGGTGCACAGGCCTCATTGAGGAGGCTTCTCTTGTTGTGGGGCACAGGCTCTCGGCATGTGTGCTTGCGCACACGTAGTAGTTGCAGCATGCAGGCTCGGGAGCTCACGGGCTTCAGTAGTTGTCGTGTTTGGGCTCAGTAGTTGTGATGTATGGGTTCCATTTCTCCGAAGAATGTGGGATCTTCCTGGACTACGGATTAAACCTGTGTCCCTTGCATTGGCAGATAGATTCTTAATCGCTGAAACACCAGGGAAGTCCCTCTAGGTATTTTTTGATTTCCTCTTTGATTTCTTCAGTGATCTCTTGGGTATTTAGCAGCATGTTGTTCAGCCTGCTCGTTTTTGTGTTCTTACAGTTTTTTTTTTCCCCTATAATTTCCAATCTCATAGAATTGTGATTGGAAGAGGTATTTAATACTGTTTCAGTTTTCTCAAATTTACCAAGGCTTGATTTGTGACTGAAGATGTGATCTCCTGAAGAATGTTCCATGTGCACTTGAGAAGAAAGTATATTCTGCAGCTTTCAAATGGAATGTCCTATATATATTAATTATGTTTATCTGGTCTAATGTGTCACTTAAAGCTTATATTTTCTGATTAATTTTCTGTCTGGATGATCTGTCCTTTGGTATAAATGAGGGTGTTAAAGTTCCCTACTATTACTGTGTTACTGTTGATTTCCTCTTTTTGACTGTTAGCATTTGCCTTATGTATTGAAGTGCTCCTATGTTGGGTGCATAAATGTTTATAATTGTTACACCTTCTCCTTAGATTGATCCCTTGATCATTATGTAGTGTCGTTCCTTGCCTCTTGCATTACTAACGGTCTTTATTTTAAAGTTTTTTTGTCTGATTTGAGTGTTGCTACTCCAGCTTTCTTTTGACTTCCATTTGCATGGAATATATTTTTTCCACCCACTCACATTTAGTCTGTGTATGTCCCTAAATCTGAAGTGGGTGTCTTGTAGACATCACATAATGGGTCTTGTTTTTGTATCCATTCAGCCAGTCTGTGTTTTTTGTTTGAAGTATTTAATCCATTCACATTTAAGATAATTACCTATATGTATATTCTTATTACCATTTTCTTAATTGTTTTGGGTTTGTTTTTATAGGTCTTTTTTCTTCTCTTGTGTTTCCCACCCAGAGAAGTTCCTTTAGCATTTGCTGTAAAGCTGGTTTGGTGGCACTAAATTATTTTAACTTTTGCGTATCTGTAAAGTTTTTAGTTTCTTCATTGAATCTGAATGTTATCCTTGCTGGGTAGAGTAATCTTGATTGTAAGTTTTTCCCTTTCATCACTTTAAATATATCTTGCCAGTTCTTTCTGGCCTTTCTGATATCCTTTCCCATATTAAGAAAGTTTTCCCACCTATAATCTCTTCAAATATTTCCTCAGACTCTCTTTTTCTTCTGGAACCTGTATAATTCAAAGATTGGTGCATTTAATGTTGTCCCAGACGTCTCTGAGACTGTCCTCATTTCTTTTCATTGTTTTTTCTTTACTCTGCTCTTTGGCAGTTATTTCCACCATCCTGTCTTCCAGCTTACTTATTCGTTCTCCTGCCTCAGTTATTCTGCTGTTGATTCCTTCTAGTGTATTTTTCATTTTGGTTAGTGTTTTCATCACCATTTGTTTGTTCTTTATTCTTCTAGGCCCTTGTAAACATTTCTTATATTTTCTCAATCTGTACCTCCATATTCTATTTCTGAGTTTATGGATCATCTTTGTTAATATTACTCTGAATTCTTTTTCAGGTAGATTGCCTAGTCCTCTTCATTTATTTGTTCTTATAGGTTTTTAGCTTGCTCCTTCATTGGTAACATATTTCTCTGTCATCTCATTTTGGTTGGTGGGTGGGGCTGTGTTCCTGTCTTATTGATTGCTTGGCCTGAGGTGTCTAGCACTGGAGTTTGGAAGCAGTTGGTAGAACTGGGTCTTGGTGCTGAGATGGGGACCTTTGGAAGAGCTCACATGGATTCATATTTCTTAGGGTTGAAGTACTCTGTAAGTTCAGCAGCTTGGACTTGGTGCTCCTACCACAGGGGCTTGGACCGTAAAGGAGGCTGAGCACCAAAGAACAGATGCTTTTGAACTGTGGTGTTGGAGAAGACTCTTGAGAAACCCTTGGACAGCAAGGAGATCAAACCAGTCAGTCCTAAAGGAAATCAGTTCTGAATATTCATTGGGAGGACTGATGCTGAAGCTAAAGCTCAGATACTTTGACCTACCTGATGCAAAGAGCCAACTCATTAGAAAGGCCCTGATGCTGGGAAAGATTGATGGGAGGAGGAGAAGGGGACGACAGAAGACAAGATGGTTGGATGGCATCACTGACTCAATGGACATGAGTTTGAGCAAGCCCTGGGAGATGGTGAAGGACAGGGAAGCCTGGTGTGCTGCAGTCCATGGGGTGGCAGAGTCGGACATGACTGAGTGTGCAATAACCACCACCACCAGAGGGGCTTAGGCTCAAGCCCTGACCTGTTAGGAGATGAGAACTTCATGTCTTCCTATTTTGTTATCTTGACCATTGGTATCAGAAACTTATTTTGAGCAGTTACCTGAAAATTGTTTCCTTGTGTGGAAAGTCTTATCCTATTTCTGATTCTTTCCACTCAGACAGACTTGTTTTATTTTCCCATAAATTGTGTGTTTGCATTTGGTATCAAATTATCCAGATTGGGTAGTAGCAACTGGTTGGTTGTAACCCAAAGAAACATTTAAAAAAAATGTTAGTTGCAGTTGGGAGGAAATAACAAGTCCTGGTTAGATATGCATCAAAGAAGTATTGTGGACTCAACTTTAAGCATTTGTACCACTTTAGCTTCTTGCTTTTTATGATTCTGATTCATGTTTCCTAATTAGAGTACTGACCCTGGTGTTAGAGGGTAAATGTGGTGTATCTTCTTAGGGCCTCCATTTAAATCACAGGTATGAGCATGGGAGTTTGAAATTACTATGTATATTGTATTATCACTTAGTTTATTACATTCACATAAATTTTTGGACTAAGAAGATGTAAAAGAGTTTGTTTATCATCCAGTTTCTATGAATCTTGAGTTTATTTTCCTTTGTCATGAGGGTTGTTTGACTGGAAAAGCTGGTGAGGCATTGATTGAAGTGAAAGGTTAGAAACACTATTAAAAATAAACTTATGCATATTTTAAGGAATAGTGGATCACTTATGGATTCAAGTAGTTTAGAGACAAAAATTCATGCATTTTTATATTGTTAATTTATAGATTATGTGATTTATTTATGTAATGAAAACAGTTTATAACCAAGAGTCTGTTATGTTAGCTGTGTTCATTCATATACTCATTCATATAGCATGTTCTTGTGCACATGAATGCCTTTATGGCAGTGGCCCCCACATTTTAGTGTGTATCACAGTTACCTGAGAGTTTGTTAAAAGTTTGTTAAAAGCTGTAGGTACCATCCCCAGAGATTGTGGTGACATAGTGATCTCTTTTTTTAAAATAAACACATTGATATTCTGGTCTGTAGACCACTTTTTGACTATTATAGGAGAAGGAATTATTTTTACTAAAAGGTTAAAAAAACCCCATTATTTAAAAAGATTTAATGGTAGGAGAATATGAAAGTATTTATGATTGTGAGTGACTTAAAGTTTTAGCATAATACAACATAATAGGCCGGAGAAGGCAATGGCACCCCACTCCAGTACTCTCGCCTGGAAAATCCCATGGACGGAGGAGCCTGGTAGGCTGCAGTCCATGGGGTCGCGAAGAGTCAGACACGACTGAGCGACTTCACTTTCACTTTTCACCTTCATGCACTGGAGAAGGAAATGGCAACCCACTCCAGTGTTCCTGCCTGGAGAATCCCAGGCACGGTGGAGCCTGGTGGGCTGCCGTCTATGGGGTCTCACAGAATTGGACACGACTGAAGTGACTTCGCAGCAGCAGCAGCAGCAACATAATAGGCTTGGTTTTGAATTTGACCTGTCTCCTGTAAGGGCCAGTAGATGGTAGCTGTTTGCTAAACTTCAGTAATGGATAACTTGTGACTGGTATAATGGATAACTTGGACACAATAAAGGGTAAAAATGGTGGAGGCCTAGTATATGCTGAAGAGATCAAGAAGAGATAGAATGAATACATGGAAGAATTGTGTAAAAAAGATCTTAATGAACTGGATTACTATGATAGTGTGGTTAGTCACTCAGAGCTAGACATTCTGGAGTGCGAAGTCAGGTGGGCCTTAAGAAGCACTGCTGTTAATAAAGCTAGTGGGTGTGATGAAATTCCAGCAGAACTACTCAAATCCCTAAAGATGATGCCATCAAGGTTTTGCATTCATTATGTCAGCAAATCTGGAAACTTAGGAGTGGCCACAGAACTGGAAAAGGTCAATCCTTATCCCAATTCCCAAGAAGGGTAGTTACAAAGAATGTGCTAACCATCGGACAGTTGCACTCATCTCCCACGCTAGTAAATCTTGCATGCTAGGCTATTCATCATTACGTGAACCAAGAGCTTCCAGATGTCCAGATGGGTTTAGAGAAGGAAGAACAGCTAGAGATCAAATTGCCCACATTCCCTGAGTTAAAGAGAAAGCAGGGGAATTTCAGAAAAACATCTATCTCTGTTTCATCAACTTCGCTAAAGCCTTTGACTGTGTGGATCATGACAAACTGTGGAAAGCTGTTAGAGAGATGGGAATACAGACCATCTTACCTGTCTTCTGAGAAGCCTGTATGCGGGTCAAAAAACAACAGTTAGCACCCTGTGTGGAACAACTTATTGGTTCAAGATCAAGAAAGGAGTATGACAGGGCTGTCTGCTGTCACCCTGTTTGTTTAACCTATATGCTGAACATATCATTAGAAATGCCGGGCTGAATGAATTACAAGCCGGAATCAAGATAGGCAGGAGAAACATCAACAATCTAAGATATGCGGATTGTATTGCTGAAAGCAGAGGAGCTGAAGAGCCTCTTGATAAGGGTGAAGGAGCAGAGCGAAAGAGCTGGCTTAAGACTAAGTATTAAAAAAACTAAGATCCTGTCATCCAGCCCTGTTACTGGATGGCAGATGGAAGGGGAAAAGGTGGAAGTAGTGACAAATTTCCTCTTCCTGGGCTCTAAAATCTCTCTGGATGGTGACTGCAGCCTTGAAAACAGAAGATGATTGCTTCTTGGCAGGAAAGCAATGACAAACCCTAGACGGTATTTTTTTTGTTTTTTAAGAAGTTGAATATTTTATTATTAAATTGTTTATTCTCCTGCAAGGCTGTTGCTTCACTGTATAAAAATAGCACCAGCAAACACAGTATATTGCAAAATTAAGACAGTAATATTCTTCACTGGACACTATACAACTAACAAACTTTTCTCCACTGGCTGTTATTTCTAGTGGGAAGATCATTTTGACCCAAATCCAAGGATAGCTGTAAGCAAGTTACAATGCAAACCTAGACAGTATTTTGAAAAGCAGAGACATTACTTTGCTGACCAAGGTCCATATAGTCAAGGGTATGGTCTTCCCAGTAGTCCCGTACGGTTGTGAGAGCTGGACCATAAAGAAGGCGGAGCACAGAAGAATTGATGCCTTCGAGCTGTGGTGCTGGAGAAGATTCCTGAAAGTCCCTCGAACAGCAAGGAGATCAAACCAGTCGATCTTAAGGGAGAATCAACCCTGAATATTTACTGGAATGACTGATGCTGAAGCTGAAGCTGCAGTATTTTGGTCATCTGATGTGCACAGACAAATAATTGGAAAATTCCCTGATGCTGGGAAAGATCAAGGGCAAAAGGAGAAGAGGGCGTCAGAGGTTGAGATGGCTGGACGGCATCACCGATGCAGTGAACATGAACTTGGTCAAACTTTGGGAGATGGTGAGGGACAGGAAGGCCTGGCATGCTGCAGTCCGTGGGGTTGCAAAGAGTCGGACTCAACTGGGTGACTGAACAGCAGCAATGACTGTAAAGGCCAGCAGATAGTAATTGTTTGCTAAACCGCAAGTACTCCTGCCAGTCACAAGTTATCCGTTATTAACAATCATGTTGCTATTCCATGGTCTAAGTAGAAAATACATGTCTTAAGAGTCAGTATATATATATTTTAGTCATTTTAATTGCTTTGAAGAAATAGAATGATTTATTTTGAAATGCCAAATATAATTGAGGTCAGGCATTAAATTTTAATTTTTATCAGATGAGAGAAATGAGGTGAGGGTATGGTAAAACAGGTGTTGTTCATGCATGGTGCATAATTATGAAGGGATGCAATTTTGGATAACATTTTTAATACATGTTTTGAAATCTTAAAAAGATTCACATTAATTTACATAGTAATTCCATTCTGAGAATCTCCAAAGGAGATAATTTAAAATATGAAAATAGAGATTTGTGTTACAGAATTATTTATAACTGCACAAAAACTTGGAAAAAAATCTAAACATATTAGAGTAATATTTAAGGAAACCAGTGATCCATTTACTTATTTAACTATAAAATGTTTAAGTGTCTGTAATATAGGAAAATACCTATGTACTGTTATTTAAATAGAAGCAGTTTACAGAATTGTCTATCATTTTAAAGACTAGCAGAAAAGTTGGAAAATATTAATTTTGGTGTTTTTTATAATTATAGGATTATTGTTTTACCCTTGTCTTTATATGTGTTCCCCATATTTTTTTTTTATAATGAAGAAATAGCAGACATAAATCAAGATGTTGATGTTTAACAAGAGTTGAGGTGAGATACTATAACCATGCACTCTCAAGGAATTCAGTGGCAACATTTGATAGGGATAGGAAATTTGTTTATAAATAGATTCAGAATAGTGATTCCAAGTTAAGAGACTCTTAAAGGAATCAGTGCTGAACCCATTATTCAGATTATGGTTTTGTAAATCACCTCAAGAGAGGAGTACACTGTGATCCTTCAAATTTTGAATCCCTTTTAGGTATGAAATCCAGCAGAATTGGTATTAACTATATGAAAATTTTTGGAAGACTGTATGAGTGGGCAGGAATGTGATTGGCTAGATGTGAGTTGGATGGTATGCACTGAAGATTGTTCACTGGATAGTTATTTGCCCTGATGAATTGTATTCTGAACTACAGAATTTAGCAAAAATTATCAACAAATTCTTATGTTTGTAATTTTAGTGGGTAATAAAGAATCCAAGATATTTGGATTTGGTCTGACCCTTTGAGGTTTGTATAAAGGAGAAGATGTTTCTGTGTTTATGGTTTGCTATAGTACTGCTCTGGATGGGCTTGGGGTCAGATTCCCTGAGACAGTTCTTCTGTTCCTAAGGGCATGTTATTTTCTGTGTGAGGAGTCTTGTCGTAGATACATAAAAACAAATAGCACCCCTTGAGATGTATCTAAAAATAAGATACTTAGTTTTGTAAAAAGTATAGCAATAAATTCTAAGTATATGATCAAGGTAAGACAACAGTAGGGAGGGAAAGGATTTGGGGAGAACTGCTGAAATGTTACTTTTTAAATTAAATGAGATGATTATATTCAGTAAGCCTTTTGAGAAACAGTTTTGGTTACAGTGAGAAGCATTCCCAGATGCTAGTCTTAGATGATTTTTTTCACTGTTCTCCATTGAAATAAAAATACCAGAACATTGTGGAGAGTGTGGTTTTCACAGTGCTACTATATTTCACTGATTTAAAGATGTAGATTTCCCCAGATTTTAATATTTCTGAAATTGAAATGTGTTTTGCAATCAGTGGCATCTTTAAATCATTGTCAGTTGTGAAATGGTTATCACTGCCTACATATACCCAAACTCAATAATTAATCCTGTTGGTATGACTAGATAATGCAACCCATTGGTGTTTCAGGTAACATATCTTTTAAGGAAGAGATGAACATGCCTGTGTTGTCTTCCGAAACCTGTTAGTTGCACTTTCTGGTGATACCTTTTGGTTTGGTAACATCAGGAAAGGTGTAGCATCACAACTTGAACAATGTGTTTCAGTTGCTTGAAGGAGAATTCTGAGGCAGTAGAGGAGCATTTTAAAAAGAAATATCACATCACTACTTCCTTAAATGGTACAGAGGATGATATGGAAAAACAGGGTCATTGATGACTGAGTTAAAAAGAAATTTAGAAATCAGATTGTGAATATGAAAAAAATTTTAAGAATATTTTGAATTCATTTTGCTTTTGTTTTTACATAAACACGAGTGCTATGAAAATTCATATCTAAATTTAAGAACTTTTTCAATAAGTATAAAAATTCTGAGAAAGGAAACAATTTTATTTTTGACAAGTAGTAAGCTTGAATATGATGTACATCACCAGCTGTCTGCTAAGAGATTGCAAAGACCTAAAGAACACTTATCCTTTTATATAGTTAAGCAGGTAAAATCCATTACATGCATATTCTTAGGATAAATAATAAGTAGTGCTCAAGAAAGAGGACTTGACAGCAACTATTTGTCACACATAGTTCATTCTAAATTTGCTTGGTAATCAGGGTGACCATAATGGATTAGCTAGTTGCTTTATCCAAAGGAAAAATAAACTTATGTATTTTTATGATAGAAAGTAATTTAGCAACTTGGGGCTAGGTGACCCTCTGAAGTTAGGCTCCTATCCTTGATGATCACATTTCAAAGAGATGGCTACTGGGTCCTTGAGAAAGATGGTCCTGAGTTGCTGGTTAGAGGCTTGTTTAGTGTTTCTTTTTTCTTAATTAAAAAAATTTAAATTTGCATGCCGATTATAATGTTCTCATACAAAGGGACAAGTTAGGGCGGGAGAAAAGGATAGTTGGAAGAGCAGAGTCTTTGAATAAGGAAGACAAATTGGGACCCAGTGCAGAAGTAGTTTGTTTTTCTTTTGTTAGGAGCAGGAAAAGAGGAAGAGTAGTTCTCTTCTGAGTTTAGGGTAACTAGACATTCAGGTTTGCCTGGGACTTAGAGAGTTCCCAGGACACCAGACTTCCAATGCTAAAACTGGCGAAGTCCTGAGCAAACCGGGATGGTTGGGTATTCTGCTGCTGCTTGTTTTTCTTTAACAAAGTGAAAAGGTTGATCATCTGCTGGGAATGGGGAGGGGATGACAGTTTAAGATAAAAGGAAAAGCTATATGAAGTAATTCTTTATCTTAAAGATGGAGGAGCAAATTCACTAGGTTATTGTGGTATGATTTCTGAGCTTTGTCTCCTAAGGGTCTACTGAAATTTATGAAGATAATTTCAAAGTTCTTATGGTTGTATTTCTTTGCAGTCTTATTCAGCTATTCAGGTGGAGATGCCATGTTAGGTGGAATGCTGGTTTTAATTATGATTTGACTATGATGGAGGAAGAGGGGAACAAAGGAGGAGGCCGCAGGCAAGGAAATGATTATAGTGATGGATCATCAAATCTCAGGATAGGTATAAGAAGTGGAGAAGAGAGGATGAAGGACTGTTGGCAAAATGACTCCAACAGACTTTTAGAGTAAACTGGAATGATAGGAAGTAAAGAGAGTGGGATGCCTGAACCTGAGATTTTTGAGGTGGTATAGTTCCTGGTTATTGATATGATATGGGAATAGGGGCTGGCGTGGATGGCAGAAACAGTCATTGAGTATTGTAATGATCACACTATGGATGTGATTTTAGTGATTAAGGCAGGTTTTGGTGCTCCAGAAATATTCAGTTATTTTCTTTTCATATACTGTTGTTTTCTGTTTGTTGTTTTATTTTGTTTGATCAGTACCTTGGATTGAGGAAGAGGTGTTGTTCTCGAACGAAGATGGTTGTAAATAAATAAGTTGATGGATTAAAGCAAATTTTGTTTAATCAGTACTTGTCTTTGTCATATGGCTTGCTCCTGGAAACTTTATAATTGGTTAAGTTTCAGACATTAACATCTAAAATGATGATCCACTGCCCATTAAGCTGTTTTAGTCCCAGATAAGTTCAGTGAGGACTTTGTGTCCTGCATGGTTATTGGTGCTGTGTTGCTTTACTCACTGCAGTTTCCCTCTTTCTCTTTTTATAGGACCGCAGCTGAATGCCCAGCTAGAAGGTTGGCTTTCACAAGTACAGTCTACAAAAAGGCCTGCTAGAGCCATTATTGCACCGTAAGTTTTAAGGGTCTTTACCCAGAATCTTTCATGTGTTGATTATTAATAAAGGATGAATATCTATGGATTGAATTAAAAATTAAAAATCAAATGCTGTGTTGAAACGAAGACGTTATAGTCACTAAATTTCATGATTGCTGTGGCTTTCACTTTAACTCAAGGATAAAGGAATTGACTATTTTCTCAGATGCAGAAGTTTCAAATTTTATTTTTGGTAATAAAACTGGCTTTTAAAACAGTTAAACATTAGTTGAAACAGTTTAAACATTAGGTAAGCTTGGTGATTGCAATAGTATTTGGTACAAATGAGTAAGTTCTATTTTAAACATTAAGAAGATCTACTTTAATCACATAATTTTAAACTTACAAATAAAAGTGTATTAAACATAATGTTTAATGCAATATGGAATAGCAGCCAGGATTTTAGAGGATGGGTAGATTTTTTTTAAATGAAGGCAGTCTATTGCCTATTAGAAGGCAATCTATTGTCTTTGTTAGAGGACTTTTTGAGAATTACAAGCTAACAAACACAGTTAACTGTTTATATGGTATGAATTCAATTAATTTTGATTTGGTAAATGTTGGAGTTTCTGCTATTTCTCTCATAGCAGCATCTTTTATGTGGCTTCTCAAGTTCAGGTTGGTAACTTGATAAATAATAAATAGTGAAAATAATAATAGTAACCACTTATTAAACACTATGAGAATTAACAAGTAAATACACATACAGAACTTACATTAATGTTAGGCACATAATAAGTATTACATAAATGTTACGTATTTTGTGTGCCAAACATTTAGTTAAATGAGATCTAACTTGATCTCATTTAAAAGATTCAGAAGTTGACTACACTACTTACCAACTGTGTGACATACAAGTTATTTAATCTCTTGTGCCTTTGTCTTATTGGTAAAGTTAGAATCATGATATTACCTTCATATAGTTTTTCTAACGATTAAATGAGCTAATCTTTATAAAACTTTTAGCGTAGTGACTTGCTATTACTCATTTTGTCATTCAGCAGATGTTTATCAGGCTAAATGCTAGATGCTCTTCTTTGTGCTGCTCTTTGAATAAATTGAAATCACTACTCATAGTGCTTGCCTTTTAGTATTTGGGGAATGCAGACAGTAAATAATAATTCTGTGTCAAGTGCTGTTGGGCGCTAAGAAAAATAAAGCAGATAAGAGGATTGAGAGTGACTGCATGGGTTGGGAGTTGCTAGTTTATATAGAATAATAAGAAAAACTCTCCCTGTTAAGTAGCAATTGAGCCTAAATGATGTGAGAGAGGAGTTATGCAGATACCCAGGAAAGAGTTTAGGTTGAGAAGCAGCAAGGACAGAGGCTCTGGGACAGAATATGCTTAGTGTGTTTGAGGAAAAGCAAGGCCAGTGTAGCTGGAGAGGCATATGTGTGGGGAAGAGTAGTGGCTGAGATCGGCAGTGGGGGTTTGATTGTGAGGAGGCTTCGTGGGAGATCATAAAAGCTTTGGTTTTCATTCCAAGTTATATGGCAAGTAAGGAGAAGCTTTGAGCAGAAAAGTAATACCATCTGACTTAGGTTTGCAGAGGATTATTCTTGCTGTGGTCTGGACTTTTTGTTTTGTGGAGGAAAGGAATCTGTTTAGGAGGCTTATTACTCTAGTACCAAAAAGAGATGACATAATGGCTTTGGCTGGGAGCTAGTGGTGGAGGTGATGAGAAGCAGTATATTCTGGGTATTTTTGAAGGTAGGGCCAATAAAATAGAAGAAAAAGTCATGGATGACTTAAGTTTTGGCTTGTGAAATTGAAAGGATGGAATTGTGTTTGTATTAATTAAAGGAAAAAACAAGGGTGGAGGTGGGGAGTGGAATTTTAAGTGTTTGTATAGAATCTATCATTTTATTCTCCCTGTGTTAATGTTGAGATGCCTGCTAGGTATCCAGGTGGGGATTTCAAATGGGCAGCTAAATGTGTGAATCTGGAGTACAGGGAAGAAGGGCTAGGCTGTGTTGGTATATCACACTTAACACAGTTAAGTGTGTAACTTATTGCACTTAAAGTCTAATTGAACTTAGTTGCCTAGGGAGTAAAATAGGAGAAGTTCAAAGACTAAGCCCTTAGGCAAGCCAACTTTATTTAGAGGTGAGGATGAAGATGAATATTTGCAAAGGAGATTTTGAAGGAGGACCAGGGAAGAAGGAGGAAAACCAAGAGTGAGTGATGTTTCTGGGAAGTAAAAGGATGAAAATGTGTCAGGGAGGAGAAGATGATCAGGTGTGTCAAATTCTGCCAGTAGGTCAAATAAGATGCAGACTGATAATTGATAATTGGATACTGTGGAGATGGCTGGTTATTTTAGTAAGAACAATTTCTGTGGAGTGTTAGGGATGAAAGCACAGTTGGAGTGGGTTCAAGAAAGAATCAAGGAGGGAAATAAAGACAGTGAATATAGACAGTTTTTTTGGGAGAAATTTTGCTATAAATCAAGGAAATAGGGCAATGGGAATATGGTGCAGTTTAAAGTGAGAATTATTAAAGTGTTTATAATGTTGATGACACAGTCCAGTAGAGAAAAATTGATGCAAGGATAAGTTGGGAAGTTTGTATAAATGAGATCCTTGGTTGGGTGAGAAACGATGGATTAGTAATCATCTTTTTATATAGTATCTCATAATATATGTCCTATTGTCATTCCCATTTCTATGCTGATATTTGACTATTATGGTATACTAACTTCCTAGATAAAACCTGTTGTAAATGTGGGAACTGAACTGAGTCAACATAAAATTAGAGGTTAGTTATTCATGAAAAACTAGCTATGCTTGTTTCCTTCTTGTAGTTAGTTTTAAGTTGAAATCTTTGGAAGTGGCCTGGAAAATGAGATATTTGGGCCTGAGTTACAAATACTTTGATTTGTAAAAGATTTCTAAGTTACCTGAGGTTTCAAAATGAATGTTGAAAATAGTTTTGGCTTTGGTGTGCATGTTTCTGCCACATGGTGACTTTGTAGTTAATGCTTATATATAAATAATTTCTACTTTGTTAGTATATGAAAACTTTAAATATAGTTAAGTTCATCTTATTATATGGTTTCCAGAGGTAACCTTTCCAGAGTTACCTTTTTTTTTTTCAAGGTAGAAAAGCAATAACAAATATTTTATTGTTAAATAGGCACAAAGGGCTTTTCAGGTGGCTCAATTGCAAAGAATCTGCCTGCCAATGCAGGAGACACAGGAGACTTGGGTTTGATCCCTGGGTTGGGAAGATCCCCTGGAGGAGTAAATGGCAACCTGCTTCAGTATTCTTGCTGAAAAAAATCTCACGGATAGAAGAGCGTGGCTGTGGCTAAAGTCTATGGGGTCAGAGTCGGACATGACACAGGCACAAAAAGGTCTTTGTAAGAACATACTTATATAGTAGTTAGACAACTTAAAATTTTAAGATTTCTGTATTTATTTAAAATAAAAAACATATTTTTAAAATTTTAGAAATTCTAGCTCTCTGGGACCACCTTTTCTTAGACTGTGCCTTTATAAGAATAAATCATACAAGGGGAACCTTAAAAAAGCAAACCCAGAACCTAAGTAGCACACTTTCAAAAATGCCTTAACGTTTGGTCCTTTTTATATTGATGTAGATTAAATAGAATAATGTCATTTATTATTGACATTATTAGAAGAATATTGACATGTAAACTAACTGTTGATCAGTCTTAAAGAATTCTAATCTATGTGACATATAAGCAGGCACATTTGGGAGAAGGATTCAAAAGAATTTGACTAAAAAATATCCTTATCCTTTGATTGAAACAGAACTACAGGTTACTTAAGGCACAGGAGACAGTATGTGGCCCAGGGATATATATTGAAATGATCTCATGAACTAGGAGTTCCAAAAGCCTTCCTGCCATGACTGCCAGATACTTTGATGCCAGAATTGTTTATCTTGCAGTATTCTTGAATAACTCAGCAACCCTTAAAATGGAGCTGTACAGGTATGCATCACTTAAGAAACCTCTTACTGAATATAAAAATAAAAGCCGATGATTGTGGAAGGGGCTTAATTTACATGATGAAGCTGTATTTTGCTGTAAAGCATAGACCCTGCCTCCAGTGCAGGAGACATAAGAGACTCGGGTTCAATCCCTGAGTCGGAAAGATCCCCTGGAGGAGGGAATGGCAACCCACTCCAGTATTCTCTCCTGGGGAATCCCATGGACAGAGAGCCTGGTGGACTACAGTCCATAGCGTTGCAAAGAGTCTGGCACTACTGAAGTGACTTAGCATGCATGCACAGACAGTGGCTATTGAAGGCTCCCACCAGACATTTACAATAGAGTTGATTTTTTTTTTTTTTTTTAATTTTTTGGCTACACAACATGGCATATTCTACATTGACAGCATAGAGTCTTACCCACTAGACCACCAGAAAAGTCTGTTAGAGTTTGATTTCTTAGTGGCTAATCTAGTAGGAATAGTATGGAATAAAGGATACTTTTACTTTTCATTCTGTACCTTTTTTCATTGTTTGACTTTTTCTTTTTTCTTTTTTTTTTTCACTATGGACATGTATTACCTTTAGTGTAAAAACCAGTTTGAAAAATTTGAAAGCCAAGAAACATTTATATAGAAGACCAGGTTGTATATAGTGAAGCATACCTATATAGCGCTTTACCAGTGTATATCATGAGACAGTGAATCTTAATAAATTATCTAGTTAATTTAATTTCCTAGAGATATGCAGTCCTTGGTAATATTAAGTGGTAGACTATTCATGGCAGTGTCTCAAATCATATATACTCTAGCAGTAAAAGAAACTCAATATGCAACATTGTGGTTAGTTTATTCTTACTTGACTTTTTAGCTCTTAACACTGTTTACTTAATATTTGTGAAGTTCCAATTGTAAAAATAAAATATCCTGAATAGTGGCTGTTTTACCTGGATATTTTTTGGGTATAACAATCTACTGATATTTTTTATTGAAGCAGGACTCTTTAGGGCCATGGAGCCGTGCCTATGAAAGAAAAGAATACAAAGTTAGGTGCAGCAGAATAAAATTGAGAGGGCAGTATGGGGGTTGCTGCTTCTGTGAACTGTTTGGGGCTAGTTGTCCCTCAGCTTGATCCTGTATGCTCACCGGTGTTGGTTTTTTTTGTTTTGTTTTTTCAAATTTTTGTTGGCGTGTAGTTAATTTACAATGTTGTGTTAGTTTCGGGTGCACAGTAAAGTGAATCAGTTATGTATATACATATTCACTCTTTTTTATTAAAGATTCTTTTCCCATGAAGGTCATTATAGAGTATTGTGTAGAGTTCCCTGTGCTCTGCAACAGGTTGTTATTAGCTGTCTCTTTTATATATAGTAGTGTGTATGTTCACAGGGGTTTTTAACTTTAGATTCTAGGTTTGTAGATCATAACTTAAGGTTGCAAACTTTTCTTAAATCTCTTAAAAAGGAGGTCTCATTTTATCTGGTCCAGTCTTCTCATTTCATCTAGTGCGGTCTTTATTTTGCATTTTTTGCTGCTGTTGAGTAGAACTAGGACTACTAGATTCTGACTTTGTTGAAGTCAAATAAGTGTTCTTTTATGATTCCCTATATCCTCTTTGAATATTTGTAGATTTGAATATTCTATCCTCTCATAGAATACTTGTAGACTCTTGGCATTCATGGTTGATACAAGTGAAAGTCCATGTAGTGATTGGTAATTTTCCTGATGTAGGAATTTAAGTTATATCACACTGCAAGGTCGCTGTATGGAAAACTGTCACTTAACCAGTGAATGATCATGGACAGTGATGTTGCATCCTCATTTAATAGCAGCTCTGTAAGGGGCACAAATTCTGGTAGGTTAGGAACTGGACTCGCTGATAATAAAGGGTCTACTATGTAGGCGTAAAGGGAGAAACAGAAGTACTCTGCATTAAAAGAAGAATCAGTTTTTAGAGGCATAGCTTTAGCCTAATGACAGATCATAGATATTAGAGTATAATTCTGTATTTGTTTTCATGAGAGGTTACATTAAGAATCAGAGTGACCTGTAACTGCTAGCAGGATGTCTTTGTATTAAGGATTTTAAAAACTTTAAAAAGACTGACTTGGACACACTTTTATGATGCATAGTCAAATATCTGTAGAGTGTAAATTTTCATTACTTTTCTGGCTGTCATGCACAAAAGAAAATAGTCATTCCCTTAGCAAAGTCTTCTTTATTGTGTGTGTGATCTCTTAATGGAACCTCTTTCTACATACATGTAGAATTAGATTCTATTAGCAAGAGAAGGGTCTAGGGACAGAGAATCACTGGTGAGAATTGATGATAATTACTATGACTTTATTCTTTACCATATATCTGGGCCAGGATAAAGGAAAGTAATAGATATTCTCTTCTTTGACTGTGATCTTAGTCCTTTCATATAAGTAGAGTTCCTTACTATGGGGGATAAGAGGGATGGTATACTGCATGATTTTTAAAAAAAAGATACACTGCAATGTGTTCTTTATCCAGGTTAAGACTTCTCTTTCTTTGCCACTATTTTGTCTTTCAGTTCAAGCATAATTTCAAGCCTTCAGCTTCAGAAAGGACTAAAACCGTGAATTCTGAGTTCTTATTATGAAACAAGTTTACCTTAGTTAATCATGTTATCAAAGCTGTGATCTTTCCCTGTAGTCTTAAAGGATATATGATTCTGGAAGTATTCTTCAGTTGTTAGGACATTTACTTTTACGACTCCACGGACTCTTCCCCTTTTTCCTTCAAATATGTGAAGGTCTCCTTTGGTGGTTAAGAATGGGTTCTGGCGCTCTACTGCCTGGCTTTGAATTCTGGAGTACCACTTACTATCTGTATGACCTTGAGCAAGTTTCTTAACCTTTCTGCTTTAGTTTCTTCACCTATAGAAAGAGAAGAATAGTAACTCCTATCTCAGAAGTTGTTAGGATTAAAAGAAATGCTTTGACATAGAAGATTGCCTGACATGTGGTAAGCACTTAGTAGATGTTAGTTATCACCGTTAATCATAACTGTCCTCTTTTTCCTCCTCCTACTTGGTCCCTAAGACATGTCAGTTTTTCTTTTTAGACTCTAGTGCATTGATTTCTCATTTCCTACTGACACTGACACCATTCTAGACCATGACATTACTACCTCAAACCACAGTTTCCAAGAGAGCTTCATGTAACACTTCTGTCCCTAATGTCCTTTGTGGTTGTGTTTTTCAGTACACGATAACAGTTTCACATGGTCACTTCCCTGCTCAAGAGCATACATCAGTTTTTCAGAAACTTGTTTTATTAAGTCCAGACTTGATAATGAGTCAGAGTCTCATTCTGTCTTAGTACTACTCTCTTATTGCATAACACACAAAGGGATTCCCATAAGGATAACAGCTGACCTATCAATAGAAACCCTCCAGGCCAGAAGGGAATGGCAGGACGTCCTGAAAGTAATGAAAGAGAATAACCTACAACCTAGATTACTGTATCCAGCAAGGATCTCATTCAGATATGAAGGAGAACTCAAAAGCTTTACAGATAAGCAAAAGCTGAGAGAATTCAGCACCACCAAACCAGCTCTTCAACAAATGCTAAAGGATCTTCTCTAGACAGGAAATGCAGAAAGGTTGTATAAACGTGAACCCAAAACAACAAAGTAAATGGCAACGGGACCACACCTATCAATAATTACCTTAAATGTAAATGGGTTGAATGCCCCAACCAAAAGACAAAGATTGGCTGAATGGATACAAAAACAAGACCCCCATATATGCTGTCTACAAGAGACCCACCTCAAAACAAGAGACACATACAGACTAAAAGTGAAGGGCTGGAAAAAAATATTTCATGCAAATGGAGACCAAAAGAAAGCAGGAGTCGCAATACTCATATCAGATAAAATAGACTTTCAAATAAAAGCTGTGAAAAGAGACAAAGAAGGACACTACATAATGATCAAAGGATCAATCCAAGAAGAAGATATAACAATTATAAATATATATGCACCCAACATAGGAGCACCGCAATATGTACGGCAAACACTAACGAGTATGAAAGAGGAAATTAATAGTAACACAATAATAGTGGGAGACTTTAATACCCCACTCACAACTATGGATAGATCAACTAAACAGAAAATTAACAAGGAAACACAAACTTTAAATGACACAATGGACCAGCTAGACCTAATTGATATCTATAGGTCATTTCACCCCAAAACAAGCAACTTCACCTTTTTCTCAAGTGCACATGGAACCTTCTCCAGAATAGATCACATCCTGGGCCATAAATCTAGTCTTGGAAAATTCAAAAAAATTGAAATCATTCCAGTCATCTTTTCTGACCACAGTGCAGTAAGATTAGATCTCAATTACAGGAAAAAAATTGTTAAAAATTCAAACACATGGAGGCTAAATAACACGCTTCTTAATAACCAACAAATCATAGAAGAAATCAAAAAAGAAATCAGGCCAATTTCATGTTTTCTCATTTACATCATACATTCGGACATTTGCTCATGTTTTGCCTTCAGCCTTTATTCCCTTCCTGCATGCCCTTACACGTCTTCTCTTACTATTTCTGTCCTACCTGTTCTTCAAGAATCTAGTGTTTCTAAGAAGTCTGGCATTTAAAAACCCACACACTTAAAGCGAATTAACATATGACAAAGGAGGCAAGATTATACAATGGAGTAAAGACAAGCCTTTTTAATAAATAGTGCTGGGAAAACTGGACAGCTACATGTAAAAAAGTGAAACTATTCTTTAACTCTGTACATAAAAATAAGCTCAAAATGGATTAAAGGCCTAAATGTGAGACCAGACACTATAAAACTCCTAGAGGAAAACATAGACAGAATACTCTCTGACATAAATTGCAGCAATCTCTCTTTCAATCTATCTCCCACAATAATGGAAATAAAAGAAATAAATAAACAAATGGGACCTATTTAAATTCAAAAGCTTTTGCACCGCAAAGGAGACCATAAACAGTACGAAAAGACAGCCCACAGAATAGGAGAAAATATTTGCAAATGATTTGACTGACAAGGGATTAGTCTCCAAAATCTACAAGTAGTTTATGCGCCTCAATATCATCAAAACACACAGCCTAATCAAAAAAAGGGCAGAAGACCTAAATAGACATTTCTCCAAAGAATACATACAGATGGCCAAGAGGTACATGAAAAGATGTTCAGTTGGGAGAAGGGATAGTTAGGGAGTTTGGGATTAATATATACACACTGCTATATTTAAAATGGATAGCCAACAAGGACCTACTGTATAGCACATGCGATTCTGCTCAGTGTTATGTGGCAGCTTGGATAGGAGGGGAGTTTGGGGAAGAATGGGTACATGTATATGTATGGCTGAGTCATTTTCCTATGCATCTGAAACATCACAACATTGTTAATCGGCTATGTTGTTTAATCGCTGAGTTGTGATAAAAAGTTAAAATACATATATTTTAAAAAAAGAACTAAGCTTGAGTAGTAACAGCATTGGTAAAACTGGGAGAGACTCAGAAAGACAGGTTGATTTAGAGATTGGAGCATAGATTGGGGTTCAGGGCCTTTAAATTCACGAAGAGCAGGTAGTAACTTAAGGTCTGAAAAGCAGATCTAAGAAGAAAAGACCAGTTTAAGATATAAGAATTGAGAGGTGGAGGAATGTTAAGTGAGTGACAACTAAGAGCAAAGCAGTGTTGAAAATCTGAATGTCATTCACGTTTGAGACGGACCAGGACAGGTCCGGATGGATCAGATGAATTTTAAGGTCCACATGGCAGGGCAAGACAGTGTATTTCTGAATTGATTGGAAGGAACCAGTAGTGTTAAGATGAGGAACAGGTGTTAAGAATCTGAAGCAGTTGGTATTGGTGTCTTGGGCATTGAAAGATGGGGGTTATAATTGGATCAAATAGAGCCCCTGGTTAGTCTAGAGTGTCAAGATTAGTACAGGATGACAGCAAAACTGAGTTTGCTGAGCCGCAGGACAATTTATATTACCTTCTGGCTAAGATTAGAACTGGGTTGTGAGAATATTGGTATATGGAGGCAGCTTGATAGGCTCCCTTGACAGAGATGTGAGAATGGAGTGACCACCATTAATCTGATTAGTAAAGCCTTCAGTGAGTACAGCGTGCTTAGCATGTGTCCCATGTTACTTTAGTCCTAATTAAGCAAGCACATTGCTATCTTGTATGACTGTGACTGACTTATGTGACTCTCTTTTTCTGTGTTTAGTTAAGATGAGTACCATTTTTAAAACAGCTCTATTGGAGTATGATTAACATTCAGCTGCATATAAAGTGTATAGTTTTATATATAAGTTTGAAATATGTATATACCTGTGAAATCGTTACCACAATTAAGACAGTGAACATACTCCTCATCTTCAGAAGTTTCCTTGTGCCTTCTTTACCTCTCTGCCCCGTCCCCACCCTCCTACATCCACTAATTTCCTTTCTGTCACTGTAGTTTTTATTTTTTAGAATTATTTATTTTTATTTTTTAATTTCAGTATAGCTGATTTACAGTATTGTGTCAGTCTCTGCTCTACAGCAGAGTGACTCAGTTTTACACACACATATATGTGTATATTTTTTCAAAATTAAACATTTTTAATTATAGAATTATTTAAATGGAATGATATAGTATGAAGCTTTTGTCTGTCTTCTCTCACACAGCATATTTATTTTTCTTTATTTTGCCATTCCTTTTTTTAAGCATAATTATTTTGAGTGTGTTAATAGTTTGTTCCTTTTTACTGCTGAAAAGTTACTTTGTTGTATGGATATTTTTAAATTTGTTTATCAGTTCACCTTTTGAGGGATGGTTGACTGTTTCTGTTTTTGGCTATTGCAAATAAAAATGGGGTGCATATTGGAGTATAAATCTTTGTGTGCACATAATTTTTTTTTTTTTTTTTTTTTTAGGAGTGGAATAGCTGGCAGGAGTTATATGGCAGAAGTATGCTTAGCTGTTTTTGTTTTTTTTTAAAAGAAATTGCCAAACCATTTTTTCCAGAGTAGTTGTACCATTTTGCATTTCCACAAGTACAGACTGAGTTTCAGTTCTGCATCCTTGCCTCACTTGGTATGGTCACTCATTTTATTTTAGCTTATTCTAGTGGGTGTATAGTGGTAGCTCATTGTTTTAATTTGCCTCTCCTTAATGACTAACTGATGTAGAGCCTTCTCTTGTATGCTTTTTTGCCATCCCATGTGTTCTTTTTGAAATTATCTGTTCAGATATTTTTCTACTTAAAAATTAAAAAAAATCATAATAAAATATACGTAACATAAAATTTACCATTGTAAGGATTTTTAACCATTTGTATAGTAGTTTTAAGTGCATTCACATTATTGTGCAACCAGTCTTCAGAATTCTTTTTGTCTTGTAAAATAGTTACCTGTGTCTTTTTAAAGCATTATGTTATTTTGAAATTTCTTTGTATACCAGATACAAATCTTTTATCAGATATTTGCTTTTTCTTTATATATTTAGATATAAATCCATTATCAGATTTATGCTTTACAAATATTTTCTCCCAGTCTTGTGTTTTGTCTTTTCAGTTTACTGTGCATCTTGAAATTGGCCATGATGGGAATGATTTTTACTCCACATTAATAGGCAGATTGCTACAAATCAGGACTTTATTTTTTGTTGATTATATGTCTATACTCAAGAAATGGGGAAAGGTTAATAATGCAGGTTAAACTTTAAATTATGTTATGTCTATAAGCTTTACAATTGTGACTAGCACAAAGAAATGAGGAAGGAAATATGCTTTCCAGTATTTAAAAAACTACTGTCTAATAAACAAAGACATTTTTCAAGTTGTTGAATGAGTGAAATTCAGACATATGTCTTCATTGTTTCACTCTTGTCATTTGCAGTCATTATTTGGCTAATGATTAAAGAGGTCAGCTAAAATCAGGGAAAGCATTCTGGGACAGTCAATTGCCTGTGCGGAATTTGCAGTAAAGGATATTACATATTTTTTCATTGCTTGTAAATTGTGTGATATATATCTTTTTATTTCAATAAAATTTAGCTTCTGTACATATGTATACATTTTTTTTTCCCTGTAAGGCCATTTGTTAAACATTTACTGGCCACACACTAGAAGCATTAAAGAAAATATTTCTAGACTCACATAACTTGAGTCAAGAAAGAAAATTGAAGTTCTGAAACGAAGTCATTGTATGGGTGATCAGAGAACCAATGTAAAGCTAAGACCAGAGGGTGAGAAGGATAGAATGCGTAATAGTGAGAGAAAATGAAAAGGCATAATACATAAAAGGCCAGGTCAGTTCTCTTACCTCTACATATGCAGAGGGACATGAGCTGTTTCTTATAGGGTATTTGTTTTGCTCTGATTTGACTTGCTTTTGATCTTACTGTTTTTGTGTATGTAATAGTCTGTTGATGGTATTGAACAGGAATGTTAAAAACTCATGTATTATTATTAGTGTTACATTGCGTGTTAAGTCGCTTCAGTTGTGTCCAACTTTTTGTGACCTTGTGGACTATAGCCTGCCAGGCTCCTCTCTCGCTGGGATTCCCCAGGCAAGAATACTGGAGTGGGTTGCAGTGCCCTTCTCCAGGGGATCCCAACCCACGCATCGGACCTGAGTCTCTCTCATCTCCTGCGTTAGCAGTCGGATTCTTTACCACTGACCCCACCTGGGAAGCCCCTTAGTGTTACATTAGCAATTTCAGATAAGCCTAGAAAATTTCAAATCTAATTCTCCTTCAGATCAGAAAAAAAAAATTACAAAATACTTTTTAACATTTAAAATTGGAACACAGAACAATGATGTGTTCCCTGTGCTATTCTAGAAGTTGCATCATTCCCTACATTGCTTTTTAATCTATACACATAATTCTGTTATGTTTACCATAATTACTATATTTCTTTCAGAAGTTATTTTTCTCCCAGAATGATTTGCTTTTGAATCTGATCATTAAGTTAAACATTTTTTTGTTTTGTAGCCATGCAGGGTATACGTACTGTGGGTCTTGTGCTGCTCATGCTTACAAACAAGTGGATCCATCTATTACGTAAGTAATATAGCTAGATTCCATTTTGATTAGGTGATTGGAGATTATATCATACTTGCTTTGTCACTGAAGTAATTTGTTTTACATGTTTATTATATATTTGATTTCATTAAGAATTTGACTTTATCAATTTGATTATAACATATATAGGTTATAAAAAGCTTTAATACTGTTTTTCATTATCTGAACATTTGGTTATTACCTTCCCTTTGATGGTAAAATATTTAGTTCTGGAAATGTTAGATGGTTAGTACACTATTGTGATTTTGTAAGAAATATATATTTGGTCATTTAGATGATCAAAATATATTTCACATATGTATTTAGTCTTCTTCTATAGTTCTCCAAACCGTTGGACTTTCCTAAGTGGTGACATTGACAAAAAAGGTTTCTTGTATGTTAATGAAGTGACTTTTGGACCCCATCTAAGAATGGGGACTGGTTGCCAGAGTATTCAACCTGTGTTTAGAAGGTTGGAATTTTCTTTCCCACTTCCTGACCTCCTCTGGGGAGGGGAGAGAGCCTGGAGGTTGAATCAATCACTATCTTGATTAAACCCCCAAAGGTTAGGCTTTGGAGAGCTTCTGGCTTGGTGAACTTGTGGAGATTTAGGGAGAATGACCTGCCTGGAGAGGGCATGGAAATTCCTGGCTCTTTCCCCTTACCTTGCCCTTTGCATCTCTTCCATCTGGCTGTTACTGAGTTACATCTTTCTATAATAAACCAATGATCTAGTAAGTGAAATGTTTTTCTGAGTTTTGTAAGCCGCTCTGGCAAATAAATTGAACCCAAGGAGGGGGTCATGGGAACCTTTGACTTGTTATCAGTCTGTCAGAAGTACAGGTAATAACCTGGACTTAGGATTGGCATCTGAATTGAAATTCAGGGAGGTGGTTGTTGGAATCGCTAATCTGTAAAGCCTTAGTGACAGCCTGGGCTCGAGACTGGCATCTGAGGTAGGGGATGGCTGTGGGGACATTCTTGTCGGACTGAACCCTTAACCTGTGGAATCTGATGTTGTCTCAAGGTAGATACTGTCAGAACTGAGTGTGCCCCTCTGCTGCCCCCATGAATGCACTCAGTGGAAGTGGGTCCAGGAACATTACCAGTTAAATAGTTTGCTTTTTAAAATTTTCTTTGAAAACCTGAACACTTTTTAAAGAAAAATCCAAAGCCCTTTGTTCTGTTTTAATCACTTTATAATTGAAAATTTTTTATTGTACTTGTTAAATTCTGGTTAATGAATGAAGAATAATTTCTCATTGACAGGAAAAGGTACCTGAATTATTTTAGAATCTGACAGTGAATTTAATATGGTGTTTGAAGTATACTATCTCATAATAATTTAATGACAGCTCTGAAATTAGCTTAAAAAAATCTTCCTGGCAAATTGAGACTGAGTCATATAGTACTCTATAAAATGAAAAACTTGTGAACTTTAAAAAGCTTAGTATACCACTCTCTAAAATAAGAAACTTGTGAAATTTCAAAAATTTCTGCTGGAAACTTTTAATTCTGTCAGATGTTGATTGATTGGTTAGACCTGTACTAGCATAGATGAAGTATAATCACTTGTGGTGAGATGTAGAAGTAACTCACAGTAGCCATGAGTTTAAAAAGAGAATCTTGCCCTCGGCCTACTTCTTTGCCTTTGAGTAGTTTGTTCAAATTATTAAAAAAGCTGCTCTCTTTGGTTTTTATGTAGTATGTTTGTCCTGCACATTTTATCAGGCCTTTATTGAAAGTTATTTTTAGTAAATTTTTAATAATAAATAGACTATAATATTGCCAGGTGATTTGAGGAGCATCTTTAACAGATATTTCATAATACATATTTAATGTATAATTTTAACTTGTTTCATGAATAAGAGTGAAGTAGAAATTAGATTGTAAAGCTTTTTAGAAACATCCTTTATTTGACCCTGGTTTGTGAACCATTTATAATCAAGGCGAGTTCATATAACAGCTTTTTCCAAAACTTTTTCTGTTTGGCAGAATTTTTTTGATGATGTACCCTGGAATTTATTTGACCTAGGAGTACATAGAGAGTGTATATTGATATAAGTGGAAATTGTGTGTTAAATAAGTTGACAGTAAGAATGGAAGGGAAAAAATGGTAAAAGGGAAAGAGAGTCAAGGACTGAGAAGGTGATAATAAAGGCGATCAGTAAAAAGAAAGACAAATGATGGATGATGTGAGCGATCACCTTATTCTTGTAGTTAGTATATTGGAATTGAATTCTGAATAAATAAATTTGAAGGTCTGAGTGTTATAATCATTGACAGTTACAGTTGTATTCTCTTGAAAGTGGCCCTCCCTGAGATTTGCAGTGTCTTCAGAGTCCTTTGAGAAAGTAGAGAACACATGCTTTTGGGAATAATAAGTATAGAGAAAAAATAACAGTCCAAGAGAGAAGGTTGAACTTGATACCACTAGCTTCGATTCTTACTTTCCCATTCTCTACATGTCAACCAGGATCATCTTTTGTGTGTAGGATTTGAAGGCATGGTTTTTAGATATCTTACATGACGTTTAGAAAATAACTTGTTCATTGAGTTAGGCAGGTCTTTCAAAGGTTGACATTTCATCATACAATGTAAAAAAAAAATCACATTTGTTAATATCACCATCAATTTCATTAGAAATATTTTTAATTATTGGGAAGCTGTCAGTCTCACAGTGATATAAGTTTTGCAAAAGTCCTAACTTTCACCTAAAAGTTTTAGTTTTATCATTGGCAACAAATAAGTCAAATGTTTTCTATGAAGTGTCAGGCTCATTTTGTTTGTTTTCTAGAAAATTTCTGCCAGTTAGCTAAGTTGGAATAACCACAAAACTAAAAATTGTGTTCCATGGGGAAAGTGTCTACTTCAGCTCATAACTCAAAAGCACACAAATGCTCTTTCCTTGAGACATGCTTCTGTATGTTGTAGAGGTGCTGTGTGCATTTATCACCACAAGTTGAATGCATTTTGTCATACAGCATATTTTAATAAAACTGTATTCAGAGTTCAGCGTTTGATGAAATTAAATGAAACAGGCTTTAAAAAAAACATCATGGGTGAAGGTGAAGAATACATAACTACTAGTACATTTTGATTCCATTTTCTTTATTGTAGCCCGCAGTTTACACAGTCCCACTTTTGTACCACAAGTGCAAATATTAACACATTGCAAAGGCAGATAACTTCTTTGTATTATTATGAAAATAGTTGTGATTTTGTGAACTCTTTGAAAGGGTATTGAGGAATCCACAGTTCACACTTTGAGAACTGCTATAATTCAAGGTGATTGGATTTATATTGTGGATAAGGTATTAGAGACAGCATCTCTGGGGAGATGATCTTTAAGCCAGCAAAAAGCCAGCCATGTGAAAAAGCTTTGAAATAGGCAAAGGTATCCTTGTCATCAGGGCACTGCAAAGAAGACCAGTGTGCATAAAGTACTGTGATCTAAGTGGGGGAGAATCACACTGAAGGGACCGGTTCATTTGAGACTTTAGAACCTGTTTTAAGGATTTTGGGTTTTATCCTCTGACCATGAAAAACCTTTGAAAGATGTTTTAAGCAGGAGAGTGATATGATCTGATTCATGTTTTAGAAAGAGTACTCTGGCTGTTTAAGGAATTTTTAAAGTGATACATTAAGTTCTTTCCCATATTTATAGTTGCAAAGTTTTTTCCTATTAGTAAAACTTTTAAAAACTGAAACTCAGAATGTTACTTAGATAGTGATTTTGATTAGTATCTTTCAGAACACCTTGCAGGACAGAAAAAGAGAGCCAAAAGGAATCTTCTTTGGGGCCACATGACATTTTATTCTTCAGTTAAAATATCTCCACTTACTATGAAAAATTAAAAAAATTACTTGCGTTCCATTATTTAGTATAAATAGTTGACTGTGAGAACAGGCACTTAGGTAACTCTTGTGTTGAGTGCACAGACTACTCTACTCTCTTGGTAACTCCACAAATGTTGATTCTCTGGAGGTGTTATTATATGTAAACTACATTATTTCTGAAAGAATGCCTACTGATTTTTTCCTATTTTTTCCTATTAAAGATTTCCTTTATATGTATGGTAACAGTGATTGATTATATGCGGATATTTTAAAAGTAACCCCTTTACAACAAAGCACCATGTAATTAATTAAAGGGAGAGAAAGTGGCATTACTTCCAATGCCTGTATTATCCATTTCTCTCCAAAATATGTGTATGGCTTAGGTGTTTTATGGGCCTAGCAATCTAGGGGGGAAGAAAGAGAAAAGATGTTGTTTTTTACTTATGCTACTAATTGTCTTTTAGCATATAGGTAACACAGAAATTCAGTCTGAGGTTAGTGCTCATTGAGTGTGTACTTTGTTTTTCCTTCTTTTCAACAATACCTAGCCTTTTTTGGTTTGTTTTTTGGTATATCACTTTTAAGGGTTTTGTATTGATGGGACTTAAATCTCTTTTTTCTCCTGGTATCTCTCTTAACTAAATGTAGAACTTCATTCACTATGTTGCTTTTGGGTGAGTTTCAACCCTTGGGGTACCCAGCTGGATAATTCAGACTGATGGGAGCTCTTTTCCGCCCTAGGCTTTATCTTTTCATCTCGGTTGGGTCTGATGGAAACCCAAGCAAGGTGAATAGCCATGTATTAGATTAGAGGAAGCAGTTAGACTTTCTGACCTCGGGTCTTTATTTCTGAAATAATACTCAAATTTTAGTCTCTGTCAGAAGAACCTTGTTACACTTACCTATGAAATATATTTGTGCCTCAATTGATATTATAAAAGTCATTTCATGTTTTAATTATCCTGAATTTCCAGGAGTGCTCTGATTTTAAGTATTCTAGTCCTCTTTTCTTAGAAATACATTCCTCAATCATAAACATGCTTTTCTTTTCTTACTTAATTCTTAATTCATACTGGGTTGGCCAAAAAGTTTGTTAGAGTTTTCTGCTTACGTCCTGTGGAAAAACCCAAATGAATTTTTTTGCCACCCCAATATAGTACCTATCCTTAAGCAAGTTTCCTAAACACTCAGATATACCATTATTTATGTCCCACATTAGACTTTAATTTTAAAAAGTGTGGTGTTATTTATATGCCATTAAGGTATGAGAACATAGTGATATCTTTTTGTTCATTTAGGAATCTGTGGATATGATTTTTTTTTCCCTTAAATGTTACTGATTTGATCATAGAGATGATGACAGGAAGTGAGTATTAGCAGGGGAGGTGAGAAAAGGGATTATGTTTCTGACTAGAAATGCCTTGTGGTCTTAACATGTCTGCTGTGAGTGACATTTTGAGGATTGCAGTTTCTTGAGGAGATTTTGGGACTAAATTGAATCACCTTTTCCTTACCCACATCTTTCCTATCTCCCTCAACCCTCCCAACACCTCAGATAGCAAGTAAGACACACCCAACCATAGGTTAATTTTTTTTACCTGTAATAGAATTTTATAAAAATAAAGACTTTGCAATATAGCACACATTCCTTGTCCTGCAAGTTTTTGATGTGAAGCAGATAGAGCTCTGGTGTCTCAGTCTTTGAGTGTTTGTCCCTTAATTGAGCAATGAGTAGCTCTTAATTTTCTAGGTATATAGCTTACATATATATATTCTTTTTTCTTACAGTTTCCTGTCTGTGAGTGTGTGTGTGGTGGGGAAAGTTTTGTTCATATAAATCTGGGAGAATAGAGAAAATGGAGAGTTTTGGAATTCAGATCGTAGAGATGTTTGAGATAAAATGAGAATTCGTCCATTTTAATCTTGATGTTTAAGATAAAGGGATTGTAAAGATTTAGGCTACAAGTTAGCTCCATTCTTTTCTTTAGCCTATAGTGCAAAGAACACATAATTATGTTTCTTTGTTTTTGAGAATGACTTCTACTTGAATAGGAACAGAGAAAGCTTATTACACTGAATTCTTCTCAACAAGATGCCTTTCTTCTCTGACATGGAAGAAATATGGAAATAGCTTTATCTGAGTAATTCTTTGTAGTGATACCTTGGATTTTCAGACTTTATACTGTTATGTAGTTTTATTAAAGTTGTAAGTAAGTTTAGGATGTGTTATAGGTTTGAGATTTTATTTAATAGCTGGAATATTTAGAATGTAATTAATGTAGCTATTGAAAACCTGTGTTCTAGCCATTGTGAATACAGAGGCGATTTTAAGCATAGTCAGTTGGTTTACTGTGGATAATTAGTAACTGGTATTTCCAGGTATTGAACATGGTTCTTTTAAAGCCCTGTCAACAGAAAGACAGAGATAAGGAATTGAACTTAATTAATTGAGAAGCAAATCATCAGGTACACTAGTTTGCTAGTGCTGCCATAAAAAAACACCATAAACTAGGTGATTAGAACAACAGAAATTTATTTTCTCTTCGTTCTGGATGATGGAAGAGTCCAAGATGAAGGTGTTGACAGGGTTGGCTTCTTAGGCGGCCCCTTCCTTGGCTTGCAGATGGCTGTCTTCCTGACGTCTCTTCGTGTGGTCAGTCACCGTTTTACATGTGTGCGCCCTTGGTGTCTCTTCCTCTTCTTGTCAGGACACCAGTCATGTTGAATTCAGGCCTCACCGTAATGACTTTAAGTTACGCACCTCTTCAGAGACCTTATCTCCAAATAGATTCCATTTTAAGGTACAGGGGGGTGGACTTTATGTATGATATCAAGGGAACACAGTTTAACATGTAACAGTAGGTGATGAAATCAAGAAGGAAAACAGTATTACACGTAATTTTTAAAAATCACTATTTTTCTTTTTATTTAATAAAGTTTGTGTAGAAGTGCAATTGTCCTGTGTTTTTTGTTGTATATCTCCTAGCCGGAGAATTTTCATCCTTGGGCCTTCTCATCATGTGCCCCTTTCTCGATGTGCACTTTCCAGTGTGGATATATATAGAACACCTCTGTATGACCTTCGTATTGACCAAAAGAGTAAGTATATAGAACTCTTAAAGCTTGTAAACAAAGTTTTAAAAAATAGGAATTATGAATTTATTTTAAATTAAAAGTATTACTTTTGTAATATTTGAATTTTAAAAAGAAAATTTGTTGTAACTAATCTGCAAAAAACAAAAACTAAGAAAATCTTCCATATGCCTAAAAGACAACTGCAGTTTTTCTGCCAGCCACAAAAATCTGTAGATTCATTAGTCTCTGAACTGTAGTGGTTATATTTATAATCAGGGAAGTACCATGTACTCATTGTACCATCAGAAAATAAATTGGTACCCACAACAACTTGTTGAAAGATTTTGGGCATGTTAGTCTTCCTCTCTGTGTAACAATTCCCTCACTGTAAATGGATAATGAGGATAATGATTTTATTTCCTTGTTTATGGTTTTTATGGGGAAAAATGAGACTGTAGTTGTGAAACGCAGCAAGAAAAGTGCTACATAAATCTTAAGTGTATTTTATTTATAAAACATACCTGTTATTTTGATTTTTAAAATAAGATTCCAGGCACCACATTTTTTATTTAGTTGTGTCTCATTTTGTACATTGAATGTGTAAAGCAAAACTTTTTCTGACTTTTAATAGTATTTTTGGAGGAATGGGTAAACATAATTTTTAAAATGCCAAACAATATGGAAACTTCTATAACAAACACTCATGTACTTATCATTCACACTTGACTCAGACTTTCCTCTCAACTGAACTCACTTTACATTCCCACATTCCCAAAAGTAACCACATTCATGAACTTGGTGTATATCCTTCCAGTTCATCAAATTATATTTTAATTATGTTGAGTGTTTATTGTTTTAAGAAATTTTTCAGCAAATTCTTTTGTGGAATGAAAGAAGTTGTTTGCAAAGGAAATGGGCATCTCTTCTTAAACTTTAGGCTTAAATTTTGTTGTTAGGATATAGCTTATTAACAAAACTGGAATATTTCTAACCTTACTCCCTGGAATGGCTTTAGGGTATGTAACTTAAATTTTTAAAATGCTTTTAAAATTTTTATTTTTTTTTCCAGTTTTATTGAGATATAATTGACATACGGCACAATAAATTTTAAAGTATGATGCAGTAATTTGACTTCATATATCATGAAATGATAAGTTTAGTGAATGTCATCTCATATAGATACAAAATTAAAGAAACAAAAAAATATTTCTGCCTTGTGATGAGAACTCTTAGGATTTACTCTCAACAGCTTTAAGGTATAACATTCGGCAGTGTTCATTATATTTGTCATGTTGTACATAACATCCCCAGTACTTATTGATTTTATTACTGGAAGTTTGTACCTTTTTACTACCTTCATCCACCCTCTGGGTCACACTTAATGTGTAAAACCTTGTTAGAGCATTCAGAAAATTTTGGTTTTGGGTAGCCTAACAATGAGAATTTTTAATCAGATACAGTTTCATAGAAGAAAAGTCATACAGTTATTTGTTTCTTTCTTTGATATTGGTAAACCCATTTAAGGATGTAGTTTTAAAAATGCTGGTTCTGTTCAATGATAAAATAAAAATACTCTTGTGTCTTTTTTAACATATTAAATTTCATTATTTTCTTGCTATATAATATCTGGTTTTAAGTATAATCCATCAGAAGGGTCTGAATTGCTAAACCATTTTAAAAATTTAAGATTAAGGCATGGTACTGTGGTAAATTTATATTCCAGTCTACCTGACAAGTTTAATTCTTAATGTTGAGGACAATAGCATTTTCAATAGGAATTTTCTGTTCTTGGTATAACAAAACGTGAGGTGTAAAACAATAATCCTATACATTTTATTTAAAAATAAAACAGAACTCAAAAACTGTATTATTAAACCTCATGAGGAAGTAGACTGGGGGATTTTTCCATATTTCAGTAGGAGTTTTGATCAACCGTTCTTGTTATTATCTACTGGTTGATTAAGGTCAAGGAAAACCTTAAACTTAGAGGTGATTTTAGATATAATGAAAGGACCTGATGAAAATTTAAATTATTATTTTTTATGTAACTGTGTAACATACGAAAATCATTACGTGTCTGACTGTTTTGTCTTATATAAGAAGCTAGTTGTTTTTTCCTTTTTTTAAAACTAAAACCAAAGGAAAATATTACGTGGTACTTTTGTCTCTCGCCAAAGCATGTAGTTTTGTGTTACTGGGTAGTCTTACAGCTTAAGGATATACATTAATACATTTGTTTTACTATATTTTGAAACCTCTAGTTTACGGAGAACTATGGAAGACAGGAATGTTTGAACGCATGTCTCTGCAGACAGATGAAGATGAACACAGTATTGAAATGCATTTGCCTTATACAGCTAAAGCCATGGAAAGGTATACTAATTAATATAAGAAATCCCAGAGAAATCATGGATATTAATTTCTTTGGAATTATTTTAACTAGGGTAAGATGATCACTAGGATAAAGAGATTTAAAAATTCTTGTTACAGTGAAATAAAGAATTTGAGATTAGATTTTTCTGAATGTGGATTGAAGTTGGTTTTGAGTAGTTTGCCTATGAAGGTTAAATGTATGAAGTGGCATGGTTGTTTTATTAGGTAGAAATATTAAAAAGAAAACACATGTGTCTATCTGTGTGTTTGTATGTATTGGTTTGCCTGTTATCTTATTCATTATATATCTATTTATCTCAGAATAACAATTACATTCTTTCATGGTATAGTGCTCCAAGTAAGTAATCATAAAATTTTAGATTTGGGAGTAACTTTGGAGGTAATTTATTTCAGCCTTTATGAAGGTATGTGAATCTCTATTATAAAAGCAATTATTATATAGTAATATATAGTGAGATAATCTATATATAACATACATCTCTTATAAAAGAGATCTCTGTTATAAAAAATGCTGACATTACTACTTGGTACCTGCTAAAAGGTCTTTGAGGACAGCATGCTCACTAGACTGTCAGTCAAGTGAAGACAGGGGCATTCTGTTTTCCACTTACACCCCAGTACCTAGCACAGTGCCTGTCACATAGTAGTCATTATTTTGATAAAATGAAAGAATTGTTTTAAGAGCTTTCTTCTTTAGGGCAGTATTCAAATTAGAACATTTTTCTTTTGAAGGTCACATATCTGTAAGTTTTTCAGCCATTTCCGTCATATGGACTTAATACTACATATGTTTTTAGTTTGATTAGTTCTAAATATGGTGAGATTATTCCTTCTCTGGTCCTCATTACTGTATTCTCCTAGGAAAATAAGTGGTACGTCTTAGGTTTGCAGTAAATATTTGTTAATTAAATGTGTTAATGAAATATGAGATTAACAATTTTTATGCTGATATGGCTTACTTACCATTGTCTGATATATTTGCGGTCAGCTGAAACCCCAAGGATTTTTTACACTGTTAAACTAGATTATTTTCTCCTCTTGTACTTCAGTGGTTGATTTCTTTTTAACCCTAAAAAGTGAATGTCTCTTCAATTAATTTTAATTTTTTCATGTTGGTCTTATTCCATTATTGCAGTGTTGGGAGTCATTTCTGTTCTTAATTCTGTTATCAAAGTATTATTTATTTCTCTCAGTCTCATGTTGTCTGCATCTTTTCACAAAAATAGCTATAAGGGATTACATAAGCTGAAGAAGTTTTTAAAAATAGAGTGATATTAAATTATAAGCAGTGTAATTTTAGGTTGTGAAAGTGAAAGTCGCTCAGTCGTGTCCGACTCTTTGCGACCCCATATAATTCTCCAGGAATTCTCCAGGCCAGAGTGTTGAAGTGGGTAGCCATTTTCTTCTCCAGGGGATCTTCCCAACCCAGGGATTGAACACAGGTCTCTAGCATTGCAGGCGGATACTTTACCAGCTGAGCCACAAGGGAAGCCCAAGAATACTGGAGTGGGTAGCCTTTCCCTTCTTCAGCGGATCTTCCCCACCCAGGAATTGAACCGGGGTCTCCTGCATTGCAGGTGGATTCTTTACCAATTTTAGGTTAATTGTGTTTTAATACATTCTAATTATTCAGAAAATTTTAAAGGTGTATAGCCTGTTTACTTTTTGAAATGCTAGTGTCATCAGAGCATCCCATTCTTCAACTGCAACAGGACAGTAAAAGACGTTTGTTCCTGGCTAAAATGTTATTTCAAAAGTAAAGCAGGTGTAATGTGGAAGTGTAGGAAAATAGAAATTTGAAACCAGTGAACAAAATTTACGTTAGTAATTTCCTCCCTATTAAATAACATTAAATTACCACTTATAAGTATATCACTTCTCAGGAAAACCTTCCGTATCTCTCAGATTACATTAGGATCCCTCATACTGACTCTTTCAAAAGTACCTAGTACTTTTCCCTTGTAACCTTTGCTGCAGGCACTGCTTGTGTCACTTAGCCTACCATTACCTGTATCAGTTATCCTTGACTGAATAACAAATTGCCTCAAAACTTATGACTTAAAATCATAACTCTTTTATTGCTCACAATTTTGGGGTCAGGAATTTGAGTAGGGAACACCTTGCTGTGGTCCACAAGACACTGACTGAGATGATTGGAATAGGCCTTGAGGATTTAAGATGACTTTAGTGCTGACTGTTACTTGAGATACCTCACTTGTTCTCTATTGCCTGTTTCTTTCTTTTTTTTTTTTTTTTTTTATCAGCCAGGGCTTTTCTATCTTTTTGGCCTGTCTCTAGAAGGATGGTCTGGATTTCTTTACATCGTGATTCTGGGTAATACAACAAAACCAGAAATTTCTTGGCTTATTAAGGACTAGGCCTAAAACTGCATATCATCATTTCCACTGCATTTTGTTTCCCAAAGGAGAAATAGATACCACCTCTTGATGGGAGGAGTAGCATATGTATACAGGATTAGGAGGAAGTGTTGGCAGGCTTCTTTGTTGATGGACTACCACAGTTCTTTCTGTGGTGGACAATTCATGTTTCTCCAACATGGAGGACATCTCCTAAGATGCCCAGAAATCTCATCCAGTTATGACATCAGGTTCAGAGTTCATTATTTTATCATCTGAATTTGGTTAGATTGTGGATGAGGCTCCTTGGGTACAGCTCTTTTTGATTTGGATACCCCATTGTCCACCCCTCCCCCCCAGTATACTTAGTATACAGTTTTTGTTTTTTTTTTTTACCCCCTCTGTGACTTTATTTTTTTTTTTTTTGGCCACAAATTTTTTTTTTTTTTGTCATACATTGATATGAATCAGCCATAGATTTACACGTATTCCCCATCCCGATCCCCCCTCCCACCTCCCTCTCCACCCGATTCCTCCGGAACTTCCCAGTGCACCAGGCCCGAGCACTTGTCTCATGCATCCCACCTGGGCTGGTGATCTGTTTCACCATAGATAGTATACATGCTGTTCTTTTGAAATATCCCACCCTCACATTCTCCCACAGAGTTCAAAAGTCTGTTCTATATTTCTGTGTCTCTTTTTCTGTTTTGCATATAGGGTTATCGTTACCATCTTTCTAAATTCCATATATATGTGTTAGTATGCTGTAATGTTCTTTATCTTTCTGGCTTACTTTACTCTGTATAATGGGCTCCAGTTTCATCCATCTCATTAGGACTGATTCAAATGAATTCTTTTTAACGGCTGAGTAATATTCCATGGTGTATATGTACCACAGCTTCCTTATCCATTCATCTGCTGATGGGCATCTAGGTTGCTTCCATGTCCTGGCTATTATAAACAGTGCTGCGATGAACATTGGGGTGCACGTGTCTCTTTCAGATCTGGTTTCCTCAGTGTGTATGCCCAGAAGTGGGATTGCTGGGTCATATGGCAGTTCTATTTCCAGTTTTTTAAGAAATCTCCACACTGTTTTCCATAGCGGCTGTACTAGTTTGCATTCCCACCAACAGTGTAAGAGGGTTCCCTTTTCTCCACACCCTCTCCAGCATTTATTGCTTGTAGACTTTTGGATAGCAGCCATCCTGACTGGCGTGTAATGGTACCTCATTGTGATTTTGATTTGCATTTCTCTAATAATGAGTGATGTTGAGCATCTTTTAGTATACAGTTTTGAGACAAAGACAGTTAATCACATTCAGTTCAGTTCAGTCGCTCATTCATGTCTAACTCTTTGCGACCCAGTGCACCGCAGCATGCCAGGCCTCCCTGTCCATCACCAACTCCCAGAGTTTACCCAAACTCATGTCCATTGAGTCGGTGATGTCATCTAGCTATCTCATCCTCTGTCGTCCCCTTTTCCTCCTGCCCTCAATCTTTCCTAACATCAGGGGCTTTTCAGATGAGTCAGCTATTCGCATCAGGTGGCCAAAGTATTGGAGTTTCAGCTTCAACATCAGTCCTTCCAATGAACACCCAGGACTGATCTCCTTTAGGATGGGCTGGTTGTATTTCCTTGCAGTCCAAGGGACTCTCAAGAGTCTTCTCCAACACCACAGTTCAAAAGCATCAATTCTTCTGCACTCAGCTTTCTTTATAGTCCAACTGTCACATCCGTAAATGACTACTGGAAAAACCATAGCCTTGACTAGACGGACCTTTGTTGACAAAGGAATGTCTCTGCTTTTTAATATGCTATCTAGGTTGGTCATAACTTTCCTTCCAAGGAGTAAGCGTCTTTTAATTTCATGGCTGCAATCACCATCTGCAGTGATTTTGGAGCTCAGAAAGATAAAGTCTGACACTGTTTCCCCATCTATATGCCGTGAAGTGATGGAAGCAGATGCCATGATGTTAGTTTTCTGAATGTTGAGCTTTAAGCCAACTTTTTCACTCTCCTCTTTCACTTTCATCAAGAGGCTCTTTAGTTCTTCACTTTCTGCCATAAGGGTGGTGTCATCTGCATATCTGAGGTTATCGATACTTCTCCCAGCAATCTTGATTCTAGCTTGTGCTTCCTCCAGCCCAGCGTTTCTCATGATGTACACTGCAAATAAGTTAAATAAGTAGGGTGACAATATACAGCTTTGACAGCTTTGACATACTCCTTTTCCTATTTGGAACCAGTCTGTTGTTCCATATCCAGTTCTAACTGTTGCTTCCTGACCTGCATATAGGTTTCTCAAGAGGCAGATCAGGTGGTTGGGTATTCCCATCTCTTTCAGAATTTTCCACAGTTTATTGTGATCCACACAGTCAAAGGCGTTGGCATAGTCAACAAAGCAGAAATAGATGTTTTTCTGGAACTCTGTTGCTTTTTTGATGATACAGCGGATGTTGGCAATTTGATCTCTGGTTCCTCGGCCTTTTCTAAAACCAGCTTGAATGTCTGGAAGTTCACAGTTCACGTATTGCTGAAGACTGGCTTGGAGAATTTTGAGCATTACTTTACTAGCGTGTGAGATGAGTGCAATTGTGTGGTAGTTTGAGCATTCTTTGGCATTGCCTTTCTTAGGGATTGGAATGAAAATGAACCTTTTCCAGTCCTGTGGCCACTGCTGAGTTTTCCAAATTTGCTGTCATATTGAGTGCAGCCCTTTCACAGCATCATCTTTTAGAATTTGAAATAGCTCAACTGGAATTCCATCACATCCACTAGCTTTGTTCATAGTGATGCTTTCTAAGGCCCACTGGATTTCACATTCTAGGATGTCTGGCTCTAGGTGAGTGATCACACCATTGTGATGATCTGGGTCGTGAAGATCTTTTTTGTACAGTTCTTCTGTGTATTCTTGCCACCTCTTCTTAATATCTTCTGATTCTGTTAGGTCCATACTATTTCTGTCCTTTATTGAGCCCCTCTTTGCATGAAATGCTCCCTTGGTATCTCTCATTTTCTTGAAGAGATCTCTTGGAGGGTGGAAAAATGAAAAGCGTGTAGTGGTCTCTGTTCTAAAGCAGTTCTGAAATCTAACCAGGAAACAGAAAATGTCCTTGATTATGGCTTGGTTCTATCTTCTGATAGTGGTTTCGTAATTCATTACAGATGGTTCCAAATTTATGCTGGCTCCACTTTGGATTTTTTGGCTTTTTGATTGTGTGAAAGTGATACATATTAAGTAGAAACTGTACTTTGAATTTTGATCTTTTCCCAGGCTAGCAATATGTATGATACTCTCTCATGTTTCCAGGCAGTGGCAGGGAGTCGCAGCTCCCAGTCAGCCATGTGATCATGAGGATGAACACCCAATACACTTAAACATCCTTTTGTACTCAGACAACAATTCTGTTTTTCATTTTCAGTACAGTATTCAATAATTTGGGCTTCCTGGGTAGCTCAGCTGGTAAAGAATCCTCCTACAGTGCAGGAGACCTGAGTTTGATCCTTGGGTTGGGAAGATCTCCTGGAGGAGGGCATGGCAACCCTCTCCAGTATTCTTGCCTGGAGAATCCCATGGACGGAGAAGCCTGGTGGGCTGTAGTCCATGGGGTCGCAAAGAGTCAGACATGACTGATCGACTAAGTATAGCACATTCAATGAATTACATGAGAGATTCAGCACTTTATTATAAAATACACTTTGTTTTAGATAATTTTGCCCATTTGCAGGTTATTGAAAATGTTGTAAGCACACTTAAGGTAGGCTAGGCTAAGCTATGGTATTTAGTAGGTTAGGTGTAGTAAATATATTTTCAACTTATAATCGATTTATTTAGACTTAACCCCATTGTAAGTTGAGGAAGATCTGTATTATTCTTAGCTCTTGGCTGGGTCCTTCTGGCTCTTGGCTCTATTCTCTGAGTCCTTTTTACTTTTCCATAAGAAGTGAGCTTTGTTTGCATCTGAGTAGTAGTTTTATTCTGCATTATGTGACAGTTTAAAAACCTAAAGGCCTCTTTTCATTTGAGATAGTGTTTTGTTTTAGTACAAACTGATAGAACTCCATTAACCACTTTGTGGGTTTTCTATATATAAGATTAGAAGTGCATTCCATTAGACAAAAGTTACATCCACAGTTCTTAACTGAGACACGATTCTCTCCACTTTCTTACTGAGATAGGATTCTCTCCACCTTGGAGCCCACTAACGTGGGTTGTGTAATTTCTCAGAAGCCCTTTTACCTCTTTGAGAGAATATGCAAGCATGGTCTGAAGTCTTCCTGCGGTCCTAACACAGGCTTTTACAGGTGCGGTTTTGATTTGATGATTCTGAGCCCATGTTCTTGGTAGTACTCTGTATTTGGTCTTTGTCCTTAGGCTGTTTGCTTGACAGTGTTTGGCTGTCTATAGGAGCTAGTGATGAGAAATAGTTATTTTTTAACCAAGAAACTGCTAGTTAGAAACATTTCTTTTAAATTGTGCTTATAGTTCTTTGGCTCATGTTTTTCTTCTTACATCTCCTCATATTTGGCTGTGAAGAAGCCATTGGCACTGAGTATTTTGTTGGGTAATGTTAGTTAGAGTTATAGATTCTCTCATCTTCTAAGTCATGTCATGTGACAGTTACGTGCTAATTGTTTTCCGCCAGGAAGCAACACGGATAACCCTTCTAGCAGTGTCCTTCCTGCTCGTTTGCTTTTCAGGCTCCTTGTTGCCCTTTCACCTTCTACCTATCTCTTGTCCCCAAAGCCAATATTATCTTTTCTAGGTGTCTCTTTTAGTAATACACTTTTCCAGGCACCCATTTTTGGTCTCAGTTATCAGTTGTAGCATGGCATATCACCTTAAAGTACCTTTTTTTGTATTCCTTATGATTCTTTGGGCTAGAAATTTGTGGTCAGGGATGAGTGGTGACCAGTCATCTCTATTTCATTTGCTGTCAGTTAAGATAGGTTGACTTAGGCTAGAGGTTCCAGGGTGCTCTCACTTTCTGTCTGGGGCTGTAATGTAGGTTGTCTACTAGGCACCTTAGTTCTCATCTTGGTCCTATCTCCACTTGTTGTTACTTTTCTTCAGGGCCTTTCTTTACAATTGGTTTCCGTTTCCTGCTCATCTATCCTGAAGTACATGGCAAGTCAGGGTAGCAAGAAAGTAAGTAGAAGTTTTAGGCCCCTTAATCTTTAGGCTTGGGAGTGGCACAGTATCTGTCACTTGTGCCGTATTTTACTTGGCAACGCAAATTGGAAGACTGGATTCAAGGGGAGGAAGAATTGACTCTGTACCTGATGGGAGGAGTGGCATGAGCATTCGGAGGTGGGAGTAATCCTGTTGATTATGTTTGTAGGTAGCCCACCACGGTAGCCCTGCAGTTAAATAGCTCTTCGGGAGATTATTTGTATGTGTATATATGTCTGTTTCCCTTCTCTAGTACTTCCCTAACCCATTCCCTACTCTAGGGCAACTGGTCTACTCTATCTTCTGTACCCATCTCAGTACCTGGCAAACAACAGGCTCTCAGTAATTAATTGTTGAATAAATTAATAGCAATCTATCCGTAATACTTTCATTAAATATTTCCCAAAAATGAGATCAGATTTTTTTAATTAGCTGCTTTTTATGTCATGAACCTATTTACATGTTTTTTTTTTTAACTCCTTTTAATTGGGTATACATAGGACTTTACAGTATATGACTATGTAGTACTTCAGTTGACTAATTTTAAAACTTTTCCCTCATTTTTCACTATTATGAAAATTATTATGGGCTAAAAAAAATCTTAAGTGTATTGTTTATAATTCTCTTATATTAAGCAGATTTAGAAGTGATATTCATTAGAGCTTTCTTAAAAAAAAAACAATGAGTAATATAGAAGAGAAAATAAAATGACCCATAATGTCCTTGCTCAGTTAAATTTGTTGACTTTTAAAAAATGGGTGTACCTGATTTAAAAGCGTACACAATGAGCACTGAAAGCCTCTTTTATTCTCCTCAGCAGTGTTTACTGACAGTGAAGATTATTATGGAAATGCTAACATATATGTATGCATATATAAGTTTTTTTTTTGTGTGTGTGTGTGTATATATATATATATGACTTATACATACACATTTTTGTGTAATTAAAATGTAAACAGGAGGTCATATCTTAAGCATTTTATTCTGATCCTTTTTTCCATATATTATCTTTACTATTGAAGTTCATAATTTTTAATATTATATATAATTGCATTTGAGAGATATTGTTAAGTTGGGATATGTAGAAATCATCTCTCTTGAAAAAGCTATTTACTCCTAAAATTTGGAGAAGTAAATGGCAACCCACTCCGGTATTCTTGTCTGGAAAATCTCGTGGATGGAGGAGCCTGGTAGGCAACAGTGCATTGGGTCGCAAAAAGTTGGACATGACTGAGCGACTAACACACACTCCTAAAATTAACAACATGATCCCACTTCTTTTTCTTTGCATTTTACGCTGTTATCTTTCCCTCCTTTTATTCCTTTCTCTGTATTATTCCCATTTATTCTTTGTTTATAGTTAAAAATTTTAATTGATTTTTGGGTCACTGTAAGATGTATTCTTTATAACATAGAAAGCTATGAATATTGATAAATGTAGATTTCTAAATATCCAACACCGTCAAGATATAGAACAATTCCTTTGCTTCAGTTTTAATAATTTTTTGTTCAGAAAAATGTGCAAAGTAAGTAGTAGAATTCTTTAGTAACTTTTGAAGTGTTTGAGAAACACGGCTCTGTAAAAATACTTATGTTCGCTGTAAAAACATGATTATATTTTTAGCCATATGATACTTTTTGTTAACTGCTAATATTTTTGTAACGTGGATGGCTTAAAAGCACAGTACAGTGTATTTAAATCTTTCATCTTAGGTTTTAGGTTCAAGTCAATCTTAGAAATTCACTGTGGTTAAGATTTGACAACTTCAGTACTTATACCATTAAATATATTTTAAAAAATATTGATTTTGTATAGTTTATCCAGATTGTTAAGCCTAACTCTTGTAATTTCTTGTGTTTATTCTTATTAATTATATTTTTGAGTTCCCTGAGTGAGAAAGCTACTATCAAATGCCTTTTATGGTATTAATTACTAATAACTGAACAGTTTTTCCTGTACTTAATATCTTATATTAGTATAATACATTTGTTAAAATTGAGGAACCAATATTGATAGGTGATTATTAAATAAAGTTCATAGTTTAATTAAGATTCACTCTTTGTGTTAGTATAGTCTATGGCTTTGCCAAATGCTTCATTTCATGTCTGTCTACCTTTAATAGTCCCATGTAAAGTAGTTTTACTGTCCTAAAAATCCCCTGTGCTCTACCTATTTATCTTCTTTCTTCACTCCACATCCATCTAACCCCTGGTAACTACTGATCTTTTTATTGTTTTCATAGCCGTATAGTTTCTGGAATATCGTGTAGTTGGAATCATGTAGTATATAGCCTTTTCAGGTTGATTTCTTGAACTTAGTAATATATTATCAAAATTCCTCCAAGTCTTTTTATGGCTTGGTAACTTATTTTTCTTTGTTGTTTAATAATAGCCCATTTTATGGCTGTGTCAGTCTTTCCACTCACCTATTAAAAGATTATTGATATCGTTGGATTCAGTTCAGTTCAGTGGCTCGGTGATGTCCAACTCTTTGCAACCCCATGAACCGCAGCACGCCAGGCCTCCCTGTCCATCACCAACTCCCAGAGGTTACCCAAACTCATGTCCATTGAGTCGGCGATGCCATCTAGCCATCTCATCCTCTGTCATCCCCTTCTCCTCCTGCCCTCAGTCTTTCCTAACATCAGGGTCTTTTCAAATGAGTCAGCTTTTCATCAGGTGACCAAAATATTGGAGTTTCAGCTTCAACATCAGTCCTTCCAATGAACACCCAGGACTGATCTCCTTTAGGATGGGCTGGTTGGATCTCCTTGCAGTCCAAGGGATTCTCAAGAGTCTTCTCCAACACCACAGTTCAAAAGCATCAATTCTCCTGCACTCAGCTTTCTTTATAGTCTAACTCTCACATCCATACATGACTACTGGAAAAACCATAGCCTTGACTAGACGGACCTTTGTTGACAAAGGAATGTCTCTGCTTTTTAATATGCTATCTAGGTTGGTCATAACTTTCCTTCCAAGGAGTAAGCACCTTTTAATTTCATGGCTGCAGTCACCATCTGCAGTGATTTTGGGACCCCAAAAAATAAAGTCAGCCACTGTTTCCACTGTTTGCTCATCTATTTGCCATAAAGTGATGGGACCGGATGCCATGATGTTAGTTTTCTGAATGTTGAGCTTTAAGCCAACTTTTTCACTCTCCTCTTTCACTTTCATCAAGAGGCTCTTTAGTTCTTCACTTTCTGCAATAAGGGTGGTGTCATCTGCATATCTGAGGTTATTGATATTTCTCCCAGCAGTCTTGATTCCAGCTTGTGCTTCCTCCAGCCCAGCGTTTCTCATGATGTACTCTGCATATAAGTTAAATAAGCAGGGTGATAATACACAGCCTTGATGTACTCCTTTTCCTATTTGGTACTAGTCTGTTGTTCTATGTCCAGTTCTAACTGTTGCTTCCTGACCTGCAGACAGGTTTCTCAAGAGGCAGGTCAGGTGGTCTGTTATGTCCATCTCTTTCAGAATTTTCCAGCGTTTTATTGAGATCCACACAGTCAAAGGCTTTGGCATAGTCAACAGAGCAGAAATAGATGTCTTTCTGGAATTCTCTTGCTTTTTTGATGATCCAGCGGATGTTGGCAATTTGATCTCGGGTTCCTCTGCCTTTTCTAAATCCAGTTTGAACATCTGGAAGTTCACGGTTCATGTATTGCTGAAGCCTGACTTGGAGAATTTTGACCATTACTTACTAGCGGGTGAGATGAGTGCAATTGTGCGGTAGTTTGAGCGTTCTTTGGCATTGCCTTTCTTAGGGATTGAAATGAAAGCTTACCTTTCCACTCACCTATTAACAGATTATCGATATCGTTGGATTAATATCTGTTATATTTTTTACCATTTTCTATTCAGTGCTCTTGTTCTTTCTTGTCTTACTCTCTTTTTCTTTTTCCTCTGATTTTAATTGAACATTTAATATGAGTTCATTTTCTTTCCTCTCAGCATAGGTTACACTTCTTTTTACCTTTTTTAGTTGTTGCTGTAAAGTTTGCAACATACATTTGCAACTGATGCAAGTATACTTTCAAGTAACACTGTACTGATTCATGCAATGCAGGTGTGTTACAGTATTCACAATTTTTTTTCTTATCCCTTATAACATTGTTATCATTCATAGACTATAATTTTCATCACATTATTGCTGTAATTATTTTAAACAAATCATTATGTTAGATCAATTAAGAATAAGAAAAATAAAATGAAATAAACCAAAGATGATATTTTATATTCTTTTATTCCTTTCTAATGTGCTTCTTTTCTTTTGTGTCGATATAAGCTTATGAACTATGTCGTTTTCCTTCTCTCTGAAAGACTTTTTACCAGTTCATGGCTCTGATTTTATTATTTAAAACTTGTTATTTTGGGTTAGAGAAAGGATTTCTTTTATCTTTGCCACCTCCTCAAGAACACACAAGAGATGTTTCCTTTTCCAGTGTTTCTGTTAATCACAAATTAATAATAATGTATTTTATTATAGGGAGTAATTAAGTAGGCTGGTAAACAAAACTCATTTTGGCTCCATTGTGGTAATTCCTTCCTATCCAGTTTTACTAGTTATTGATGTAAAGATCTGATTGCTTTTAAGATATTTACCTTTATTTTTTTGGGCTCCAAAATCACTGCAAATGGTGATTGCAGCCATGAAATTAAAAGATCCTTACTCCTTAGAAGAAAAGTTATGACCAACCTAGACAGCATATTAAAAAGCAGAGAGATTCCTTTGTCAACAAAGGTCCATCTAGTCAAGGTTATGGTTTTTCCAGTAGTCATGTATGGATGTGAGAGTTGGACTATAAAGAAGGCTGAGTGCTGAAGAATTGATGCTTTTGAACTGTGGTGTTGGAGAAGACTCTTGAGAGTCCCTTGGACTGCAAGGAGATCCAACCAGTCCATCCTATAGGAAATCAGTCCTGGGTGTTCATTGGAAGGACTGATGTTGAAGCTGAAACTCCAGTACTTTGGCTGCCTGATGAAAAAGCTGACTCATTGTAAAAAACCCTGATGCTAGGAAAGATTGAAGGCAGGAAGAGAAGGGGACGACAGAGGGTGAATGGTTGGATGGCATCACTGACTCAGTGAATATGGGTTTGGGTAGACTTCGGCAGTTGGTGATAGATAGGGAGGCCTGGCATGCTGCAGTTCATGGGGTTGCAAAGAGTCAGACATGACTGAGTGACTGAACTGAATTTAACCTTCAAAATTAAAAAATTTGGTTAATCTGAATTTTTCAGATATGAGTAGAGTTGCTTAATTGTGCATGGAATAATGAGTGATGCACAAACAAGTAAATATTGTGTGTTTCCTCAGCATATAGTCCAGTGGGAGAGATAAGAACTGTATATTAATAAATGTAATTTAATTCAAAATGTAATAAATACAACTGAAGAGTTTATAGAAACAGAAAAAAGGGATGAAGGTGATTGCTGAATTAGGGGATTATGAAGAAGATGATGTTTGAGTGGACTTTGAGGATGGCTATAATTTTCACAGAATGAGGCAGATTTTTTTGTTGAAAACAGAGTACTGTAAATATAAAATGCATAAGTCAGAAAACCCAGGGCTAATTTTAAGAGCGGGAACCTATTTGACTTAGCTTGTGGAAATTACAGAAGTCTGGTTTAGTAACTGAGGTCTGTCTCTAGATGACTTTTGTTTGACCTTCATAGGTAGAAAAACTTTTTCACAGATATGAATGTTGTTAGTTTGATATTGATTCTGCCACTTGTTATCATATACCTTACCTGACCTTTCACACATATATGGTACCACCATGTGGCTGGAGACATTGAATAGGTAACCTTGTAGGGGCATAGAGAAAGAGGGCCAAGATTAGAAAGCTGGAACGATTGGTTGCGACAGGATTATGAAGGACCTTGAATGTCATTTTAAGATATTTGTATTTTATTCCATGATTGTTATAGAGCTAGTAAATGTTCTTCAGAAAAAGAGGGAGATGATTAGAACTTGAGTGTAAGAGTATTCCCCTTTGATGGCATGATGGTACTGTGAAGGATGGATTAGAGTTGGAGGAGGCTGATAGAAATAGTTTAGAAATCATGGAGGCTTTGAACTAAAGTAATGATGGATAGGATAGCAAACTGAGCAGATTATGGGAGAATGAAGAATACTTCGTAAATATTTCTGTGTGGGAGAGGAAGATAATTTTAAATACATTTAACGTCTAAGAGTGTACAGTTATCAGAGATGGTCAAGATGTTCTTTTTGATGTAAACCAGGTATAATTTTAGGAGAGCATAGGGCATGGAAATGTTGACTTGTTTCTATCAAAATACTGGAATGTTTCTATCAAAATACTGGAATGACCATAATTCTGAAAGCTAACTTGGGCCAGTTCATTGTAGTACTGTTTTGCTTCAAACAGTTGAGTTTCGATAATAGAGTTCAGTAAGATTCTCTGGTACCTGAAATATGCCTGCCCTTGTGAAATCTTTTTTACTATTTTTCCTATCGGGGTGGAAATTCAGAAAGGTATACCCTTTGAAATTAATTTTGATAATCTCATTGTATTCCCTTACCTGATCAAGCAGTAAAGATTTATAATGACTTAAATGTTAATTTTAGTTGTCATTGACAGTTTACCTTCTCTCTTTTCCCTCTCTTTTTCCCCAGTTTCTTTGGCTCTGCCTGATGTTTTCTGGGTCTTTCTAGTTTATTCTTTCTCACAGTGAGTCAGAGTATTCTGCATTTAATCTGTATGTGTGTCCCTGTCGTTGAAGGAGATTTTGATCAAGAGGAAAAGATTAGCCAAGTTCTTCAGAGTATTCTGCATTTAATCTGTATGTGTGTCCCTGTCGTTGAAGGAGATTTTGATCAAGAGGAAAAGATTAGCCAAGTTCTTCCACATAGGGCTCCGTGAAACTCCACATTATGATTTTTTTCTGTCTCTGTGCCTTTAACACCTTTTTTGAGGGTTCCATGACCAGCTTCACTTGAAGGACTCATAGATGTATCATGACTATGTTTTATTAGAAAAAATGTGATACACAGCAGGACCAGCAAGGGACAAAAGACATGTCACGCAGAATATGGAGGAATCCAAATGTAGGCTTCCAACATTCTCCCTCCCATAGGGATGGGCTGAACAGAACGTGGTCCCTCCAGCACTGTAACACATGTACAGTGTTTCTGGTCAGGGACGCCTGCTTTAAGATTCTAAATCCAGGATTTTTGTTAGGGGCTAGTCATATAGACACACTCTGCCTATGTAACTACTCACAGCTATACTGAAATTCCAGACTCCAAGAAGGAAAGTAGGTGTTTGTCATAATCACATAATTTATGAACAATGTAGGCAAGCTGGTACTGTGTCCCAAGTGGGTAAAAAGAGCTTTAATCCATCTAAATAACATTGCAGAAGCCAAGTTGCTAGGTACCCAAAGGCCAGTCTCCATAGACCTGTCTAAAGATTTCAGCAACAAATCTGCTGAATTTAACCCAGTTGCAGAATTCCCTTTCCACTTCCCCAGTTCCAGGCTGCCATATTGCCATTCCAACTTTGTGAATTTTTGACTCACCTGAATACCATTTTAACCCTTATTATAGTTTAGGTTTGTACTAAGTCTTAAGATTCTTCTTTCCTTTCTGATTTGGCCTCAGTCAAGGTCTTCAACTATTTAAAATGATCATCAGAGAAAAGTAAGGTATGCTCTTGTGTGGTTACTCTTTAACAGAGTGGAATGACTTGTCTGTGGACATGGAAAACAGCCTGAGATTTTCTACCCCCATCCAGCTTAAATAACAGCCACAAGAGTGGTGTGATTTTCACATGTGTTCTTACCCTATGACTTTCATACTCCTGGTTGTGTATTTCTGCATATATCTTGGTTTTTTTTTATTTTCATTTATTGAGATCTTAGAACAAACATGTTTTCTTTGTATATTGCTCAGTTTCTCTTTTTCATGAACATAGAAGATTCATTTGGGTTAGTACATGTATATCAGGAAGAGAGCATTTTTTAGAATTACAGAGCATGGAGTATCTCCGAAATAAATAAAATTTCATATTTGATTGTAATGGAACAGTTTTTGTTTCTGTGACCATGAAAAGGATGAGCAAGAGGTACCATAAGACATTTGAGAAGATTGTAATATATTTTATTTCTATCAGAGTAGACTTTTAGTATTTATCTATATATGCTCTGTCCTCTTTTTTCCCCCTGTGAATATTTTCTATCTAAAAGAGGAGAGGAGAATAAATTATATAGTGCTATTGTGGCAACAGCTTCAGCATCTTAGAGATAAGAATAGCTTTTCTTTTGACTGGCTTAGTTATGATTTTTAAAAAATTCTCACCTGAGATGCTCTAGACTGCTTCTAAAATCTTTGGGAAGTTGGAAGGATTTGTATAGAAAAGAAAATTCTCGTGTTCATCAATGTTGTTCAGAGGAAAAATATTCAAATAAATGCCATGGAAAGAATAAGCAAATAACTATTTGTATACAGTATTTGATCTAGTTTAAAATGTCATCACTTTTAAGATTTCAGTTATTTATATGCCACTAATTTAGTGAAAACTGCCATTGAAATGATTTTCTTATCACTTAGAATATTCATATTAGAATTCATATTTTTCTTCTGATGAGGACTTTTAAAATCTACACTTACCAAGTTTCAGATGTTCATATAGTATTATCAACTATAACATTAACTATAGAACTGTGTTAGCTACAGAATTCACATTTTTATGTTAGAATTTTTACATTAGAGTTTAGACTTTTTTGTACTCTGTACCAGTAAAAGCATTGGTGATAGAGTGATATTTTTTGTTTTTAAGGAAAGTACTTCACTGTTGGTTCTGTGATTTAAGTTTTTTTGTTTGTTACACATCTTGGATATAGCAATTTTCTGCAGCATGGGTTAAAGCGTACGGCAGAAAAAGAAGGGCTAAAACTTTAATCTGTATTACTAAAGTGCTCATAGGTATTTTGTAAGGTGGATTTTATTAACCTTGTTTTTATGGATGACAGATGTTATTTATAGAGTGCAGACATTTTCAAAATCTAGTTTTTTAAAAAAGGATATTTTGTTTACTTTTATTTATTTATTTGGCTGCACTGGATCTTAGTTATAGCATGTGGGATCTTTAGCTGCAGCATATGGGATCTAGTTCCTTAACCAGGGATCAAACCTGGGCTCCCTGCATTGGGGACATGGAGTCTTAGCCACTAGACCACTAGGGAAGTCCCTCACAGTCTAATTTTAACTTTTTTGTCACCCAAAAAAGAAACCTTGTGTTCATTTGAGGGCAGTTTGTGCTTCTGTTCTCAACCTCAGGTATCCATTTACCTTCTTTCTCGGTAGATTTGTATTTTTTGGAAATTTTAAATAAATGGAATCATACAACATGTGTCGGTCCTTTTTCACTTAGCATACTGTTTTTCAGATTCATCCAGGTTCCACTGTGTATTAATGGTTCATTCATTTTTTATTGCCAAATGGATATTCCATTGTATGAATATGCCCCATTTTGTTTAACCATTCACCAGTTGATGGACATTTGGATCATCTTCATTTTTGGCTATTAGGAATAATGTTATAAACATTCTTCTACAAGTCTTTATATGAATATATGTTTCCATTTCCCTTGAATAGGTGCTTGAATGGAATTGCTGAGTCATATGATAAGTCTGTGTTTTTCATGGTGATAGCAGCATTTTATATTCTAGGGAACAAAGCATGAGGGTTCTGTTTCTCCATATTCTGGCCAATAGCTGGTAATTTCAGTCTTTACATTACAACCCTTCTGACAGATGTGTAGTGTAACCTGACTGTGGTCTTAGTTTGCCATCTCCGCAGTGACTTGTGAGTTGAGCAACTTTTCATATGATAGTCATTTGTGTATCTTCTTTTGTGAATTGTCTGTTCATATATTTTGCCCTGGTTTTAATTTGAAAATTTATCTTTTTACTTAGTTATGAGAGATTTTTGTATTCTGGATATAAGTTTTTTATTGATATGCAAAGATTTCTTCCCATGGTATGTCTTGTTTGTTTTCTTAATGGTGTTTATCGAAGAGCAAATGTTCTTGATGAATTCAATTTCTTTTTTTTTTTCCTTATATGGATTCCACTTTTGGTATCAAGAAATCTTTGCCTAATCTAGGCTTACATAGATTTTCTCTTCTTGAACATGCTCAGCAAACACAACCTGCAGACCATATCTAGCCAACAGCTTGTTATTGTAATGTTCTATCGGAGCATAGACACACCCATTCATTTACCTATTGACTGTGGCTGCTTTCTCTTTACAGTAACAGTTGCGTAGTTGCTAAAGAGATTGTATAGCCCAGAAAATCTAAAGTATGGCCCATTTCAAAACATGTTTGCTGAACCCTGTTCTCTAAGTGTTACGATTTTAGCTTATAATATAGTTGTGTCTCCTGAAAGATGATGCTGTTAAAGTGCTGTACTCAACATGCCAGGAAATTTGGAAAACTCAGCAGTGGCCACAGGACTGGAAAAGGTCTGTTTTCATTCCAGTCCCTAAGAAAGGCAATGCCAAAGAATGCTCAAACTACTGCACAATTGCACTCATCTCACACGCTAGTAAAGTAATGCTCAAAATTCTCCAAGCCAGGCCTCAGCAGTACATGAACTGTGAACTTCCAGATGTTCAAGCTGGTTTTAGAAAAGGCAGAGGAACCAGAGATCAAATTGCCAACATCTGCTGGATCATCGAAAAAGCAAGAGAGTTCCAGAAAAACATCTGTTTCTGCTTTGTTGACTATGCCAACGCCTTTGACTGTGTGGATCACAAACTGTGGAAAATTCTGAAAGAGATGGGAACACCAGACCACCTGACCTGCCTCTTGAGAAACCTGTATGCAGGTCAGGAAGCAACAGTTAGAACTGGACATGGAACAACAGACTAGTTCCAAATAGGAAAAGGAGTATGTCAAGGCTGTATATTGTCAACCTGCTTATTTAACTTATGTGCAGAGTACATCATGAGAAACGCTGGGCTGGAAGAAGCACAAACTGGAATCAAGACTGCTAGGAGAAATATCAATAACCTCAGATATGCAGATGACACCACCCTTATGGCAGAAAGTGAAGAAGAACTAAAGAGCCTCTTGATGAAAGTGAAAGAGGAGAGTGAAAAAGTTGGCTTAAAGCTTAACATTCAGGAAACTTAAGATCATGGCATCTGGTTCCATCACCTCATGGGAAATAGATGGGGAGACAGTAGAAACTGTCAGACTTTATTTTTTTGGGCTCCAAAATCACTGCAGATGGTGACTGCAGGCATGAAATTAAAAGATGCTTACTCCTTGGAAGGAAATTATGACCAACCTAGACAGCATATTAAAAAGCAGAGACATTACTTTGCCAACGGAGGTCTGTCTGGTTAAGGCTATGGTTTTTCCAGTGGTCGTGTATGGATGTGAGAGTTGGACTGTGAAGAAAGCTGAGTGCTGAAGAATTGATGCTTTTGAACTGTGGTGTTGGAGAAGACTCTTGAGAGTCCCTTGGACTGCAGGGACTGCAGGAGATCAGTCCTGGGTGTTCATTGGAAGGACTGATGTTGAAGCTGAAACTCCAGTACTTTGGCCACCTGATGCGAAGAGTTGATTCATTGGAAAAGACCCTGATGCTGGGAGGGATTGGGGGCAGGAGGAGAAGGGGATGACCGAGGATGAAATGGCTGGATGGCATCACCGACTCGATGGGCATGAGTTTGAGTAAGCTCCAGGAGTTGGTCATGGATAGGGAGGCCTGGCGTGCTGTGATTCATGGGGTCTCAAAGAGTCAGACACGACTGAGCGACTGAACTGAACTGAATTGATGATCCAATTTGTGTATGGTACGAGGTAAAGGTCTGATTTCACTTTTTGTCCTGTGGATTATGCAATTATCCCAATACTATTTGTTGAAAAGACTGTTCTGTAGCTAACGAGTCATTTTCTTTTCGCTGCTTTCACGAGTTTCTCTTTGTCTTTGGTTTTCATCAGTTCATTATGCTATATCTAAGTTGGGAATCTTTTTATACTTAGCTAATTTGGGTTGTTGAGTGTTTTTGATCTTTAGATAAATGTTTCATGAAATTTGGGAAGTTTTCAGCCATTATTTTTTCTAACTTTTTTCCTGTAACTTTTGTGGGACCCGCATTGTGTGCATCCTCATGTATTTGATGTTGTGTACCCGTCTCCAGTGCTGTATTCATTTTTTTCCCTCTGTTCTTCAGATTGGATAACTTATTTTGTCTTCAATTTTATTGATTCTTTATGTAATATTGATTTTCCTCTTCAGACCATATAGTGAATTTTTCATTTCAGTTATAGTTTTCAATTCCAAAATTTTCCTTTGGTTCTTTTTAATGTTTTACATTTCTTTGTTGATATTTGCTGTAGTCATTGTATATATGTATACATTAAACTTTTAAAAGCATACTTTCCTTTATTTCTTTGAATATGTTTATAATAACTTTAGGGGCTTCCCAGGTGATGCTAGTGGTAAAGAATCTGCCTGCCAGTGTAGTAGATGTGGGTTTAATTCCTGGGCCAGGAAGATCCCCTGGAGTAGGAAAAGATACCCCACTCCAGTATTCTTTCCTGGAAAATTACATGGACAGAGAAGCCTGGCAGGCTACGGCCCATGGGGCTGCAAAGAGTCGGACACGACTGAGTGAGCACATAACTCTTAAAATCTGTCTGTCTGATTCCACTTGTACAACTTCTGCTAGCTCTCTCCTTGCCCCCAGGAATGGGTTACAGTTTCTTTGTTCTTTGACTCAGAATTTTTTTTTCCTTGAAACTGAACTTTTACATAGTACAGTATATTATAACAACTTTATTGTAATTTTATTAATGTTTTTCTTCAGATGATGGTGGTGGTGGTTTCATTCACTCATTTATTTATTTTTGGCTGCGCTGGGTCTTCGTGGCTTTACTAGTTGCAGCAGACAGGGGCTGCTGTTTGTTGTGGTGTGTGGGCTTCTCATTGCAGTGGTTTTGTCTTGTGGAGCATAGGCTCTGGGGTGTGCGGGCTTCAATAGTTGCAGCTCGCAGGCTTCCGGGCACAGGCTCAGTAGTTGTGGCACACAGACTTAGTTGCTCTGAGGCATGTAGGATCTTCCTGGACCAGCTATTGAACTGGCACCTCCTGCTCTGACAGGTGGATTCTTTACTGCTGAGCTACCAGGGAAGCCCTCATTTGTTAAAAACAGTACCTTTCATAGACTCTGTCTGCAGAATCTTTGTCACAGGGTTTGGCTACTGATGCATCTCCTCAGCTTTTAAAACATTCTTACTTGTTTTTACCTCGACTTTCTAGAGCTCACGCTGGTGTCTACACTGCTTAGTGCTAGCTACTGTTTGTTTGGAAGTCGAGCCTATATAGCTTTCACCATGAGCTGGTGGGCCGTGACTGTTTTGGGGAGAACACTAGAAGTCTTCACGTTTGCCTCCTCTGCTTTCTCTTGGGTCTTCTCTGGCCTCCCTGTGCTGGTGTACATCCTTGTTTGCAGGCAGCCAGGGACGTGGAAGAGCTTGCTGCCCGTGGTCTCCGCTGGCCTTTGTGCTTGCCCCCGCCCTCCCGACTCCCTGGCACTTGGGGGGCTTCAGCCTTCTGGACCTCCCCTGCGCGCGTGCTGCCTCCTGTTCAGCCAGGGCATCTTCTCAGAGCGTGGGGATTTATCCTGTCCCTGTATGGCTCTCTCCTTCCCAGGACCTCCCTGTTAGGTTTCTCGGTAGTCCTCAGGTTTGTGGCTTGCCTCAAATGGTGTGGTCATTTCAGGCTACAAAAGTGGCAGGATTTTCTGTTTCCTGCTGGGTGTGGGTATTCTGCTCTCTGCCCCAAGTCAAAGTCAACCTCTTTCAACAGCAAAGCTGCTGGTTTTTCATAGCGAGGCCAGCCTCACCTTGCGTTTACCGTAATGTTGGAGGAAGGAGGATAGAGGCAGTTCCTGGTAAGATGCCAGACTTGCACTGTTCTCAAAAACTCATTGTATTTTTCAGAAATTAACTCTTCTTATTGTATTTTTTGGTCTTTGCTTGATTTTCAGAGCACAAAATGGTTGTTTTTTGGACAGGTTTATTCAGTTTTGTAATTGTTTGAGGGCGAAATTTTATACTCCTTCGCTAGGGAAGACCAGCTTCACAACTTGGATTCTGGACTTTTTATAGGAATATCACATTTCAAAGCCAAATGCTGTCTTCTTAGATTTATGCTTTGTGGGGATAGAGAACAATAGTAACAATAATTTTTTGAAAAGCGAAATGGCAAAGAGGTGGATGGATGATCTTGATTCAGAGGTTGAATTTCTCAATAGTATGAGACTTTTACCCCTGTGTAGATAGCTCAAACTGAGGTTAGGTGGCTCTTACAGAGTAGACTTGTGATGTTTCTCCAGGGTAAACCAACATTGACGAAGTACTTTGCTTACAGTATTCCTCACTTTGTAACAGTTTTATGAATTAGGTATTGTAATTATGATCATTTTATAAATAAGATAAATTTTTAGGTTAGTAACTTACCTCTGCACTCAACATTTGTCTGTATGTGATAGAAATAGTACTTGAACCTGTTTCTTCTGACTTCTTGTTTTTATACTCTGCTTCCCTACTGTGTCATTTTAATGATCTTAGTGTTTTTATTTATGTAGGTAGTACTTGAAGTTAGAACAACTCATAATCTTCTTGAATTTTTTGCTAGAGTACAAATTCTTTTCTTTCATTTGATAATCATTCTTACCTTACTGAAAAGCCCCTATTCATTCACGCAGTTGTGAAGCACAGTGGTAAGAATCATAGAAAGAGATATCCCATGGCAGCTTCCTCTGCCAGCTTCCTGTTTTTTTCTTACTCCATAGATGCAGATTCTGCCCAAGAAGCCCCTGCATTGCAGAGGGACTGGAGATCTGTATGATCTGTTTATTTCGCAATTGACAAGGGTAAGGGGGCCTTTTTGGGGGAGGCGCTTGGGTGCCCTGAATTTAGCTTTATGAAGTTGAGCTAACATTTATTTTGGTAATACTTAAACCTAGTTTTTTTTTTTTTTTTTTTACAGACCCTTCAATAAGTTCTGTTTGTCCTACATCAATTAAGTGCCAAATGATCATATTAAAAACCATATATTATAAGATTCTTTTTTTGTTAAGTTCTGTTCAGAACAAGTCAGATAAGCATGAGTCATGTTTCTAAAATGTCAACTCTGGGGTCATTTAGAATATAAATAGTACTGAATATATGTAAGTTAAATTTCACCACATGAAAATGTTAAAGGTCTGTTTCTGTAGCCCATCAGGTTATTCTTAATTCGCTTTGTTCCTTTTCCATACTCTTTCAATCTCTAGAGTGAAAAAGTGTAAATATGCTGTAGACATTGTGGATGGGCGTGGTATCTTTTTCTTGCTGCCAGAAATTAATACCTATTTCCTTGAATTCTATGTCCATCCTAGATGCCAGTGAAATTTGAGTTGTATCTTCAGACTGTCCTGTATCTGTTTAATTAGTTTAGGTGTGAGGTGCAGCTGGTGAATCTTTTGGGAGCCAAGATAAGTTTTGTGGGTCTCACTTGGCAGGTTTATAGAGCTAGTGCCAGAAATGGTGGTGTTTACAATCAGAATTAAGTAAGGAAGAATTTAATGCTCTTTTAAACTGCAGAAGCATTGGGCAGAGATGATTGTAGCTTTTGTGGGTAGTTGAGAAGATTGATGATAGTGGTTTGATGAGCTTACTTTTATATTTGATGATATTGTTAGTAGTAAAATAGCTTTGTTTACCGAGCTCCTTTACCTAAAGAACTATTGTACATTTCTGTAATTTAAACAGATATTTTTAATATTCTGTACCTCATTTTTAAATGGTTTTCTTTAAATATTAATTTATAGATTTTAAGGATTCAACAACATTATATATATTATCCATACCACTGTTAATAAATGTTCTATTTTTTAGTGCCAAGCATTGGAAACCTATTTTTATTATATTTTTTAAATGACTTTTTTTTTTTCTTCTGTTTTCTTTAAGCCATAAGGATGAGTTTACCATTATTCCTGTATTGGTTGGAGCTCTGAGTGAGTCAAAAGAACAGGAATTCGGAAAACTCTTCAGTAAATACCTAGCGGATCCTAGTAATCTCTTTGTGGTTTCTTCTGATTTCTGCCATTGGGGTAAGTTCTAGATTTTAACATTTCATGGTAGAGATTATGTACTTGTGGTTAAAGGTATCTTTTCTTTCTAAGCTCTGATCTTCAGTTATTTATCACTTTCCTTGGCAAGTTACACTTTTAGCAATAATATATAAAGGTGAATGAAAAACTCTTGGTCATTTAAAAAGGATGAGGTTGTAATAGGGGATTATAGATACATTTCCAAAGGCGACTGGTATAATTGGATTCACACTGTGAGGGCATCCTTGCTTAGATACTTAGGTTAGTAGGAGTTAAGATCTTTTAATCTCATTTCTAGGTAGAGCTGTGTGATAGATTCTCTGAAGTTAGTTTTTTGGCAGATAAAACAAATGTTCTTTGGAACGAAGAAGAGCACTGTGTGCTATGCCAGTCTTGCTCCACATTTCTTTTCTTCTTCTTCTTTTTTTTTTTTTTTTTTTGTAATTAGTCCTTTCTTCTTTCTTTTTTTGCCTTTGGTGCTTAAGTTTTGCTCATAGTTGCCTCCAAAGATTATACCTCCAAAGTATCCTCCAGAGATTGTAACATGTTAGTTACTAGCGCTGTGGTTTTCACTGGTTCATAAGGAAAAGAACTTCGAAGAGATTTTTGTTATTATTATGAATTAAAAAAAATAAGGAAGCGTCACAGTGAATAGATCATAAAGGAAGTGAGATGTTTATGGATGCCTCTTTTAGTTAAATTTTTTTTTCTTGAATTCTTTGGATACAGTTTGTTCTGTTTATCCATTACTGTGATAGAATGTTTCTGAATCCTATTCCTTTTAGGACACTCTTTGACTCATTGATTTAATGGTTTAAGGATGTCAATATCTGTTCATTCTTCAGTTGTTTCTTTGATTATGGTGAAAACATAAGGCACAACACCATAAATTTTAAGCTACATAATGGCCAGAAAAACACCTTTAATGAGCTCTAGGGAGCCCTGGCCTTTACATGTGTTGTCATTGATTGCCAGAGTTGATTCACCATTTATCAGGCGTGGATAGGCTGGTTTCTTCTTCTCTTACGTCACGCTACACTGTGTGTGGCCTTGAGATTTCAGTTCAAGAGAACCATTCTCCCTAATGGTATAGATAAATATTTTATCACTGATTTCTCAGCTGGGGCTGATTATCTCCGCAGGAGACATTTGGAAAAGACTGGAGATAGTTTTGGTCCTCATAGCTGGAGTGGGAAGGAGGTGGGGATGCTATTGGCATCTAATGAGTAGAGTCCAGCAAAGCTGTTAGGTAAACATCCTATAATGTTCAAGATTATCTTGCCCACATGTCGATAGTGCTGAGGTTGAAAACCCTAGTTTAGGGTACTCAGGTAGCTCTGTCTGCTACCTTGCCAAATTCCTTAAAAGGCTCTCAGGGTTCTTTAATAACAAATTCTATTTGCTAGTTGGTTTGCTACCTTTGACAGAAGTTATTTTTTATGGATATAAGTGTATTACTTAGATCTGAAGGGGTTCTTTTCTTGGGGATTTTGAAGTTTAGTAATTAAAACAAGGGAGTATCATTATTGGGGGGAAAGCAATTTTCTCAGCATTATGAATAAAGCATGTTTTAGAAATTTAAAGTTCCTAAAGCATGTGTCCCTTCCTCTTCACTTTTAAGGCTCTTTGAATTGTTTAAAATCACTTCGTGACTTAAATAATTCACTTCCCTGATATGATAGTATTCTTCAGGGCCTAGACTCTCCTTCAAGGTTGGTATAGTACAATCACAGCATAAATCCACTTAAAAGACAAGTAGATGTTTTAATGTTGCTTTTGTTTGAACTCATCCTTTTTACCTCATTGATGATTATAAAGAAAATCCTAGTCCACTACTGTATTTAAGTAGAATGTTGAGAGAGAAAAACAAATTTTGTTTTATATCTATTTACATCTTCAGAAAATTGTTTAGGCCACTTAATCTACTGATTTCTTGAAAATTTTGGAATTTAAATTGCAGGATCGAATTTTCTGGTTATAATTACAAAAAAGAAGTCAAACTTTCCAAAGTCTGGTAAATGTTAGCTATTGAAATTGTCAAGAGACTAAAACATATTTATATTTACATTTAGTGGTTAAGTAATAGAACCTTTCCAAGTGTTTATTTTTTCAGTATAACTGTCGCTAATAATACTAATTAAATGCTTATTTTGTACTTATGGAAAGCACTGTACTAATTCTTGTTAAGAAATTTGATGGAGGTTTGGGTGTAGGTGGAAAGAGTTACATGGACACTATTCCAAAATTGGTAGACTCCTTTCTACACTGTAATGGTGACGGCCACTCTTGTAAAGTAAGCTTCCTTTTCTCCTTTACATGCCTACTGAAATAATATGAATCGTTGGCTAGTTATGGATTAAACTGTGTTTACTTAAATTAAATTTCATATTTTTCAAATTCATGCTCTAGTGGCATTGGTCCTCTTTCCTATATGAATGAACAGTAATTTCCAGCTCAAAAATCTAGCCTTTTCTCATGACTACAATACTTAGTTTCTTCTTATTTTAATGATACTATGCAGATTGATTTTATCATACTTAAGTAATGATAACACTGAATTCAAAATCATTTCACAGGAAAGATTTATTTTCTCAAGTACTCAGAGATCTTAAAAGTTTCATTGAGTTAGGCTTTTAACACACTTCACATTTCTGAATAGCTGTTTTTTTTTTTTTTTAAGAGGAGTCATTTGATTATGGTACAGTTGACCAATTGCTCAGATATATACAGTGGAATTTTTTTTCGTTTTTGTTGAATAATATGTTAGGGTACTGGTAGTTACGACATCTTTATTTCTAGTGGTTGTTTCTCTTTTTATACTGTGAAAAATAAAATGAAAAACTTGATGATAGAGACAGTTGAGAGACCTATATGTGTGTAACTAGAAGGATTTTGCCTTGTCAACCTTATTTGTTAGCCAATGTCCATTATAAAAATTATTTTTTTAAAGGGGTGGTTTGCTTTAAAGAGGTTCATCTTTCTGATTCCACTTAGCTCTTGTTTACACGTGAGAGAGACATTGGAGAAAGAAAAAAATAGATTAAAATACTCTCAATTTTTCTTTTTGAATGAGACAAGCAAAGGGACAGTTTGGAACCTAGATTCTATTGTGCCCTGTCTTTCTGTCCCCTCATTTGGATCTCCCTGCTTTTTAGGAGGCCAAAATGGTGTTTCTCTGATAACGTTTAAATATCAGGAAGAGTAACATAAGCGAAAGGACATTTGCTGCTAGTATTTGACTTTTATCATGGTTAAGTAATGCTGTCCCCATGCATTGTGCGCTTACCAAGTTCCACATCCTGTTGGATGGCTCCATCATAGAGAATTTTGTCTGTTGTCAGGACTTTTTAGTTTTTCTAGTTAGTAGAATTTATATTCTGTTTTCCTGAGTTTTATTTTTGCTCTTTTCCATATATTCTGTTAATACTTGCTTTTTCCTGATCATCCCGAACTTTATACTTTCAAATTTAGATTATTGACAGCTTTTGTTAACATAATTTTCAGTTAACTTCTGAGAAGTTTCTAAATGAAACTGGATCTAACAGAAGTTGATTCTTTAAAGTGGATTCACACTTCTATTTATTAAATAATTTTCCTTTTAAATGATAGTTTTAATTTCAAATCAGTTTCAGTAAATTTATTTGGTAAAAGTTAATGATAAATTATTTTGTTAAAATATGAATAAGGTTTATACTACAGTCACTTCAGCAGGTTTGGATTTTTATCTGTAAACTTGCATTTGTATATTTATGTAATTTTTAATAAATATATGCTACTTATTAAAATCGGCATTTCTAGTTTAATATGTATTAGTATATGATTATTCATACTCTTCTCCCTTTCTGTTGTTAGTCTCTTGGGCATGATGGTATTACTATATTCTAAATATTTAAATTGATTTAAGTTAGCTAATTCCTGAAACATTCAAGATATTCAAGATATCATATTTGTCTTCTCAAATATTGGTACATAGTGATTTCACATATTTAGGGTTTTGATCTTTTGTGGGTTTGAGATAAAGCCAATAATTTTACATTATAACTAAGACTTCAGAATGAAAGGATTATAGTATTTTGCTTATAAAAATGAATACCTTAGTTGATGCTACTTAGATAATATTTTCTTTATGAAACATTTTTTCTTTGGTAGTGATTTCAATTAAATGCCCCTAGTTTAGGTCCTTAGTGTAGAATGATCTAATAGTTTTATCTCACAGGTGTTGTGAGGTTGAACTCAAATATTTAAACATATAAAGTGATTAAGTAAATGTATAACAGTACAGTTTTTCCTGGACATACGTCTGGAAGTCTGTCTTACTCACTGATCTTTTGGGGGCTTTATAGAACAACTTTCCAAGCTCATTGTTTATTTCTGCAATCTAGTGTATAGCTTAATGTTGAGATAGTTAATACTTTTTTTAAATTTTTTGTTTTGAGGTATTTCAAAAGTAGTGTTGGTTCTTGTACCATTCATTGTTATGTTTGTCCTCATTAGTTGATTGTTGTGTGTTAAACAGACATCCCTGGAGCTTATTCTCCACACTCTGTGAATCCACTCATTAATCACCAGTCACCTTTGGAGATGGGAAAATTACTTACCTGTATTTCTTTTTCTCAGAAAGCGTGCTCTGGAATGGATTCACAAATGAGCTACCCTCCTTCCCTCAAAGAGTAAGGTTTCTGCTTTACAGGATTTTTTTCTTGGGTTATTTTTCCTCTCATCTTTTGAATTTGAAAAGAACTGAGGGAAGGCACCTGAAGAAACTACTGACATACTCACTAGGGGAGTTCCAAAGCTTGTGCTGCCCCTAGGGGCAGGGTCAATGGCTCTTAAAGCTAGAAAGCTCATACTTGGAGTTGAAACAGGGGCTCAAAGAATCCATTTTCCCAGTGTACCTTCTGAAAGGATAAGTTTCAGGTAAGTAATTTTCTCTTACTATGTGATATGCTTAATTCATACTTATATAAAAGTTCACATGTCCAGTTCTCCAGGCGCATAGGCAACCGTGTTTGTTCACTTTAGATGCATAAGCTTTACTGAATGTTAGAAATACTGTAAAACAAAACTCATGAGGTACATGAAATCATAATATTTTTAAATGAATAATATTTGAAGGTGCATTAATGAGCAGTGTATTGTGTTAGTGTTGTTTCTTTCATTTCTTAGTAAATAAAATCTTGATAAACTTTATTTTTATAATTAGAAGCAAAAAAATCTTTTGAATTCAAATTCCAAAGGGTGTTTAAGTAAACTTGTTATGTGTGTGTACTCATGTGCATTCACATGTATATGCATACATACATATGTACATATTAATTCATTTAGGCTAGGATAATGGCAACTATTTACTTTAAATTTGATGCTTTAAGTATGTTGACCAGAATGAATTACTGAAGTAATTTTGAAATGTTTGTATAATTAAATTATCATGAGACAGTTTGAGCTGTTACAAGTAAGATACTTTTTTCAATGTAGTAGCTATAGCAGTGTGAATTTAGCTTCTTAACGGAAATTCTTTAGTGCTTATCAAATATTTCTACTCAGTTCTTCAGCTACTAAATTCGAGATGGCTACTAAAACATAGCAAAAAGTAGATAGCAAAATATTAAAACATTTGCTCATTGATTTTCTTTGTATTTTGTCATTCTTATTAAATCACATGTTGATTTAGTATTTTAACTTATTTTAAACATTCTGTGTACTTCTGTCCTCAGAAGTAATTTTTAAGTGAAAGTTACATTGAAAATGGTCCATATGAATAAGATAGCATTTTAAAAAATAGTTACACTTTTGACATATGGTTAGGGCAGGTTTAACCAACTTCAGCAATTTGAAACAGCAGCTCTAAAGTTGAAAATAAGTAGAAAAGACTTTTGAATAGCAAATGTCACAAAGTACACACATTTTTCTCTGCACTTGAGAGTGGCCATCTTGAGATAAGACAGTAATGTCCCAGTAACAGGGATTCTTGACAACTAAAACTAACAGTTATCATCAGAAGTAAGAAAAAGAGAATGTATTAGTATAAACCTGAAGCAGCTCAGGTTCAAAGAATATTCATCTTGATTTCATCCAAGAATATTACTCTAATTACAGTGACAGTGAGTTAGAATTTTCTTGTCCAGGATTGTTTATTTGATTGTTTATTCATTTCACAGAAGATGTGGGGCAGCTTTATCAAAAGAACTTTGAAATAAAAGTAGAAATTTAGTACCAGTGAATTGAATCAGTAAGTTATTACGATAGACTTTAGATTTGGCTTTGAACCTTCTGAGAGCAACCTGGCAAATAGGAAAAATAGGGTAAATTATATAATGCGTGTTAGGTAGGAGTAAGTACATATATTCTTTAAAGAAAAACAAAGCTGTACCTAACTCTCAGTTTTGAAGGAAATGTCTGATGAATTGTTTAATATAGAGATGCTGAGTGATAGAGTTGTCACTGTTTAAGAATTTTTTTAGTTCAAGGACTGTAATAGATCTGATAGTTATAGCAACATACAGTAATCTCCAGTGTTTACCAGAAAAGGTTGTTAATATTCAAAATGCAGGTAATTGTCTCATAACCCTATTACTTGATTCTAGGATATCATGAATTGTAAGATGCAATATTGATTTAATAATGGTGCTCAGTGGGGGAGTGGGGGGATAAGAACTGCCACATTGAGTAGTTGTACATGTTAACGTATGTGAAAAGTGAATATGTGAAAGCTAAGGAAATATGGTATATTGTAGAAAGGTGACTATCAGAGATGATTAGCATCAACAGTTAATGAAATGTTAAAAATTGTGATGTGTGGTTTCTCTGAAAAACTATATCCAAAGGGTTTTATAATTTTACATAGCTCGTGATCTATAAGATGATATTTTTTAGTGAGATAAATAGAGAACTTAAAAATCATAATTATCCAGTCAAAGAAACCCATCTTCTCAGATGCGAGGATAATAATTGGCTATGTGAACTTTGCTGTAAAATTTCAGTACAAGACGCATAGCCTGTGTGAGCATGGTTAGTGCACTCTAATGCCTTCAGAATTGCACTCTGGTGCATCTTTGAAAATAAGGAATATAAAAATAATGAGTTCTTGAAAATAAAGGCATTGCTGAAAAACAAGTTTTGATATATCTGAAATACAACATAATCAGTTGAATAATAATCTGTAATTAATTATGAATATGTTTAACTTTTGGCTTTTATATGACTATAGTAGGAAGCAAAATTCACTTCCTGAGACTTTTGTTTCTCTCTTTTTAAACTTCTTCCATTTACCCTCTCTGTTCTTTGGAGAATAACTAAACATTGACTGTTCTGTGCTTGTATCCTTACTGAGATTTTATTGTCAGAGTAGAACTACTTGTTAAATTTATACTTTGGTGTATCCTACTTAAAGGCACTTGTATTAATCGTTTTCTAACATTTGCAACAGTGACATAAATTTTTAAAATTTAGATCATAAAAATTATACAAGCCACATATATCTCTGACTGACTTTTTTTTTTTTTCTGTAGTAGAGATTAAATCTTTGCATTTGTACAACAAAAGCCAAGCTTTCGTTGGTTTGTTATATTGAGATAGTTTCTTAAGCCAGATTTTCTTGAATCATATTCTTTGGGTTTACTTTCCATTATAGACCGATATGATATGTTTAACAAATGCTTCTAACTTTTAAACTGTTTTTCCTTAGTCTTTTGTATTGATTGTGACTTTAAGGTTTTACAGTTTGAAATAGTTTTTAACCTTGTAAAACACTGATGATATATCATTTCTTTATTACCTTCCCAAATATGCCTTTTATTTTTCGTACAAGGGCTCTTGGGAATCATTCTCTCAGAGGCTTAAGCTGTGCTTTGCCTTCCATGAGAACTGAAATTATTTGGTAAGCGCTTGCTTTCTTTTTAGCTTCTAATTTTTCCCTATTTTATTTTGTACATGATATTTGTTTCAAGGTCAAAGGTTCCGTTACAGTTACTATGATGAATCCCAGGGGGAGATTTATAGATCCATTGAACATCTAGATAAAATGGTAAGTCCTTCAGGTGTGGGGTTTTACTGCTGTAAGATTTTTTTCTTTAATTTCAGATTAGTGACTCAAGATTTATTATGTTAAGGTATACAGTGGGCTGATAATTCTTTCCCTATCTTTAAATGTGCAAAATATATATTGTAATCATGTAATATTGATTATAAAATAATCCCTGTTCTATTAGTAGAGATTTCCTTCATCTTAATTTTGATTAATTATACTTTGAATAATTAGATACAGATTTTAGATACTATTTGGGGAATGTCTTGGTTTTAGGGATAATAGGATACTATTGCCATTACTTACTGTTAAGCAGAGACAACATAGTAAATTCTAAGTTTATTTTATTACTTAATTCTATTTTTTGGCCATTTGGGTTTTTCTTAAATGGAATTTGGATTTGTTTTAAATTAGAATTTTAAAACATTATTGTATTCTTTACTAGCCCAGGAATACAGTAGACATTGATCCTGCAGTCAAAACTGCAGATATTGTCAAAATCTGCAGTCAAAATATCCTGCAGATTATTGAGTCAAAACCTCAAGTTTTCCTTGAGGTAGGGTGGTCAGAGTACTTGCTTTACTATTTAGTATTTAATATTTTAGGTAATATTTAATGTTTTAGAGACATGCAGATCATTTTGGTATTGACTCATAATGGAATATTAGATCTAGCAAATATATCACTAATTTTCTCTGATCTTCAACAGATTGTTTCAATTTTCTAGTCCTCAATTTGTCATCTCTTAAGATGAGAGACTTGGAGAGACTTAGTCTCTAAATTATCTTTAAACTCTTATCAACCTTTAACTCTGTAGTCTGTTTGTGATAAGCTTTATGGATATGTTTTAATATAAGAATATTTAGTCTAAAGTAGAAAGACATTTTAGTAAGGATTTTGGATCTGAAGCTATAAGTAGATTATATTGAGTAATATTATTTTATTAAAAGCCAAATGGAATAAATGCAGTTACTCAGGAGATTTTATCATATTTAAATTTATCATGTTACTTTAAATCCGATTATAGCCTAATACTTTTGCCTTTGAAATTTTGTTTGAATTTTAATTCACTGACTTTTTTTTTTGCTTTATTATATTGTCATGTCGGTCAATTAATTCTTTTCTGGCTACTATTCTAATCTTGCTATTCTGAGGTTTAGTTCTCAGTTGCCTCAGAAAACTTTTCTGGTTCTATGTCATTTATTTTCTTCATAAAGCAAATGGTTATTGAGTGTCTACTATATTCTAATACTATATGAAGTATTGAAGATACTAAGAAGAGGAAGCATGATCTCTGATTTAATCGATCTTACAGTCTCATCATCAAGTAGACTTAGAAAAGAAACCATTACAATATAGAGACATAAGATGTTTAGGAGGCATTATGGACACACCGGTCTCCTTACTGTTGCCCAGTAATGCCATATATGTGCCCTAGCTTAGAGCTTGTGCCCTTTGCACTGGACTGTCTCTCTTACTTTATGACTGCTCAGTTTTCACCCTCCCACTGAGGCCTACTGGCACATCTTACACTCCACCCTTTCAGCATCCACAGTCCACCTTACTTTTCCTCTAAGAAACTATTTCACTTATTTATTATGTAAGGATATATGTTTTGTTTACTAATGTATCCAAAGTGCTCAGACTAGCTGTTGAAATGTAGGTAGGGGCCCAGCAAATATTTTTCAAATGATTTGAGTTGGTGAATATATTCTTTCTGTGTACATAATTAAACAAATACCCTAATTGTAATCTGAGAAAGAAATAAAAATAAAAGTAATTTATAGTAAATTAATATATGTTTATTTGATAATGTACATGCCCAGGTAGCTGTATTAGAGGAGGAGACAGTGGAGTAGTTAGATGCTTACAGAGTATTATTAATTCAACAGCTACACACAAACGTCTGTTTAAAGATGTTTATATTTGTGACTTACATCACCAAGTTGCATTGGTGAGTGAATAATTCACCAATTCTAAAATGGTGAATAACTCTTAGGAAAACTGTAAATTAAACAAGGTATAGTTTTCCCTTACTTTATATGATAGTTTATTTTTGGGAAATCTATTGTATATTAAAATCATGCAAAACTTCTTTGTGTTTGTATGTAAATGGTATTAAGAGTGTAGATAATTATAAATAGGTTTTTCTCGTATGTGGACATACGAAAGTATTAAGGGATAAGAACAGTTCTTTGTGTGTGGGACTGTCCTGTATTGCAGGACAGTCAGCATCCCTGGTTGCCACCCACTAAACCCCCCAGTAGCATCTTCTGATTATTGACACAACCCAGAAATATGCCCTGGATTGGGAAGATATCCTAAAATAGGAAATGGCAACCCACTCCAGTATTCTTGCCTGGAGAATTCCTTGGACAGAGGAGCCTGGCGGGCTATAGGCTATAGGATTGCAAAGAGTTGGACATGACGGAGCATCTGAGCACCTAGGAATATGCCCACAATTTCCCACTTGGCCCCTGAGGTAAACAGTTATTCTAAGACCTTTCTATGATGTGCTCAATCATGTCTGACTCTTTGCAGCCCTATGGACTCTAGCCTGCTAGGTTTCTCTGTCCGTGGGATTTTTCCAGGCAAGACTACTGGAATGGGTTGCCATTTCCTCCTCCAGGGGATCTTCCCTTCTAGGGAAGATCTTTCCAACCCAGGGATCGAACCTGCATTGGCAGACAGATTCCTTACTACTGAGCGATCTGGGAATCTACCATTCTAAGACCTTTTATTGTTCAGTCACTCAGTGTAAAACCTTACCCTGTTCTATTTTTCTTTTTAGTACTTATTACTGTGTGACTTTTTATTTGTTGGTGAAAACCTCCTCTATTAGATTGTAAGCTTCATGAGATCAAGATCTTTATTTTGTATCAGCCTGTTTGTGGTACTCAGTATGTATATCTGTCAGATCAATGGCTGAGTAGATGAGAGAGAGTGAGAAATTAGACTAGAGAATCTAGAACAGGCTGTTTAAAGGATATCAAATAGGAAAGTGATCAAGCAGATTGTATGTGAATAGATCGTATAGCTGTACTGCAGCAAATGGGTTGGATGGAGGCTGGAAGAGAAATGAGTAGACTAGTTTGATAATCCAAGTGAGACATGGTAATTTGGTTGGGTTGGTGATGGGGAAGAGAGGGACAGAGTGGATGTGTCCAGTGTATTTTAGAGACAAACTGATGATAAAACTTGGGGGAGAAGGAAGTGTCAAGGGTAATTCCTTCCAGAAAATACAGCAAATTAGTGAATACAACAAAAAAGAGGCAGACTCACAGATATAGGGAACAAGCTAGTGGTTACCAGTGGGGAGGAGGTGAGAGGCAACATAGGTCAGGGAGTGGGAGGTATAAACTATAGGGTGTAAGATAGGCTTATAAGGATGTATTGTACAACATGGGGAATAGAGTTAGTATTTTGTAATAATTGTATATGGGATGTAATTTATAAAAAAATCTTTTAAAAATTAAAAAGAAAAGGATGTTTCTTAATTATGTGGCTTATGCTGCTGATTATGTCTTCGTTCTGTTCACTTAGGTCAGAATCACGAGAAGATAGGACTAGTTTTTTTACAAGGTAGGGTGATCATAAATTCAAATATTATGAATATGTTATATTTGCTATAACAAATAGCAAGGCATCCAAGTGGAGATGTCAGGCAAGTAGGCATTTGGATTTTCTTTTCACCAATTATTTTTGAGTGCATTTAAAGTTCTAGGCACTGGTGAAAATAAGTCAATAAATAAGCTCATTTGATCTCACAGAAAATTTATTCTATCTGGAGGAGACACATATATATATATATTTTTTAAAGAGTTAAGGATATGGTATATAAGTTAGTTTCCAAAAGTGATGTGTGCTATGCAGAGAATACTAACAGGGTTTTGAAAAAGTGTATAAATCTAGGCTGCTTTAGATTGAATGCTTGGAAAAAGACTTCCTGAGGAGGAACATTAAATTGAGGTATAAATGATAAGAAGGAACAAACTTAAGTAGATCAGAGGGAAGAACATTCTAGACAGAACTGCCATTGTGACAGCCTTAGGGTGGGAAGAGGCTCATGTGTTAGAAGAAAGGGAAAAATGTCAGGGTTGTAGGAGTATAGGAGAGAGGGATAAGAATGATACAGCTCAGGTAAGAGAGGTGGGCAGGGAATCAGATAATGTAGGGCTTTAACTTCCAGGATAGGAAATTTATGTGAATACAGTGGCAAGTGAAATGATGGAATAATAAAAATAATTATTTTAAAGGTTGCTTTGTGGTTGTATAGAGAATGGATTCTACAAAAGAATCAGAAGTAGTAACAGTAGGCATTGGCAGGAGTTTGGGGGAGAGATGTGCTAATAATTTGAACCAGGGTGGTATTAGTGAAGATGGAAAGAAGTTCATAGATTTAAGTTCTTGTATTCAACAGGGCTTTGCTAATGGATTAACGGTATTGGTTTGGAGCTCAGAGGAGAGATCTGGAGTAAGTTTGGGAGTTTTCAACATGTAGTTGTTAATCAAAGCCAAGGCAGAGATAGGATTGTCTACTGTAGTAGTTCTCAACCCCATCTTTACAACTGAAATCTCTTGTGGAACTTTCTCAAAATAGACTTGCCCATACCTGCCCCTGGGGATCCCCTTTTAATAGTATGGAGAAAGTCCCAACAACTTAATTCCAAAACCAGCTTTGAAGGTGAGTTGGAACTAGCCTATTATGGATCCTGATCTGTTGAAATAGAACAGAATTTCCTATTCATTTTCTTTCCCTTTGTTTTCTACTCAGCTATGTAAATAATTTGTGGACTCTTACTCTGACAACATTTAATTTTGCAAATGTAAGAAGTCATCAATCAGTGAATTGATGCTTTTAGCACAAGGGAAATGTTTTCCCTAAAACATTGCTTTACCTGGTGCTCTGAAGTTACTGAACATAATAGCATCCTTTGGAATTTTCTAGAATAGAGGACATATTTAAATATTATTATTTGTTGTTCTGTGTGTATGTTGCATATTACAAACATCTATACTTAACATTTCTTTTAGCCTGCCTTCTAACTTTGTTGATTTTTAGGTTATATTAAAAGGACTAGCTTTGTTTGTCTTTCTTGATGTGTATGATTAGTTGGATAACTAGACCCTAGTTTCTTACTTTGAAGAAGAGCGAAAAGAGTCACATTTACCCATTGGCATGATTCTTGTAACTTCTGAAAATTTTTGCCTCTCCTGCTCACTTCTTAAGCTTTGAAAGTTTTAGAAATTTTTGTTCAGTAGAACCAATAAGCTTTTAGGTTGAATTCCGAATCTACCTTACTTTACATGTCCAAAATTATTGGAGGTTAGCTTTAAAAATTTTATTTAAATAGCCTGGAATAGAATTTTGGAATAAAATTGAGTATTTGCTTCATTTTAATATGCTTGAATTTAATAGTTGATATAACATTTGACTTGAACTTGATTTTTGTGGTCCATTTGTTGAAACACTTCTGTAATATATGTCTATATAATTTTTAAAGGGCTCTTAAGTGATCTTTTTTTTTATTTGCATGCTGTTAATTCAAGTTATAAATCCATTCTGGGAGTTAGAATAAATGGATGAAAATAATAAGAATGGTTAGCTCTATATATATACTCATGTATATACGATTTTATACATGTATGTATATCAATACACTCACTATTACACAGTGTGTAATAGCCAGCTCTTACACAGTGTGTTTTCCTAATTGGTTTATGTGACCAAATGGTGAATATCCTAGTATATTCCTTTTTATGAGTATCATTTTATATTGTAAATAATTTCTTTCATTTAAGAATTAATACCATAATTTCTATAAATCAATCTTTTCAGAGCAGAATATAGTAGAATACTTCTACACAAGTATTGCAAAAATGTTAGCAATTCTGAATTGTAATTATACCTTTGGAAAGTTTGATAGAGTGAAAAGATTATTTTTAAGTAAGAAATTATAAAATTATAGGTTTTTTTTTTTGAAAGTTATGTTAAGTTTTGGTGGCTTTTTTGTTATCAGAAAAGTCTTTTTAAATGTAGTTAATAAAGTGTTAGAAAATAAAGTTTTTAGGCTCCAAAATCAAAAGAAAAATTGCTGATTTTTGATGGGAGAAATTTTATGTCTAGCATTTGGATATCTTGGAAATTAATTATGTGAAGAAAACACATAAGGAAAGAAAAATATATAGGAAAACAAGCTGAATCTTTCAAATGTTGTAGTTTGGAAGAAAAAACTAACTAGTTGTAACATGTAGATTCTGAAAGCCTTACAATATTACTAACTACTGGCCATGTTTTTTGGTAATTAGTATGTTGCAATTTCAGTTTGTATAGTGACCAAAGCAGAGCACATTTTAAGATGTTGATTTCTGTGAACCTTTTAGATTACATACATGAAACAGCAGCCACATTTATACATATTTTATATATATTTGATTGTAGGTTCTTTTTCCGTACTGCTTTTGATGTAGACCAGTGTTTCCTTATGACTATTGGCATTTATGATTTGGCAAAGAGAATCTGAACGTGTCATTGTAGTCATCTTTTTATCTTCTTTTCCTTCCAGATTTATAATAGTCACTTTATTTATTTATTTTGAACTTCTAACTTCTTTTCTTCTTGTTAGTCTTTTGAAAGTGAAATTGTTCATATTTGTCCCCTCACACTTCTTTCTCTTGAACTTAGCCTGATCATTTCTTTAGTAGTTGCTTCTAGTTTTACAATATCTTCCTTAAGGTAGCTATTTATTAGTACATTTGTTCTTAGCACTGCTGTGTTTAGAGTGTTTTTTTCCCCCTCTAAAATTTCTTTCATTATAAGATTTTATCTTGGTACATCTTAAAGAAACGAAAATATTTCCTTTTCCTACCTCATCTTCCTAAATGTGTACCCATCTCTCCAACATAAATATGTATCCTTATTTTAAAAAATAAGGCCACAGGCTTAATGATATGATAATATAGTTTTAGTTATGTGTTAATAATTGAAAGATACGGTTCAGTTCTTATTTCTCAAAGACTTCTAAAAATGTTTTGCTACTCTTTTTGGTGTTTGTTTCTTTAGAGGGAGATTATTTATAGGTAATAGTATTTAAAATTAAGTAAAATTTAAGTAATTTATTATATATAGGTAGACTTTTAAAAAGGGGAAGGCCTCTTAGAGTCCTGAAATTGCAGCTCTGCTAGGTAGCTGCCTGTTGAGTTTAGGATGACCATGTAGGCTTTGACATTACAAACTTTCACTGATTCCTGGGAAAGTCAGCACAACGATAGATTCCCTTCGCTTTTCTTCCCTTCAAGGTAAGAAGTTAGCTTTCAGTCGGAGGATTTCTTGCCAAAACTGCTAAATTCCTCAGAAACCCGTATGGTCATTGTGATGGATAGGCTATTGGTGTTTATAATGTCTTTTTGTATCTTAGAGCTGAATGGGTAGTGACCCACTTCACTACTTCCTATTAGATTAAGTTCTTAATCACATTAGATTAAGTTCAAATTCTCAATATACCAGGCCCTAACAAGCTTTCCATCACCTGGACATTAGATTTACTGATCATCTCTTCCAGTATTTTAAGAAATAGAAGAGTTCTTTAGGCATATTTGGGGAGCACTTTTATTTTTCATCTTTTTGGAATTTGGGCAGTAGCATCAAACTAGCATTTTTTATCTTTGAATTTTGGTAATAGTAATTTTAAAATTGTTAGAATCAAAACATAAATATATACAGAAGCGTATTTGTCACTGTTCTGTGTTAATTAGTGGGTGTTCCATTTTGCAGTTTTACTGATCATTTTTGTTGTTTTTGCATACTTTATGAATTTTCTAATTGGAGAGGTTCACTCATGAGCAATGCCTTAATTTTTCTCTCTATCCCTTACTTGTAAAAAGGCATACCTCTTAACTGTTGTATTTGTCAGAGAATTGAATATAATAAAATTGATTCTTGCCCTGGTAGGTATATAACGCACTTCAGGGAATTAAAATTTTAAATTTAATCTCTTAACTTCCATTACCTCAATTTTTTGCTTTCTGTTTTGTAATTTAACTATTGTATCTTCATTTTGAACACTTTATTTAGTAGTGTCTTCTTTACATTATAATTTTATATTTTCTCTGTGAAATTTCTTGGCCACTTTGAATTCTTTGTCTTCTACAAATATGATCATTAGTTTTCTCTTTTAATTATTCATGTTAATATATATAAATGTGATATATTTATTCACAGTGTGCTTTGAGATTTTAATATTAAGGTACACATTGTACCTTTAATGTTACATAATTTATTACAAAGTGGAATTTGATTTAGGGTAAGCTGTCCTTGACTTCATCCAGGAGCTTTGAAAATTCTAAGATGTATACAACTTGTAGCTATGTGCAAGTATTAAAGATTTATTGATATTTCTCATTATTCTGTATGAAGCAGAGTAAGTAAATGAGAAGGAGCCTAGGATTAGAAATTTAGAGACAAACTTTTAACCTTTTTAATGTATAGTTTCTTCATCTTTAGGGAGTTATACCTTGATTATTCGTATTTATGGAAGAGATTTATAACTCCATCTCTCTATTATTATTTGGTTTAGAAACATATTGAGTGATTTTCTGTGTACAAAAATCATAATACTAATCATTTATCTTAGGTTTAACTTTTAAATTAGTTCATATTTCTCTCTAGGAGGATGTTGACCTGGAAGCCTCCTAGTTGACAGGAGAAAACCAACTTAGCATTAAACACTGGTTGTGGATAAATTTGAGAGTGGCTAATTGATGTGCAAGAAGTTGGAAGTTGACTACACACACATAGGCTTATCTTTCAGATATATTTGTAGAAAAATATGATAATGTTTATGAAAAACTTGGATATTCTCAAGAAAGATTCTTTATAAAATTAAATTTTGATTTAAATGTTGCCACTGCAATATTTGTACTATGTCACTTGCTAATTGCTATCATTTTCCAGATGAGTGTTCATCTGATTATCATAGATCCTTTTACATTGTGCTTGTTAAAATATGTTGAAATACAATTAAAAAACACACAGTTTATGTCACTTGATTCATTAGTTAAACCACAATTTACATTTCTCCCAGAGGATATTAATCCAGTTATTGAACATAAGTATAAAGTATTTTACCTGGGTAAGAAAATAAGGTCAGGTAGTCAGTAAATGGATGAGTTTAGAATCATTGGTTTATTTGCTTGATTCAGATGAGTTAAAGTTGCTCTATGTCAATGTATTATGAACACATTTGAAGGCATTTGCAGAATACAGAATTAAGTGTAAACAAATTTCCAAATCATAGTGATTGTTTCAATAGTAGTCTAAAAAATTTTGATTCTCAGTTAAAAATTTGAAAACAAAGCATTCTAGTTAATAAGAGAGAGAGGACTTTTATTTTTTCAGCTTGTTTATAAAAACCTATTTTGCTTAAGCTTTTATCAGTCTGTTATGAGCTTTAAATTGATTAAAAATATATTAACTCTTTTCTTAGTTTGTGGTCTCATTTATCACATACCTAAATAATTACTGATAATTAAAATGCCTTACACACTGTTGATATTTAAGTATATGTAATGGAAATAGTAAAATTATAATCGGCTCTTGATTATTTATGTCAGTGGTATGAGTAATATAATGGACATGAGAAAAATAACCATATATCAAATCTAATTTTAGATTTTGTATGAAAATTTTCACAACAGGTTTACTTGTATAAATCTTGTGTGTACACACACACATATGAAAAATATAAAATCCTGAAATGTTTGAGGATTTGTGAGCTGAGTGACAACTGGGGAAGGTGGTGTAGAAACATCCCAGGAGGTTAGAGAAAACTAAACTGGGGATTAAATGTTTTTGTTAATAAAATGTGTATATTGTTGAGAGTTGACTATAATAAGATTACCTTGGGTGAATGAGTGAAGTATTAACTTCACTAAGTAATGTGTTTTCTTTATTGAAAAATTATGATCATTAGCTTTAAGTAGCTGTTTTGAAATGTAATTAAATTTAATTAGGAAATAATAAGTTGTCCTTTTTTCTTTCATTCTTTTTTTTTTTTTTTTTTAGGGTATGAGTATTATAGAACAATTAGATCCTGTATCTTTTAGCAATTACTTGAAGAAATACCATAATACTATATGTGGAAGACATCCCATTGGGGTGTTATTAAATGTGAGTATCCTTAGGAAGCCTTGGTTTTTTTTTTTTTTTTTTTAAAGAAAACATTTAATCTTACTAGGTTTCAGAATATCTTAATTGATACCATCTGTGACAGCTTATTAGCTTTAGTTTTAGGTATATGTAGTCAGTTTTCTTTCTAGTACCTTTAAGATAATTTAAATTTTATTGTTTTGGTTATTTGAGGTTATTTATCACTGTATGACTGGCCAAGATTTTCTTTTAAATACAGAGTTTTTTAGAGTTGAAACCCATTTTTTTCTCCTTGACTCTTAGCCAGTTCCAGTATGCTTTTTACAAATATAAACCAAAGTAAGCTTTCAAGAGATATGGTCTTTCTAATTTTGGGGTTTTGCTTAGTGTTCTTGACTCCATAAAAAGTAAATGGAAGATTCTGTGCTTGAGTTTTAGATATTGATAATTTAATAAAGCAAGACAAATGGTTTGTTTTTTCTTCTTATAATGGAGACAGTAGTATTTCATTTAAAGACTGGTAAAGAGGCAGAAGTTTTTGGTTAGCTGGATTTTCTAAAGAGATAATAACATTAATTTTTTCCCTAATAAGACTGGACTTGGAAGAAAATGTGAGACTCAAAAAGAAGAAAATGTGTACTCAGGAATGGGAAGAGGAAGGAATAATGGGTTCATTGTTTGGAGAGGCAGAGAAATAATGGAATTGGTAATGTAGTCTAGAATAGTCTAGACTACTTAGGAACCTAAAGGTCTAGTGTTACTGTACTGTAATTTGAAAGATAGTACATTGTGGATTTTTAGGAAAGGCCTCCTCTTAAGCAGTATTGACTCTTAAGAGCCTGTTAAGGGCTTAAATTGATCTCTGAAATTTAAACAAGACTAATCTATACTAATTTACTAAAGTTTGAATTGGGTCAAATAAAACTTCAAAGTAAAAATTTTTTTTTTTTTCAAAGTAAAATTTTAGTAAAATAAATGATGAACCAATTTACAGTTAGATTAAATTCCTGGTATACCTCTTAGATTTGGTACTTAATTTATATACGTTTAAAATTTAATCAATGTCAGACAAAGAAAAGAGTCTTTAACATTTCAAGACAAAAGTGGCCAAGGTTTGGTTTAGCGAATGGAGAGAAAGATACTATGCTTTAAAATTTTTTTATTTTTTAAGTGGCTTTATTAAATACAGGGAGAGAGAGAGTGGAAGATGACTGGTATTTATCAAGAAGCTAGATTAGGATATGTTCTTTGAGAGAATGAAATAAAGAATTCTTTCTTTTTCCTATTTAAATGAGGTGATGAGAAATCCAAGAAACGTAGAATGGGAGGGATCTAGGCTTCGTTTGTAAAGTGAACAAAGTTAAGCTACCAGTGTGTTTAGAGAGTGCTCACTTTTTTATGTGATGTCTGTCATAACCAGTTTTTTTCTTTTCCTAGGCTATCACAGAGCTGCAGAAGAATGGAATGAATATGAGTTTTTCCTTTTTGAATTATGCCCAGTCCAGCCAGTGTAGAAACTGGCAAGACAGTTCAGTGAGTTATGCAGCTGGAGCACTCACGGTTCACTGAAGCTCTGAATCCTCAGGAATGCCATCTGCACATACTCACACTCTGTCCAGGGTCCCAGCCTAACCCTTACCAAGATACTGGTCCTGGTTTGGGGGGATTCTGAAACCTCAAACTAATAGAACTTTCTTCTCTTCTTTTCTAGTAGGTGTAGTCCTTCCTTAATTTCAACTCATTAAAAAAAATGCTTTATAGTTTAGAGCAGTGGAAGGAACGCTGGCATCAAAATATTTTGATCAAAAAAAAAACAGGCAATGTAAAGGCACAGTTGTGGCAGTCAGTTTTTTGAAAGTAACTTGTAAAGCATTTACCATATCCTAATTTGCACTCTTTGCAGACTTGTGCACATATACTCTGCTTTCAGAATAGTTTTGCAAATTGTACACAAACAAACAAAAAGGGTGGAAGCTTTTTAATAAAGAAGTTGCATTTATAAATGATCTGTAATAGAATATAAAATTCTCCAGTTATAGTCAATTACTACCCATATTGTACAACAGATACCTTCTATTTTAGTTGCTAATAAAGGGCTACACAACTCGAAATAGTCTGATTTAAACTTATTGCTCTGTGGTACATATAAAAATTGTTTTTTATTAGTTCATTTCTGAATTTTTATGTTAAAAGTGGTAAACTTTAGTTCTTATGTAAAAGTATGTTAGGATGTATTTTTATATTTTACATATTTATGTGATTTTTTTATCACAGATAATAGAGTCATATTTTAAAGTTTTTAAAATTACATACAGTTTGCATTTTTATGTGTGACATCACTTTGTGTCATTACTATATTATAATACAATATAAATTCAAGATTGGTAAAGAACACAGATGTAGTTCCGTAATTCTCAGATAGTGTTTGATAGGCAGTAGTCTGCAAATGAGGAAACAGTGAAGAATGTTCTTAGTGTTTCTCAAATCATTGCAGACCATACACTGCTGCTATGCTTTTTTAGTGCTCCAAGCAATTTGACTGTCTTACTTGAATTTTTAGCAAGAAGTCATTAATAATAACAGAAAACCACTGGATTTTCTTATAGTTCTGCAGTGTTTTTTGTCATGATTTTTGGTGCGGCTCTTCCAACTAAAATAATGGTATGGTGTTGTATTTCTTTAGCCTAGATCAATCCTAGTCACTTTGGCAAAAAAAAAATGTAACTCAATTAGTTAATTATTGGCCATGATGTATGTACTAGATTATACCTATTTTAATATAACACTGGGTATTTATATCACATTGGAGAGCATTTATATCTTCAATGTTATGCCAGAATAGCACAATTTTTAGATGCCTTGCACCAATTTTATTTAAAGATTTGCATTTCTTACTTACTAAATACCAACTTTCTATACTCAAGAACTGAGATGAAATACTGTAATCTTTTGGATTCAAAATTACCCACCTATACATGTATGGAAATTATATTCTTACATGTTATTGATTTATTTCCCATCACTCAGATATACTTTTGAGTATTGTAAATATTTATTCCTTATTTATTATATAGACCATAAAAATTTCAAAATTGACTACAGAGTAAATTTTTAATGTTTTCTGGATATAAGACTAATACATGATTATTACAGAAAATTTAGAAAATATTGATAAGTATAAAGAAGAGAAAAAAATTATCTGCAATCTCACTATCCAGAGATAACACTGTTAATATTTTTTGTATTTCCTTTCAATCTTTGTCTATGCTATTTATATGTATGGGTGTGTATTGTGTTTGTGTGTGTGCATAATAACAAAATTGAGATTTTGCTGACCATATAGTTGTATACCCTGCTTTTTATAACCTACCATCATAAGTACTTCCCCATGTTTTGAAAATGTGATTTTTAAAAATGGCTGCCTATTATTCTATTGTATGAATATAACATAACTGAACCGGTTCTCTCTTTGGATATTAGGTTGTTTCTAATATTTCACAGTTATAAATAGTGGGATGGACATCTTTGTATGTGAAATTTGAATTCTATATTAGACTAGTTCTATTTAGGTGAGAACTTTCAAAGCCCTTTAAAATATGACCAAGTTACTCTTCAGAAAGATTGTACCAAATTAGCAATATATAAGTCCTCATCATACTGCCCCTACTCCACTATTACTATTTTTTCTAATCATTGACAATTTGTTAAGCAAATAGTTGGTTGTTCTTTTGATCTTTCTTTTAGGAGTGGCTTTATAAATGAATTATTTTTTTCCCTTCTGTAATTTTATAGTTGATTGATTAATAAAAAAACACAAGAGGGTTTTTAGGTTGAGTGGGCTATAGCCCTCTGAATATGTTTACTGTACATTTAAATATCCAAAGTACTTCAATATTACTTTTTTCTGGAATGAGCTTATCTTTCTTACTTAGTCACAAAATAGAAAGAGTTCCAAGCTGATAGCAAAGTGTTGGTTTCTGGCTCTGCCTCTGCCACTAATTGTTTGTCACACCATAAATATTTCATATTGTACTGAAACTTTAACTGTAAAATACTGAGGTAGTCTGTTAAACACTTTACAGTTTCAAAGTTCTTTGATGTTGTGACTTTGCTCTTTAGAGATTCCGATGTCACTTAACGTTTAAAAAACTACATGATTGAATTGGATTGGAGGTATTATCTTTTGATTTCAACTCTGCATACATGAAAATCTTTTTTTAATACAAAAGGAAATTAATTTGCATTACTTAATGCAGTTAATATTACCTAAATTATTGAACTTTCCTACTTTAAGTGCCTTTAAAAGTGTTTTTATTTGAAATACAAAATGTAAAGGAAATTTTATGTAGTTCTATAGTTTCTTTTTTATAATATACTTTTGAGTTATTTGCAGCAACTTTTTTTTAACCTTAGATTGCACAGAGCAGTATATTTATGGATTCTTCACTATTCTCATAGTGAGTCCTTGAGAAATGTATGTTAGAGTTTAGCTCAGTGAGCAGGTAAGTAAGTGCTTTCTGTCTTGGGTGGGCAACAAATCTTTATGGCAACAGAGTAGGAATAAAGGATCATTCAGATTCCAACTTTTAGATATTCCAATAGAGAAAGTAGATGTCCTGAGTTAGTTAACGGTTATTGTTGGAAATCTCATATTGTTCTTTGGTAGCAAACACTTTAATCCTAGATTAAAATTAGTCTTTTAGGGCCAACTGTACATTGCTATGCTAAGTCACTTCAGTCGTGTCCAACTCTTTGCGACCCTGTGGACCGTAGCTGGCCAGGCTCCTCTGTCCGTGGGATTTTCCAGGCAAGAATACTGGAGTGGGTTGAACATTTCCTTCTCCAGAGGATTTTGCCAACCCAGGGATTGAAGCCAGGTCTCCTGTGCTGCAGGTAGCTTTCTATGTTGCAGGCAGATTCTTTACCGACTGCGCCCACCAGGTAAGCCCTATCCTAGATTAAAGGTTGGTAAATGTTTTTGTGTAAAGGGCCACACAATAAATATTTTGGGGTTTTTCAGGCCATATAGTTACTTCCCAGCTATTCACTTTTGCCACTGTGGAAATATGTCTATGCCACAGCCATAGGCAATGTGGAAATAAGTCATTGTGTCTGTGCCTCACTGACACATTCTTTTCACAGAAAAGATAGTGAGCTGAATTTGGTCCACTGGTCATAGTTTTCTGTCCTAGATGGTTAGTAATTTTAAGCTGCAACAGATGGTTGTGAGTTTCTGTCATCCCAACCCTCTCTTAATTTTCCATATATGGTCCGGTTGCTGAGTTTGAATGTTGTTATAGGATTATAAACAGAAGTGGGAAGTAGGTAAGGGAAACTTAGAAACTCTTAGGAACTAGTGTTAAAGCATTTTGAAGTCCTTTTATTTGCTAGAGCTGATTAGGAACTTTCCTTTCTGCCATAATTAATCAAAAGAGTGAAGAATAGAGGTTGTAATTGGTTGTTGAAAATTATATAAATTATTCTAAGCACTTGGCTACCTAGATGGTAGTTTTTTACCTGATAAGATAAACCTTTTACAGATAAACCTTTTTACCTTCATATTCTAGGACACTAGACCAGAGTTAAGAGAAATTGTGAAAGGGTTTTGGAAAAATAACTACCATCTTCCATCACTATCATTTTAAAACCCCCTCAGACTCCCTCCATATTTAGGAAAAACATAAACTTAGAATAAAAGAGAGTTAAACTTAAGTTGAATGACTGATGAAAAAATTACTCCACTACTCTTTTCTCATCTACTCTGGATCACTGAAAACTTCATCAAGGGGTAGTATCAGTCTACAGACTTTTCAGTTGAAAAGTGCTGTGATACAGTTGCTGAAAGGTCTACTGTAATTATAAAATTATTATTGACTAGAGGATGTAATAAACCACATGCACTCTGATACTAAGACTAAAGCTTTTATATTATTGTGTTAAATTGTAAGTGCCACATATAAAGAGTGACATGAACTGTAGTGTTCATAGGAAGGCAGACAGAATGTAGAAAGGCTTGAGTGGAATGCAAAGATATTGGTGATATTTATTTTGGAGAAAATAGAGGGGTTTTTCTTCAGACATTTGAGTGACTGCCATGTAGAAGAAGGAATAGAATTGTTCTGTCTTATTTTAGGTAGACAAATTAATTATAAGAAATGAAAGTTTCTGGTTCCACATTTAAGGTTCCATATGAGAACTTCTAAATGAAAATCGGCCCTGTCCTCATAAAATCATTGAAAGTATTCAAACAGAAGCCAAATCAGTGGTTTTCAAAGTAGAATCCCTATACTATCAGCATCACTGGGGCATATTACCTGTGTAGACCTGAAATTATGGATCACCAAGCTGAAAAACAGGTAACGGAATTAGTACAAATATGAAACTTAATTCATTTGTGTAAAACTGTTAAGGGAACTGTTAAGGGAAATCATTTTTAAGTAAACACTGATTTTGATTTTTAACACTGACTTTCAGAGATTATAAACTGATGTTATTTATTAGTAAAAGTGACTTAGCTTTTCCTAAGCAGAGGTTCTGCTTTAATCCAAAACAGAGCTGTATCAGTAGCAGAAAAGGGTATTGAAATAGCTTGCCCCTTTTATGTTATATTATTTTAATGTCAAAATATTACTGAGTGACATGTCACAGTATCACATTGACCGTGCTGTATACCTTTGATGAAAGTAATGCTAGTAACTGGAACCTCTGCTTTTTTAAAGTCACTGTTGTGGATGGAGTTTGTTTGCCTGCCATGAGTTTATTAACATGTTCTGTTTGCTGGGTCCTGAGTGAAGAACCTTAAGAGTTTTAGATTTATTTGTCATTTGTTCAAGGGTTCTCTAGTGGTCCCAGATGGTTTGTACCTAGGGTGTATCACATTTGCAGTATTTGTTTGTATGTGTTTAATTCTAATACAAGATTTTGACCATCACCCTATAAAAATAATGAGAAAAAAGTTTAAAGCCAGTTGTCCTGATTTTGAAAGCCATAATACAATGCAGTTGGTTTTTCATTATAAATTACACATTATATTTAAATGCATATCTCATACTGTATAAATTGAGGTTTGTAACTTTACTAGATGTAGTCCTATTTTTTTTCCTATCAGCCTAATAAGGAAACCAAAGAGAAAGCAAGTACCATGAAGAACCTATTGAAGGCCATGTATATCAGTTTTGGTCTTTAAACCTACCAGTGTAAACTTTGGAAAATATTTTAATTTTTTCACCAGAATATTCTCTGAATTACTGAATGTGATATTATATGCACTTAAGGAAAAAGTATTAAAGCAAGATGAAAACCAAGAAAATTAGAGTGATATATGAATGACGTCATATACATGACAAGGCTGAGTTTTGTAAGTTTTAAAATTAAATACTAGATTTAATAAAATATTCTTACCTTAACAGTTTTTTAAATGGCAGTTTTTTCTGAGAAGTCTTTTTTCCCATTTAAGATTTATCCATTTGAATCTAGTACCTAAGAGGCTTCAATTGATATTTGTTCAGTTCTGATGAATTTTTAAAGCAAGGAGAACAAAAACTTCATTCTCTATATGAAGTGTTTTTTAAAGCACTGGAAATCATAAGCCTTTTAATTGGAAACAATTTTAACTGGCTTTTTCCATTTTCAGGTTTTGATGTGGGAACCAGCTTTCTTACTAATTTTTAAAAGATGATAGAATTTTATATTCCTGAATTCTGTGTAATGCCAATGAAGTGAATGGTAATATAAGTGATCTGATAAATTTGAAACCACTGGCCTACGATTCTTGGCTCATGTTTTACAATATCCTATGGTGTTTACTGTTACTTATGTGTTATTTACCTGTTTGCCCAATAACATGTCCAGCCAGCTCTCAATTGAAAGATGCTATGGGGTGCTAGAAGCTTTGAACGGGAATCCATTTTCAGCTTTGCCAGTCAGTTGGTACTGATTTGCTGGAACATACCACAGTCTTTCCTAGAGCAGAGGTTATCTCTTTATTAATGTGTGCTAGGAGTGAATAGTATGACTCCTAAGGGCCTTTCCACCTTTGACTTTTTATGACAATAATAAAGATACCCTATTATTTAACATATTATACTTTTAATTTAAAAAATATGTTCACGGCTTTTTCTTTTAATCTCAACTTTAAGAAGGCCATACATTGCTGTATTTTTACTGAGAGAATCCTAAGCCCATATAAATAGCATGACATATAAATTTGTTTGGCTAGTTAGTATCAAGAGCTAGTGTAAGAATTCAGTTCTAATTTTTAGTCCTGTGTGTTACAAATGTTATACTATATAATATTACTCTATGTTTTGTTTTTGGTGCTCACTTTTTGAGATATCACATTGAATTCAAATAGTAATGTGGATGTGTGGCTTCAGTAAAAATGGGAATCATTTATGTAAAGGTCTATTTTGATTAATTCTGGCAAAAATAGATTTCTTTTGGTGGATTAAAATATTCCTAATAACTGCAGACTTCTCTTTCCTGGGAGGTTTACTTTTAGACCTCAAAATTCTGATCCATTGCTTTCATCATTAAAAATGCACTCCTTCTTTGTAATGAGATCATGACAGAAAATGAAATTTATTTGTATGTGAGGCTTTCTGATGGTGAGACTTTGCAGCAGACACTTGACTCCCACCGTTCCAGTTCACACATGAAAGTGTCCTGCAAGTACCTGCGACTCTGGGATTTTCTCACCCACATGCAGGGCAGATCGGATGGGAATTGGAGAATAATTTTTCCAGCTTCCTTACCCTTCTGGTAATACTTCGAGGCATGTTTCCTAGAGTTTCCAGTGGGGCTAGACCTCACTGTCCTCAGCAGCAGGAAGACTGGACTGTTAAATAAGTATTCTTTATTTTCTTCCTCCTCTGTCTCACTTCCTATTCATTTATCAGTGTTTTCTGACATTACCTCCCAAATGAGATTCTTGCCTTTGAATCCTGTCTCAGAGTCAGTTTCTGGGGTCATCTAAAAAACATGTTTGATATGAAAAGTAAGTCATTACCAATATTCATTAGATATGAAAGATTTTTTTAAAGGCAGTTACTTTGAATAAAATTAAAAACAAGTATTAAATATTCTGACTTTTTTAGTCTCACAATCATGTCCATGTTCAAATGTGTTTCCTTAGCTTTCTTTCATAACAAAGGAAAGATTCAAGGTAAAAAACTCTTTAAGTAGAAATTCAAGGTAAATGTCTTATGTGGAAAGCTTTCTACTAGATCTGTTTGTTCTTTTCTTCTAAAAAAAAAATTATAGCCTGATTTTCCAGATGCTTTATAAGGACACAGTGGGTTATCTATTTTGGTAGAAATTGGATTAACATGGAATTTGGTTCAGCCAAAATTACAGATTATAGTCTACTTGAATCCAACTTTCTTATCTCTTACTTGGTTTATTCTCCAGCAGGGACCACGGTTAGCCTTGCCAAACATTGATTGTAAGGATAAATTTAGTCCCTGGCTAATTTCCCCAAAGGTTGTTCTTTGGTACTTGTTCAGTAAAAAACTTTTTGATTTATTAAGGATTAAGGAATAGGGCATTTTTAAATTGAACAAGCCCTACATTAAGTCCAGTGTATTGTTTAAGTACATCTTTGTAGTTCTTTGATACCTTTTAAAAAATTAGAAATAATGATTTTTATATGATTTTTGAAAATTGATTTGAGAGATTTGTATTCATTTTAGGCACATATTATCAATCTTTTTTTCTCCCCATGTAAAAGTTATGTTTGTGTGTCTGAAATGTATTATCTATTTGATTTATGTGATGGAACATGCATGAATTTAACAAAGTTTATAGTTCTGTTTATAGGCGCATCCTAATATTAGCATGCACAATATTTTTCCATAGGAAAAACAAAATATTTAAAGAATATATTTTAGATATCCTTACTGTAAAGTAACATCTTTAAACATTTATATTTTTTTTAAGCAAAAATACTAGTGTATACAGAGTATTTTCCTTCAATGTAGATGCTTGTGATACCTTCACATTCTGCCATGTTCTTTTTAATATAGGACAGGGCATTTATTGACCTGTGAGGTTGCATTTTTCTGTTACAAATGATCGAAGGTCAGTTGGGTGATTAAATTGGGTAGTATGGTTTAGGGGGAAAATATGTTCAGGGGAAAATAAGCCTGACTTTCTCCTGGGATACCTCAAGCTGGTCTAAAGTGGAAATTGCTCAAAATCTCTGCAGTGGCATACTAGAATAGCTTGTGCATGTGTGGTAAGTTGCTAAGTGTCTGACTCTTAGCAACCCTGTGGACCATAGCCCACTAGGCTCCTCTGTCCTTGGTATTCTCCAGGCAAGAATACAAGTAACTATTCATTTATAATTATAAACTCGACTGTTTAAAAAAAAATCAATCTTACTCATTTTATAAGTATAAGCTCAATTATGTAAAAAAAAATGTTACTTTTTAGTCATGTTATATCCCAACAACTACCTGGTTTATCAAATCCAGTTAAGGCTTTTGACATTTGAAATATCTCAGTATGATAGGTTGAAAATCTGGAATAAGAACCAGAGATGGTTTTAAAATGTATCAAGAAGGCATTCTCATTTCCTAAAGACCAAATATTTTCTATAAGGAATGTTAGATAAAAAATGTGGAATATCTTTTTACAGTCTTTACTGGAAGCTGATTCCTTGTGCTAAATGTGAACAGTCTCATGACAACTTGATGTAAAACAAGCTTGAAAAATTTCTCTCCTCAGAGTTTACATATTTTCCATCACCAGTAGGCCACTTATACAGTACCTCTATACTGAGCCTTTAAGTACAGCCTGACTTTTTTAAGGTTTAAAAATTGCTCCCTGCCTACATTAATGTTAAGTACTTGTATTTAGCAATGTTATATTTCTGGATGTTAGTTAATTTGATGAACCTTACAGCGTTATTCTGTTCTTCAAAGTTTTACTTGGTACAGTGTCTGAGAAAATTAGCTTGGATAAAATAATGATGCATATTTTACAGTTAAAATATTTTAAAATTTCTGTTTAATGAGTAGATCTCCATAATTGCCACAGATAATTTTGTGATTCTGATTCTGGTAGTTGCTTTTGTGTTAGGAAAATATTGTACCTCGCAGTACTTGATTTGTATTTTTTACTGTTTTTAAAAAATCTTCACATTTATTATCTCTTAACAGAAGTAATTTTTAGCTAAATGTTCACATTATTGAATGAGGAAAGTCGAACCAATTGTTAGGACTAAAACAGGCTGAAATTTAGATTTGGTGTTCTGCATGGAGTTTTGTTATTGAATATCTAAAGGATGTCAGTTTCCACTCAGGTATTTATGCATTAGAATTAATCATGGATTCCAAATCACTTGATTTTAATTTGCATTTTAAGTGTAATGTATAGATTCTACTTTATTAGTAAGTGTTGTTTTAAATTTCTGCCTTCATTTAAGCTTGTTTTTAAAATGAAGATTAAAAAATTTTTTTTAGCTAATAGAAATTTAGGTAAATATGTAGTATTTAAACTATTGCTAGTTTATTACTTGAACTTTGGTTCAGTGTGCAATAATAGCTTTTATGTGGTAAAACTACATGTTCCTTTTTTTTTTTCTCTCACTTGAAATACCTCTTTAACTGAAGTGATGTTTGTCCATAATAGCTTCAGGTTTCTGTGACCAATTCATATATGATTGAAGTGACTCTTGATATAAAATGAGTTAGAAAAATTATTTTTTAGCAAACTGAGTATTAACTTTAATACTATATGATAACAAAAAGCTATCTGGCTTGAATTTTTAGCCTTTCTTGTTATTTCTATCCTATTATTTCCCCTCCTTAAAAAAAAAAAGTCTACATTGCCAGTGCCTTCTCTACAACTTTAGGAAAACTGGATATTTGGCAGTAGAGTTATTTTCACTGAATTTTAGTCTTTGTGCCTGAAATAAGCAGTACTGACAGGAAGATATAATTAACTTCCCTCTCTTGTAACAGAGTTTATAGCACTTAATATTCTTAAAGAATAAACCTTTACCAAATTTTGTACTTATTTGCAGATCAGCCTAGGAACACCCTCAAGAAAGCAGTAGGTGGATTGTGTAGAAAATAGAGACACAGAGATTATTGATCATGGGGATTTTATCATGTTCACTGAAAAATAATAATCTTTCAAATAAAGATAATGAAGTTTATAAGTGGAAAATAATATGGTTAGTCAAAATATTAAAAAAAAAAAACTAAACTCTTGAAGACAAACTAAATTTTGTCTTCAATTTAGGAAAAGGGTATCTTTCATGTATTTGGCAACAAAACAGTAAATGCCAAGATTTATCTGTTTCTCTTCCCCTTTTAGTTGGTTGACCCAACCAAGGAGTTCAATAGTAGTATTACTGGTTTAATTCTATAATGCTTATTATCTCCTAACATTTAAAAAGACATTGCCTCCAAGATAAAAGATGCTGGTAAAAAGAGAAAAGATACTGGATCTATATCCATCCTTCTTTTTTCTCTATTGTATTCCCCCTCCACCCCCCACCAAATATTAAAAAACAACAACAATGACAACAGCCTACTTCTGTAGACCTGAAGAGGCTGCTTTTACCCAGGAGAAACTTTTTCAAGATAGCTCAAAACCTGTGACTTCTGTTCATAGGTAATATATTCATCCTCTTGTATCCTTAGCCGTGACTTTTTAATGAAGACTGAAACTCAGGAGATAATATCCAGCAGCCCATGTTTGTGTGCAAGAATGGTGTTAGGCATTTTCTTCCATTGTAGGGGATGTCTCAGATGCTTTTTTTATGGTTCCCTCCAAGGAGCTTTCCAGCCCCCCAAAATAGCATCCTGCCAGCATGACCCTCTTCTTCCCCCTTTTCCCTCTCTCTCCTTTTCTGTTTCTCCTCCTTCCTTCAGTGAAATACAGCAAGGAAAATAGGACCCTGTAAGTATGCAATTACTGTGTTTCATGTTCTTAATTAGCAGTCATAACTTCAGCATTATCTCCTAACAAGGCAGTTTTACCATGAGTCATATTCCTGTAGTTCATTGTCCTCTAAATATCAGTGTCAGTTTGGGTCACCTTTAAGTGTATTGAACATAGGGAAAAGGATAAAGGGAAGAAACAATAACTTATAACGTCACTGGGTTTCGTTGCTTATGGTATTTAATGTTTTAATCTTTTGCCAAATGAAAAACAGTCTTTTAAACAATAAGGGAAAAAATCATTTTATGCAAATGTTTGTAAACATGTATGTAAATATGTTGTTTTACCTCCAAAAATCATTAATAAAAATGGATTTTTAGTTTCTTCTTGAATGGGGTTCCTTTGTGTATAGTAGGGCAAATTTTGCAAGCCTAAAACAACATTTAAATAGGAGTTTCTTGTATCACATGATATCAGAAGGGACACAGCTTTTTCTGTTTTATCATTTTTCATCTTTTGTCTCTGTTTTCCCTTTATCTTAGAAAGAATGTCATTTTTCTTTTTTTGATTGAGGTATAACTGACAAATTATATTAGTATACATTGCAAAATGATCTCCATAATAAGTCTAGTTAACGTGTCACCATACAGTAATACAATTTTTTTCCTTGTGATTAGGTCATTTGAGATCTTGCTTTTAGCAGCTTTCAAATATGTAGTACATTTTTATTAACTATCGTAACTATACTGTACATTACCACCTCTATTATTTATGTTTTATAGCTTAAATTTTTGTTTCTTTTTTTTTTTAGATTCCACCTTTAAGTTAGATCTTACATTATATACCTTTCTCTGACTTATTTCACTTAGAATAATGTCCTCAAGGTCCATCCACATTGTTGCAGTTGGCAAGATTTTATACTTTAAAAATGACTGAATAATAATACTCTTATGTCATTATGTCATATCCATACATCGGTGGATTCTTAGATTGTTTTCCTATCTTGGCTACTGTAAATAATGCTGCAGTGAACAGAGGTGCATATATCTTTTTCAGTTAGTGTTTCCATTTTTTAAATGGAATAAATACCCAGAAGTGAAATTACTAGATCATATGGGAGTTCTATTTTTAATTTTTTGAGGAAACTCCATACAGTAGTTGGCCTCTTTCTCAGAAAGATGGAGACCTGTTTCATAGTAACTACACCAGTTAAATCCCCTCCAATAGTGTACGAGTGTTACCTTTTCTCCAAGTCCTTTCCAACACTTTTTATTTATTGACTTTTTTGATAATGGCCATTCCGCTAGGTGTGAGGTGGTTTCACTGTAGTTCTGATTTGCATCACCCCGATGATTAGTGATGTTGAGCATCTTTTCACATACCTGTTGGCCATGAGCATGTATTCTTTGGAAAAATGTCTGTTCACATTCTCTGTCCATTTTTGAATTGGGTTTTTTTCTCTTGTGGTGTGTGAGCTCTTTATGTATTCTGGGTACTAGCCCCTTACCCGTTACGTGGTTCTCAGGTGTTTTCTCCCGCTCTGGGTGCTGTCGTTTCATTTTGTTAATTGCTGCTCAGAAGCTTCTCAGTGTGATAGAGTCCCACTTGTTTATTTCTGCTCTTGTTGTCTTTGCTTTTTGAATCAGATCCAAAACGTCATTGCTAAGATTGATGTTAAGGAGGTTACCATGTATGTTTTCTTCTAGGAGTTTTATGGTTTGAGGTCTTGCATTTGCATTTTTAATCCATTGTGAGTTAGTTTCTGTGTATGGTGTTAGACAGTGGTGCAGTTCCATCTGTGCTCATTGCTGTGCATTAGATAAACCGGCCATCTCTTCCAAGTCTTGAAGGAATAGCCTTGTGTCAGAGATAAACCTTTTCATTCAGCCCTGCCCTAACTCTTACATCTCAAGCCTTTGTAACTGTTCATGTAGCCTATTTTATTTTTAATAACCTCCAATAGTTGAGGGTGTGCCAAGACCTGTCAGTGTCCCAAAGCAGAGTATTTTAGCACCTAGATTCAGGCTGGTTGGGAGCCAAACCCTCAGGCTGCAGCTTTTGAAGCATGTAAACATACACAACCCCATGGGACTGCAAGCATAAGCCCTGTTGGAGACCAGAGCTGGGCAATCTGGAGGTGTTCCCTAGGCAACAGTTGCACAAATGTGTGCTCCAGACGAGTGTATAAGCTCCTTTCTAGAAAATACCCGAAAGCTCTAGCAAGCAGATGGAGAATGCAGAGATGACACCCTGTTCCCGGAGGACCTCTGTAGTCTAGATGCGTGGCAGGCAGAAGCCTGCCCCTCAGGCTGAAGTTACAGGACAAGCAAATAGGCCTCTTTCTCTGGAAGGTGGATGTGTGTTTCAGCCGACTGTCCTTGAAGTGCCCTGAGGGTGGCAGGCTACTTAAAACTGCCTCTTGGAAAAAAAAAAAAAACAAAAAACTGCCTCTTGGACAGTTTCAGTTTCAAGGGACCCAAGAATGCAAGCCCCGCCCCACCCCCCCACTGGGTTTTCAAAAAGAAACAAAAAATAATTCTGGAAGTTGAAACTGCTTATTGCCATCCACTTACAGGACGACATCATACGTACAATGAGAGAAGAATGGCTATCCTACCCGTTTTGCAGAGTCCTTACACATGGTTTAAACATTTTTAAGAGTTTTGTGCTTGATTTTGGACTCCACCCATGGAAAAAGGAGAGAAAAATTAAGAGTAAGGAGTCACATATAATTGAAATAAAAATTGGAGTAAGATATAAGAAAACTTAAATAGGAGGGTGAAGAAGTCAGGCTTGACTAGTAGCATGTGGATGAGTGACTCTCTCTAGTATCTAACCATCTCTAGGAGGAGGATGATGTGCGTTTGTTTCAGTCAGTAGCTAGTTCTAAACAGTCATGAGTCAGACCAGACCCAGGGAAAAAGTTGGGTGCTTCTGGAGCATAACAGAACACACAGTCACGGGAAGGTTTGGTGAAGAAAACAGGATTCGTCAAGAATGGTTGTAGGTAAGGTTCTGCCCAGGAAAAATTAAAAAGATTAGGGAAGTTCCTTTAGAAATTTCTCTTAGTTCAAAGTGAGATTGTAGAATGAATTGTTAAGGGTAATGCCACAAGGCCTTTTGTGTGGTGTATGTTGTGGGTGTTTCTGACTCTGTGACCCTGTGAACTGTAGCCCACCAGGCTCCTCTGTCCGTGGAGTTCTCCAGGCAAGAATGCTAGAGTGGGTTGTCATTCCCTTCTCAGGAGATCTTCCCACCTAGGAATTGAACCTGGGTCTCCTGCATTGCAGGCAGACTCTTTACCATCTGAGCTACCAGGGAAGCTGTAGAATTCATTATTAAGGGTAATGCCACAAGGCCTTTTGTGTGGTATATATTGGGAGTGTGTTGGAGGGAGGGAAGCAAAAGAGAATATACCTCAAAACAAAAGTTTTTGAGTAATTGTTGTTTAGTCCGTTAACTGTGTAAACTGTAGCCCCCATGGCTCCTGTGTCCACAGAATTCTGGCAAGAATGCTAGAGTGGGTTGCCATTTCCTTCTCCAGGGAATCTTCCCGATCCAGGGATTGAAGCTGCGTCTCGTGCATTGGCAGGTGGATTCTTTACCACTGAGCCACGAGGGATTGCTTTACCCTAAACTTACTTCTCTGAGCAGGATAGTCAAAATATTAACTTGATGGATGGCCTACAGATAATGTAACAGTTTATTTGCTAACTCACGTCTGACTGTTTTGCCATCCCATGACTGTAGCCCTTCAGGTTTCTTTGTCCATAGGATTTCCCAGGCAAGAATACTGGGAGTGGGTTACCATTTCCTCCTCCAGGGGATCTTCCCAACCAGAGATCTAACCTGCGTCTCCTGCATTGGCAGGTGGATTCTTGACCACTGAGCCACCAGGGAAGCCCATATAACACAATACAGATTACTTAAATCATTAGAGAATTATGTGTGTGAAAACTCCTAGACCAGTGAAAATTGATAACTGGTATAAAAATGCAGTTTTTGAAAATGCAGAAACTTCCAAGTTTTTTCAGCTGAATTTCTTAGAACCACTGTGAAAGTTGGGGAAATATGAATTAGTAATTTTAATATAGAAAAATCTTTTACTTCATTAAAATTTATGAGATAGCTGTTTTGAAGTCCTTAAATTTTTTTTTTTAATTGATGTTCTTTAATCTGGCACAGGAATCAAGGCATCTGCAGCTGTGATTCTCAGGGACGTAATGTCATTTTAAAACTTAGCTGTGCTTTTAAAATAACAGTGTTCTTAAACAGTTCTTTCTTGGCAACACTCTTAAAATGCCTTTTTCCATCTTTTAAAATGTCACATAGCATTTAAATAATTTTTTTTTTTTCGGTAAAAGCATTCGATGAGCCTTATGAGTGTATTATATACCTAGTAATGGAAAATGATAACATAACCTTGTAATATTCAGCCAGTTTGAAGCTATATTATAGATCAGATCTCAACATAGAAAGTACTGAATAACAATGGAAACAGTATACAAAAGTAGGCTTTGAGTCAGAATGAATTTGGATACAATGTGATGATCCCCTAGAATAAGGTATGCCAGTCAACTGAGAAGACCTTTGTCTTCTACAAGCTGAGCAGAATTCATGTACACAGACAGCTGCTGTCCTTGTGCTAATATCTGGGTAGCGACTGCTTACCAGCACTTTGGCACTTGCTGTAACTGTTTCACGACTTGTGAGACACTGATTTTTATTCTCCTCAGTGATCACCTTAAGCCTTAAGAAGGATATGAAGCATGTTGGAGTAGTTAATAAATTAGGTTTTTGTCAGATCACGTGTACCTTTGAAATTTAAGTTGATTCATTTTTTTTTTTAAAATAGACTTTCAGAGCAGTTTTAGGTTCACAGAAAGATGGAGGAGAAAGTACAGACTTCCCGTATACCGCATTTCCTGACATGTGCACAACCATTCCCACTATCATGGCCTGAGTCAGAGCGGTATATTTGTTAAAATCCATGAACCAGCACGGACACATTTCACTCAAAGCCCACAGTTTACAGCATTGCAGTGTACCTTCAGTGGGTTTTGATAGACGTGTAATGACACATGTCCACCATTATAGTATCATATAGAATAGTTTCATTGCTCTAAAAAGTCTTGTATGCCTCTCCCTTCATTCCACCATCCTGCATACTCCTGACCATCACTGATCTTTTTACTGTCGTCATAGTTTTGCCTTTTCCAAAATGTCATACATTGGGATCATAAGCTATGATAACATTTTCAAATTTGCGCCTTTCACTTACTAATGTGCATTTAAGTTTCCTTCAGGTCATTTTATGGCTTTATAGCTCACTACTTTTTTGTGCTAATATTCCATTGCCTGGATGTACCACAGTTCATTCATCCATTCACCAACTGAAAGACATTTTGATTGTTTCCAAGTTTCAGCAATTTTGAATAAAGCTACTATACACATCTTTGTGAAGGTTCTTGTGTGAATGTAAGGTTTCAGCTCATTTGGATAAGTACCAAGTAGTGTGATTGCTGAATTGTTTGGTAAGGGTGTGTTTAGTTTTGTAAGAAATTGCCAAACTGTTTTCCAAAGTGACTGTACTATTATTTAATTTTTTTTATTGTGGTAAAAATCACATAAAACATACTACTTTAACCACATTTAACTACAGTTCAGTAGTACTAAGTACATTCACATTTTTGTGCAATTTCCACTATCATCCATTTCCCATATTTTTCACTTTTCTAAACAAATTCTGTCCCCATTAAACACTTAAGTTCCCAGCCCCTGCCCTCACCCTGGCCCCTGGCATCTAGCAGGGTACTTTCTGACTCTACGAATTTGACTATTCTAGGTACCTCGTATAAGTGGAATCAAGTAGTACTTGTCTGCACCTACTGTATATTGGAATGAATTTTTAAGGTTAGCTTAATATATGTGACTTTACTGTTCCTATTGCATTTTCAGCAGCAGTGAATAAGAGTTATTGTTGCTCCTTTCCTCCCCAGTGTTTGGTTTTGGATTTTTGCTGCTTGTTTCTAAATTTGTCACAAGGGGGATTTATCCATAAATTGTTCAATTGGTGTGTTTGTTGGGGAAGGCTTCCTATTTTGTCATCTCGCTGATACCATTGCTATATGGTGCTTCTATGTTAAGACCTTAACCAAAGCGATGACTGGCCAAGAAAAAAATTTTTTTAAAAACCTTGTAAAGTAATTTTTTTTTTTTGTTTACTTAGAACTCTGAAGAGTTAAACTCCTCTCTGTGAGACTTACCTGGAATACGACTGTTACCTGGAATTAGACTATGTAAAAAAACTAAAGAACCCACTCAGGCTATCTATAGTATTTTTTCCTGTATTTTCTTTTTATGTTCTTAAAGCTTCTCTTAAAAAGTGAAACAAGTTCTGGTTCTTCAAGACTGTGGTTGCAGTGGTTTGATTTGAGAAAAGCTGAGTCTTCTAAAGGTCCTTGGGGGATTTAGTACATTTATGTGGTTAATGTAGTAACAACCTGTTGGTATTCTAGCACAGTATATTTCATGCTATACAGTAAAGGGTTGAGTGGTGACCATTTATTCACTCACTTGTTTTCCTTAGTACCTTCCTGGCAGAGTTAACTTGTGGGTGAAATGGAAGATTTTCTTGTGATATTTAAATTTATGTTAAATCTGTATACAGTATTTGTTGAGTCAAGATACTACAGCTGTCTGAACAACCAAAGATTATAGCAGCAGTAATCGAAGTAGTTAATACTCCTTTGGATAGTCTTGACTGCATTTGCTACCCCATACTCTCTCCATTATGGAGTATCAGGACACGTGGCCGTGCTTGTTCAGTGCTACTTCTCATATTTTTGCCAAGTGAGAGTGTTCAAACTTGTGACATCACTGTTTTGTGGTGTTTTGAATTGGTATGTAGATTCTGGAAGCATCGAGCTTAGCTGGGTTGTGGAGAATAACCTGTTCTTTATTTCTGTAAGATCTCCAGGGGAAGCTTTATAACTTTACCTAACAATACGTATGTATTCATTTTTCTCTGTGTACTTGAAATCATTTTCAACTTCCTTACCTATCAACCCCAACTACTCTTCCTTGGCTTAATTCATTCTTATCCTTGCATATTTCTTCACTGACTGCTTCCATTTCATCATCTTCTCGGTTGTTTTGTTTACCTGAGGTGTTTCTTTATCATCTTTTGATAATGGAAACATATTATAATGAAGTCCTAGGCTAGGTTACTTTCATCTTTTACCTCCTAAAATAAGGCCACTTTATCAGTTTGCCATGACAATACTGTTGTCTTCTCGAGAATGCTAGAGTATTCTGGCTTATAGTTACTTGCTTCTTGGCGGGGGAAACATTGACTCAATTGAATGTTCTACACCCATGATGTTTGTCCAAGGTAATCCTACTAGGATGTATTGTTACTTATGACTGCATAACTGACTACTACAAAAGTAATAATTTAAAGCTAAACCTATTTATCATCTCACAGTTTCTGTGGGGTAGGAGTCTGAGCACAGCTTCAGTGGTTGGTCATCTGCCTCATAGGTGGTATCTCATATGGATTCAAAGTGTCATTCAGGGTTGGAGTCTCATCTGAAAGCTTGACTGAAGAAGGTCTGTTTCCAAGCTCATGTGTGTGGTTTTGGCAGGATTGAGTCTTTTAGGGTTGTTGGACTAAGAGTTTAGATCTGTAGCTTCCTGCCAGGCCAGAAGTTCCTTGTTGTCTAGGCTTCCCGAACATGGCAACTTCATCAGAGCCAGCAAGAGAATAAAACTGAAATGTATTTGGGGCCAATAGCATACATAGAAGTAAAATGTCTAAAAATAATATCAGTGTGAAAATGGGGAATGGGCAGTATGCATTTGTAAGATTCTTACAGTATGTGTGAAGTGGTATAATGTTATTTGAAGATTGGCTATATGTTGTAAACTCCAGCAACTACTAAGACAAAATAACAAAACGAAGAGTTATAGCTGATTAACCAATAATGCAAACAAAGTTGAATTATTAAAATGAAATAAAAGAACCAGGTGAACCCAGAAGAAGTTAGGGAAAGAGGAAAGGAACAAAGACCACGTAAGACAAAACAACTATGAAAAACGTAGATTAAAGGTAGTCATTAAAAAATCTTTTTTCTGATCACAGTAGAATTAGACTAAAATTAATGATAAAGTTTCTGGACCAACTTCAAATATTTTAAAATTTTAAAACATGCTTTTAAATATTGAGTCAAGAAATATTTTGGACTGAATGATAGCTAAAGCAATGCTTAGAGAAAAATTTGAATGCTTTTTTAGAAAATAGAAAAGGTTGCAAGTTTATAATCTAAACTACTTTTCAAAACTAGAAAAGAAACAGCAAAGTAACACAAAGTATAGATACATTGTACTTTATACTATTTAACCCAAAGTATAAAGATCTTATCTGCAAAGATAAGAGCAGACTCAGTGATACAGAAAACAAACAAAAATAAATGGAATCAAAATGGATTTTGTGAAAAAGCAATATAGATATATTTCTATCCAAGTAGGTCAGAGTGTGAAGACATGAATAACTTGTAAGAATGACAGAGGGGACATCACTACAGACCATTTAGATATCAAAATAATTAAAGAAACTTGTAATTTTATGCCAATAAATTTGACAACTTAGGTGAAATGGGTAGACACACCTACCAGAGCTCATTCAAGAAACTAGATAACTGGGAAAGTAGTGACATCTTTTAAAGGAAGTAAAGTTAAATACCTTCCACAAAGGAAACTTCTGTCTTAATTAGATGACTTCACTAGTAAATTCTAACAAGCATTTAAGAAGGAAACAATACTAATTTCATACAAACTCATAAAATATAGAACAGTTATAAAATATATGAACAAAAATAAATGAATATAAATAAATCTATATAAAATATAGAACATAAAATAAGGAACATTCCCCAGGTTTTGAGTCCAGCATTATCCTGATACCAAACCAAGACGAAATACAACTGAAAAAATTTCAGAAAAACCCAGTAATAGAAAAATGGCAAACCAATATTCCTGATAAACACTGATACAAGAATTCTTGAGAAAATTTTAACAAATTGAGTTTGACAACATGAAAATATTATTATGGTGACTGACTGTATTTTATCTCAGGAATGCAGGCTTAGTTAACATTTAAGAATCAGTCAGAGAAAAATAAATACTGTGTGATTTCATTTGTATGTGGAATCTAAAAAACAAATGAACAAACAAAACTAAACAGAAAAAGACTCGGATACAGAGAACCGTGGTTGCCAGAGAGGAAGGTGGTGTGGGGAATGAATGAAACAGATGAGAGGGATTAAATGCAAACTTCAGTTATAAGAGAAGTGTCACAGTGATTAACACGTGGAGAATACAGTCAGTAAGACTGTAACAACTTTGCATGGTGACAGATTACCATTGTAAATTTTTATACTATATAAAATATTGAATTACTATGTTGTATACCTAAAATCAATATATGTGTAAACTATACCAACAATAAAAAAAGAATTTAACTCATGGCATAATAAAGAAGAAAATCATATAAACACTTTAATAGATGTGGAAAACACATTTGATACCCATGTAAGATAAAAAGTCTTCTATGAGCAAAGAATAGATTAAGAACTTCCTCAGCTTAATAAAGGATGTCTACAGTAAACTTACAGCTAATGTCATACCTGATGGTGAAAGATTGAATACTTTACCCCCAAGATTGAGAATAACACAAGGATGTCTGCTTTAATTATTTTTATTCATCTTTGTACTGGAGGTTTTCAACAGTGCAGTAAGGTACAAAGAGCATTCAGATCTCAAAGGAAAGAATGAAGTTGTTTTCTATGTTAATTGTATGATTGTCTAGAAAATCCTTAAAAATATTTTTAAAAATTCATTGAGAATAATAAATTCAGCAAGCTTACAGTATTCAAAGTTAATATACAATATTCAATTTTATTTCTACATACTTGTAATTAATGATTGGAAATTGAAGTTGATGATACCACCCAAAGCAGTATTAAAACATAAACCATGGACTTCCCTGGTGGTCCAATGGTTAAGAATCTGCCCCTGCTCATCACAACTAGAGAAAGCCTGTGTGAGACAATGAAGACACCACAGCCAAAAAATAGATCTTAAAAAAATAAAGAAAACATAAACTACTTAGAAGTAAACTGTAAAAATCTTACATTATTGGTATACTCAAAATTCCAAACTTATGCTTAGTGAAACTAATGCCAGTTAATGGAGTTATATGCCGTATTACTGAGTTAAAAACCTCAATATTATTAAGATTAATTATAACCAAATTTATGTTTTGCATCAATGAATTTTCAATCAGTATCCAAGAAGAGTTTGTTTTTTCTTGTTCAGTCTCTCAGTCACGTCTGACTCTTTGGGACGCCATGGACTGCAACACACCAGGCTTCCCTGTCCTTCACCATCTCCAGGTGCTTGCTCAAACTCATGGCCATTGAGTCAGTGACGCCATCCAACCATCTCATCCTCTGTTGTCCCCTTCTCCTGCCTTCAATCTTTCCCTGCCTCAGGGTCTTTTCCAGTGAGTCAGCTCTTTGCATCAGGAGGCCAGAGTATTGGCGCTTCAGCATCAGTCCTTCCAATGAGTATTCAGGACTGATTTCCTTTAGGATGGACTGGTTTGATCTCCTTGCTATCCAGGGGACTCTCAAGTGTTTTCTCCAACACCACAGTTTGAAAGTGTCAATTCTTCAGCGCTCAGCCTTCTCTATGGTCCAATTCTCACATCCATACATGACTACTGGGAAAACCATAGTTTTGACTATACAGATCTTTGTCAGCAAAATAATATCTCTTGTTTTTTTCCCCTAGCTTTCTCTCTATATAGTTGACATTACATTCTGTAAGTTTAAGGTGTACAACATGATGATTTGATACATGTATATATTGCAAAATGATACCACAGGTTAGTTAATACATTCATTACTTCATGCAGTTACCTTTTTTGTCTGTAGTGAGAACACTTAGGATCTAATTCTATAGCAATTTTCAAGTATACAATACACTTATTAACTATAGTCACCATGTTATATTGATACATTAAAGCCCTAGAATTTAATCATCTTACTGTTGGAAGTTTTACCATTTGACCAATATATTACTTATAAATAATTATACCAATTTTTCTACCAAGCTTTCAGGAAAGAACAAACTCTTGGCTACCTGGCTGGGCAAAAAAAAAAGGGGGCAAGTCTTTCAAAAATTTGAATAAGGTGACTAAAGACCTCCATCTCAGAGGGCAGTAATGCATAAAGTTTTCATAAATATTTATATCTCCATTATATATTTTTTTCACTTACTACTGTATAACATTTTTCAAATATTTACTTGAATTTTTAATTTCAAGCATTTAATTGAAAGTTTTGAAATGTGGTTAAGGACCATTTGCATTAGAATTACCTTAGATGTTCATCCCATACACAAAATAAACTCAAAATGGATTAAAGACCTAAATATAAGACTGGATACTATAAAACTCTTAGAGGAAAACATAGGCAGCACACTCTTTGACATAAATCACAACAATATAGAGTAATGGAAATACAAGCAAAACTAAACAGGGCATAATTAAAAGCTTTTGTACAGCAAAGGAAACCATAAAATAAGCCCACAGAATGGGAGAAATTTGCAAATGATGTGACTGACAAGGGGTTAATCTCCAAATTTTGCAAAGAGCTCATGTGGCTCAATACCAGGAAAACAACCTAATTAAAAATGGGCAGAAAACCTGAATAGACATTTCTCCAAAGAAGACATACAGGTGGCTAAGACGCACATGAAAAGATGCTCAGCATCACTAATTTAGAGAAATGCAAATCCAAACTACAATGAGATATCATCTTACACCAGTCAGAATGCCTGTCTGTGGTATGTCAGTCCATGAAATTCTCCAGGCAGGAGTACTGGAGTGGGTAGCCCTTCCCTTTTCTAGGGGATTGAACTTGGATCTCCTGCATTGCAGGCAGATTCTTTACCATATGAACCACCAGGGAAGCCTCAGTTAGAATGGTCATCATCAAAAAGTCCACAAACAATAAATGCTGGAGAGGGTGTGGAGAAAAGGGAGCCCTCTTACACTGTTGGTGGAACTGTAAAGTGGTATAGCCACTATGGGAAATAGTATGGAGGTTCCTTAAGAAGCTAGAAATTGAGCTACCATATGACCCAGCAATCCTACTCTGGGACATATTTCAAGAGAATTACATGGTTCAAAAGGATATGTATACCTCAGTGGTCATTGCAGCATTATTCACAGTAGCCAAGACACAGAAGCAACCTAAATGTCCATCGACAGAGGAATGGATAAAGAAACTGTGGTGCTCATGTACAGTGGAATATTACTCAGTCATTAAAAAGAATGATCGTGTCCTTTGCAGCAATGTGGATGGACTTGGAGATTATCATAATAAGTGAAGGAAGTCAGAGAAAGAGGAGTATCATGTCACTTATATGTGCTGCGCTTAGTCCCTCAGTCATGTCCGACTCTTTAGGACCCCATGGACTGTAGCCAAACAGGCTTGTCTGTTCATGGGGATTCTCCAGGCAAGAATACTGGAGTGGGTTGCCATTCCGTCCTCCAGGGGATCTTCCCAACCCAGGGATTGAACCCAGTTCTCTCACATTGCAGATGGATTCTTTACCATCTGAGCCACCAGGGAAATATATGTTGTTGTTCAGTCAATCAGTTGTGTCCGAATCTGTGACCCAATGGACTGCAGCATGCCAGGCTTCCCTGTCCTTCACCATATCCTAGAGCTTTCTCAAACTCATGTCCATTGAGTTGGTGATGCCATCCAACCATCTCATCCTCTGTTGTCCCCTCTCCTCCTGTCTTCAATCTTTCCCCACATCAGGGTCTTTTCCAATGAGTTGGCTCTTTGCATCAGGTGGCCAAAGTATTGGAGCTTCAGCTTCAGTATCAGTCCTTCCAATGAATATTCAAGATCGATTTCCTTTAGGGTTGAAACTGGCTTGATCTTGCTATCCAAGGACTCTGAAAGAGTCTTCTCCAGCACCACAGTTCAAAGGCATCATTCTTTAGCACTCAACATTTTTTTACTGTTCAACTCACAACTGTACATGATTACTGGAAAAACCATAGCTTTGACTATATGGACCTTTCTTGGCAAAATAATGTCTCTGCTTTTTAATATGTCATCTAGGTTTTTCATTGCTTATCTTTCAAGAAGCAACTGTCTTTTTTTAAATTTTTTATTTATTTATTTTTTTTGCACTTTATTTTTTTTAAATTAATTAATTAATTTATTTTTTCAGTGGGTTTTGTCATACATTAACACGAACCAGCAATAGATTTACACGTATTCCTCATCCCGATCCCCCCTCCCACCTCCCTCTCCACCCGACTCCTCTGGGTCTTCCCAGTGTACCAGGCTCGAGCACTGAGCAACTGTCTTTTAATTTCATGGCTGCAGTCACCATCCACAGTGATTTTGGAGCCCAAGAAAATAAAATCTGTCACTGTTTCCATTGTTTCCCCATCTATTTACAATGAAGTGATGTGATCACATTCCATGATTTTAGTTTTTTGAATGTTGAGGTTTAAGCCAGCTTTTCATTTTCTTCTTTCAACTTCATCAGGAGGCTCTTTAATTCCTCTTTGCTTTCTGCCATAAGGGTGGTGTCATCTGCATACCCGAGGCTATTGATATTTCTCCCAGCAATCTTGATTCCAGCTTGTGCTTCATCCATCCCAGCATTTCACATGATGTACTCTGCATATAAGTTAAACAAGCAGGGTGACAATATATAGCCTTGATGTACTTCTTTCCCAGTTTTAAAGCAGTCTGTTGTTCCATGTCCGGTTCTAACTTGCTCCTTGACCCACATACAGATTTCTCAGGAGGCAGGTAAGGTGGTCTGGTATTCCCATCTCTTGAAGCATTTCCCACAGTTTGTTGTGATCCACACAGTCAAAGGCTTTAGTGTAGTCAATGAAGCAGAAGTAGATGTTTTTCTCGAATTCTGTTGCTTTTTCTATGACCCAACAGATGTTGACACTTTGGTCTCTGGTTCCTCTGCCTTTTCTAAATCCAGCTTGTCATCTGGAAGTTCTTGATTCACATACTGTTGAAGCTTAGCTTGAAGGATTTTAACTATTGCTTTGCTAGCATGTGAAATGAATGCAGTTGTGCCATAGTTTGAACATTCTTTGGCGTTGCCTTTCTTTAGAATTGGAATGAAAACTGACCTTTTCCAGTCCGTTTGCCACTGCTGAGTTTTCCAAATTGCTGGCATAATGAGTGTAGCACTTTAACAGTATCCTTTTTTTAGGATTTGAAATAGCTCAGCTGGAATTCTATCACCTCCATTAGCTTTGTTCATAGTGATGCTTCCTAAGGTCCACATGACTTCACAGTCCAGGATTTCTGGCTCTAGGTGAACGATCACACCATCATGGTTATCCGGATCATTAACATCTTTTTTATATAGTTCTTCTGTGTATTCTTGCCACCTCTTCTTAATATCTTCTGCTTCTCTTAGCTCCATGCCTTTTCTGTCCTATATTGTGCCCATCTTTGTATGAAATGTTCCCTTGGTATCTCTAATTTTCTTGAAAAGATCTCTAGTCTTTCCCATTCTATTGTTTTCCTCTATTTCTTTGCCTTGTTCACATAAAAAAGGCTTTCTTATCTCTCCTTGCTATTCTCTGGAACTCTGCATCCAGATATTTTATTTACAAAACAGAAACAGATTAACAGACTTGGGAATGAATTAATGGTTACCATAAGGGAAGGGTGTGGGGTGGGGACAGACTTGGAGTTTGGGATTGACATGTCCACACTGCTGTATTTAAAACAGACAACCAACAAAGGCTGTGCAGCTCAGGGAATTGTGCTCCATATTCTGTAATAACCTAAATGGGAAAAGAATTTTGAAAACGAGTAGAAACATGTATGTGTAACTGAATTACATTGCTGTACACCTAAAACTAACTCAACATAGTTAGTCAACTACAAGATAAAATAAATATTTAATGTGTACTATCTTGTAAATGTAAAATATATACCATATCTCAAAGACTTGGTGCAAAATGTAAAGTAACTCAATAGTTCTAATATTGATTACATGATGAAATGATAATACTGTTGATATACTGGTATAATTAAATGTCGTGAAATTCTTAAAAGAGAATTCCCTTCGGTGTTTAAAGGCTTCAAACCTGAGCCATTAATTAGAATTCTTTGAGGATAGTCTAGGAAACCCAACTCTTAGCCATCTTCCTGTCAGAATTACTCACTGAATTTTGAAAACTACTGAAATGATTATAAAATGTGTATAACTGGGAGCCTGTGGGAAGTGAGGGGGTTCCCAGGTGGTGCTAGTGGTAAGGAACCCGCCTATCAATGCAGGAGACATAAGAGATGCAGGTTCGATCCCTGGGTCGGGAATACCCCTTGGAGAAGGAAATGGCAAATCCCTCCAGTATTCTTGCCTGGAAAACCTCATGGACAGAGGAGCCTGGTGGGCTACAGTCCATGGAGTCGCAAAGAGTCAGATATGAGTGAAGTAGCTTAGCACATTGAAGGAAGTAATGTTACTCTATCAGCTGTTAAATACCGTCTTTTAAAAAAAATTATTTATTTGACTGCATTGGGTCTTACTTTTGACTCATGGGCTCTCTAGTTGTGACACATGGGCTCAGTAGTCGTCGCATGTGGGCTTAGTTGCCCATCTAGGGTTCGAATCTGCATCACCTTCATTAGAAAGCAGATTTTTAACTACTGGACCACTAGGAAAGTCTGAGTACCTTTAATATCTACAGTTTTTAGACAGTGGCATTTACTTTACTGAAACAGACTGTAAGTTACTGATACAAATGAATTTGATTTTCTGGAAAACGAGATAAAACTGTTGAATATGGACTTGTCCAACTTTGTGTTAATAGAAATAACATGGTATTAAATCAGGTCTAAATTTCTACTTCATCTAAAGGTCCTTACATCAAGTAAACAATAGTCATTAATCTCACACATTTTAATTTGGATGAATTTATTACAGAGTTTCCCAGAAAGAGGATTATGGGATATTCTGCATCCAGAGTATTTGAGATATTCTGTATCAAAAGGTAATTTTTAGTAAAGTAAAAGGTCAGCACTGCTGTTTTCAGATGGGTGTTTGGATAACTGTTTCAAACTGAAGTCCAGGCCTGACAGGAAAGACTTGGTTTTTTTCATGCAAAAGGAACAAAAGGAACACTGAGTTTTGGACTTGGGATTCGTAGTTGTAAAGTGTTGGATTTTGAGTCAGATATTACTCTGGAGCCTGACCTTGGATGAATTACTTAATTTCTCTTATTGTGTTTCCTAATCTGTAAAATTGAAGCAATAATGACAGTTTTTTTCCCTAGTATTGTGAAATGATATAATGTATGTGCTTTGTTAAGCAAGGAACTTGTATGTGCCAAGTATTTGATCAATGGTAGCTTTATTTCCTCTAGTACTAAACTTTCATCAAGAATGCATTGTATGCTAGACACCTGAGGGGAGAGATAAAAACTAGTCTAGAAGAAATAGGCTAGAAGTATTTTGACAGATTCTTTTCAAGTTTAATTACGGAGATTTAAACAAAAAGATTTAGTGACAGACTCATCAAAGAAAGTTGAAAGGGAAACCCTAGAAGGAGCAAAGTTATGCTTGATCAGATTAACTGGAGAGCCTGACACTGCACATGTTAACAGTTACTTCTCTAACCATCTTATTCCCACTGCTTTAGAACAGTTGATGCATGTTAGTTTCAGAACTGTGAGGAGAGGAGACGGCAAAGGGAAATAAACTCTTGAATTAGTCTTTGGTTGGAGACATTTCGAGTCCTGGGGACCTTGTTTTCTTGAGACAAGTTAAGCAGCTCACTTGGAGATTGTACTTAGAACCATTGTTGTAGCACCAGGCACCTGAACTCAGAGAAATGGATACTCTAAATAAAAGGCGCAAAGAAAATAACTTGAAATAAGAAATAACAGAATCTCAACCTTTCATTAATATTATTTAGCACATTATTACCAAGTACCCACTATATGCCAAGTTTTATGCCTTTGAAAATGAGAAAGCATATGTTCTGGCCTCTTGTGGTACTCAGTCTAGAAGAAATGAGTTAACCTGAGGAAATGTAGGCTCTCCCTATCAGGAACTATACTACAGTGTATATTGCTCATGGCATAAAGTGTTGTCCTTTCTGAAAAACCAGAGGTAACCAGAACTTACATGGAGGCCTCCATGAGTCTTCTTACGCCCTCAAAGGGAGAATGAAAGGGCAACAGACCTGGGTGATTCTAGGCTTGACTTCCTGTTATAGAAGAACTAAGATTTGTCATATTTTCTGCCTCAACTCTTATGAATAGTCTTTAATGAAGTCTGTTGTAAATTTGTACTCCAAGTGAATAACATATGAAGTAAATTAACCATCCAATGAAACAATCTATTTTAAAAACTCATTTTAAGAATAGTTATTGAGTGCTTCAGCTCCAGAGTCAGACATCTGCATTTGAATCCTAACATGTGCAGTCATAAAATTGAAACTAAAAAAAAAAAAACTTATTTATGTCTCATTGAAGGATAATTGTTTTACAGAATTTTGTTGTTTTCTGTCAAACCTCAATATGAATCAGCCATAGGTATACATATATTCCCTCCCTTTTGAAACTCCCTCCCCAACAACCCCTCTAGGTTGATACAGAGCCCCTGTTTGAGTTTACTGAGCCATACAGAAAATTCCCATTGGCTATCTATTTTACACATGGTAATGCAAGTTTCCATGTTACTCTTTCCACACATCTCACCCTCTCCTCCTCTCTCTGCATGTCCATAAGTCTATTCTCTATGTCTGTTTCTCCATTGTTGCCCCATAAATAAATTCTTCAGTACCATTTTTCTAGATTCTGTATATATGTGTTGGAATATGATATTTATCTTTCTCTTTCTGACTTCACTCTGTATAATAGGTTCTAGGTTCGTCCACCTCATTAGAACTGACTCAAATGCATTCCTTTTTATGGCTGAGTAATATTCCATTGTGTATATGTACCACAACTTCTTTATCCATTCATCTGTCAATGGACATCTATGTTGCTTCCGTGTTCTAGATATTGTAAATAGTGCTGCAGTGAACAATGGGATCCATGTGTCTTTTTCAATTTTGTTTTCCTCAGGTTATATGCCTAGGAGTGGGGTTGCTGGGTCATATGGTGGTTTTATTCCTAGTGTTTTAAGGAATTTCTATACCATCTTCCATAGTGGCTGTATCAATTTACATTCCCACTAACAGTGCAAGAATGTTCCCTTTTCTCCACTCCTTCTCCAGCATTTATTGTTTGCAGACTTTTTGATGAGGGCCATTCTGACCGGTGTGAGGTGATATCTCATTGTAGTTTTGATTTGCAGTTTCTAATAAAGAGCAGTGTTGAGCTTCTTTTCATGTGTTTGTGAGTCATCTGTATGTCTTCTTTGGAGAAATGTCTGTTTAGGTCTTTTTCCCACTTTTTGATTGGGTTGTTTGTTTTTCTGGTATTGAGTTGTATGAGCTGCTTGTATATTTTGGAAATTAATTCTTTATCAGTTTTGTCATTTGCTATTATTTTCTTCCATTCTGAGGGTTGTCCTTTCACCTTGCTTATAGTTTCCTTTGCTGTGCAAAAGCTTTTAAGTTTAATCAGGTCCCACTTGTTTACTTTTGTTTTTATTTCCATTACTCTAGGAGGTGGGTCATAGAGGATCTTGCTTTGATTTATGTCAACGAGTGTTCTGCCTATGTTTTCCTCTAAGAGTTTTATAGTTTCTGGTCTTACATTTAGGTCTTTAATCCATTTTGAGCTATCTTTGTGTATGGTGTTAGGAAGAGTTCTAATTTCATTCTTTTACATGTAGCTGTCCAGTTTTCCCAGCACCATTCATTGAAGAGACTGTCTTTGCCCCATTGTATATTCTTGCCTCCTTTGTAAAAAATAAGGTACCCATGGGTGCATAGGTTTATTTCTGGGCTTTCTATCTTGTTCCATTGGTCTATATTCCTGTTTTTGTGCCAGTACCACACTGTCTTGATGACTGTAGCTTTGTAGTGTAGTGTGAAGTCAGGACAGTTGATTTTTCCAGCTCCATTCTTCTTTCTCAAGACTGCTTTGGCTGTTGGGGTCTTTTGTGTTTCCACATGAATTGTGAAATTTTTTTGTTCTAGTTCTGTGAAAAATGCCATTGGTAATTTGATAGGGATTGCATTGAATCTATAGACTGCATTCGGTAGTATAGTCATTTTTACAGTATTGATTCTTCCTATCCAGGAACATGGAATATCTCTCCATCTGTTTATGTCATTTTTTATTTCTTTCATTAGTGTCTTATAATTTTTTGTGTACAGTTCTTTTGTCTCCTTAGGTAGGTTTGTTCCTAGATATTTAATTCTTTTTGTTGCAATGGTGAATGGGATTGATTCCTTAATTTCTCTTTCTGATTTTTCATTGTTAGTATATAGAAATGCTAGTGATTTCTGTGTATTGATTTTGTATCCTGCAACTTTGCTAAATTCACTGATTAGCTCTAGTAATTTTCTGATACTATCTTTAGGGTTTTCTATGTACAGTATCATGTCATCTGCAAACAGTGAGAGATTTACTTCTTCTTTTCTAATCTGGATTCCTTTTATTTCTTTTTCTTCTCTGATTGCTGTAGCTAGGACTTCCAGAACTATGTTGAATAATAGTTGGAAAAGCGGACACCCTTGTCTTGTTCCTAATCTTAGAGGGGATGCATTAAGTTTTTCACCATTGAGAATGTTTGCTGTAGGCTAATCATATATGGCCTTTACTATGTTGAGGTAGGTTCCTTCTGTGCCCATTTTTAGAAGAGTTTTAATCATAAACGGGTGCTGAATTTCGTCAAAAGGCTTTTTCTGCATCTATTGAGATTATCATATAGTTTTTATCTTTCAATTTGTTAATATGGTGTATCACATTGATTGATTTGTGTATACTGAAGAATCCTTGCATCCCTGGAATAAACCCAGCTTGATCATGGTGTATGAGCTTTTTGATGTGTTGCCAAATTCTGTTTGCTAAAATTTTGTTTAGGATTTTTGCTTCCATGTTCACCAGTGATATTGGCCTGTAGTTTTCTTTTTTTGTGTTGTCTTTGTCTGGTTTTAGTATTAGGGTGATGGTGGCCTCATAGAATGAGTTTGGAAGTGTTCCTTCCTCTGCAATTTTTTGAAAGAATTTTAGAAGGATAGGCATTAGCTCTTCTCTAAATTTTGATAGAATTCTCCTGTGAAGCCTTCTGGTCTTGGGCTTTTGTTTTTTGGGAGATTTCTGATCACAGCTTCAATTTCAGTGCTTGTAATTAGGTTTTTCATAATTTCTAACTCTTCCTGGTTCAGTCTCAGAAGATTGAACTTTTCTAAGAATCTGTCCATTTCTTCCAGGTTATCTATTTTATTGCCATATAGTTGTTCATAATAGTCTCTTATTATCCTTTCTATTTCTGCATTGTCTGTTGTAACCTCTCCTTTTTCATTTCTGATTTTGTTGATTTGATTCTTCTCTCTTTTTTCTTGATGAGTCTGGTTAAAAGTTTGTCAATTTTGTTTATCTTCTTAAAGAACCAGCTTTTAATTTTTTTTAATCTTTACTATTGTTCCTTTCATTTCTTTTTCATTTATTTCTGCTCAAATCTTTATGATTTCTTGCCTTCTACTAATTTTGGGATTTTTTTTTGTTCTTCTTTTTCCAGTTGTTTTAGGTGTAAAGTTAGGTTGTCTATTTGATGTTTTTCTTGTTTCTTGAAATAGGATTGTATAGCTATAAAGTTTCCTCTTAGAACTGCTTTTGCTGCATCCCAGAGGTTTTGGGTTGTGTTTTCATTATCATTTGTTTCTAGAAGTTTTTTGATTTCCCTTTTGATTTCTTCAGTAACCCGTTGGTTATTTAGAAGTGTGTTGTTTAATCTCCATGTGTTTGTGTTTTTTACAGTTTTTTTCTTGTAATTGATATCTAATCTCATAGCATTGTGGTCAGAGAAGATGTTTGATACAATTTCAATTTTCTTAAATTTAAGAAAGGTTAAATTTAAGAGTTTTGATTTATGACCCAAGATGTGGTCTATCCTGGAGAATGTTCCATGTGCACTTGAGAAGAAGGTGTATTCTTCTGCATTTGGATGGAATTTCCTAAAGATATCGAGATCCATCTCATCTAATATATCATTTAAGACTTGTGTTTCCTTATTAATTTTCTGTTTTGATGATCTGTCCATTGGTGTGAGTGGGGTCTTAAAGTCTCCTACTATTATTGTGTTACTGTCAGTTTCTCCTTTTTTGTCTTTTAGTGTTTGTCTTGTTATTGAGATGCTCCTGTGTTGGGTGCATAGATATTTACAATTGTTATGTCTTCTTCTTAAATTGATCCCTTGATCATTATGTAGTGTCCTTCCTTATCTTGTAATATTCTTTATTTTAAGGTCTGTTTTGTCTGATATGAAGACTGCTACTCCAGCTTTCTTTTGCTTCCCACTTGCATGGAATATATTTTTCCATCCTCTCACTTTCAGTCTATATGTGTCTTGAGGTCTGAAGTGGGTTTCTTATAGACAGCATATATATGGGTCTTGTTTTTGTATCCATTCAGCCAGTCTGTGTCTTTTGTTTGGAGCATTTAATCCATTTACATTTAAAGTAATTATTGGTATATATGTTCTTATTGCCATTTTCTTAATTGTTCAGGGTTGATTTTGTAGGTCTTTTTCCTTCTCTTGTATTTCTTGACTATATAAGTCCCTTTAACATTTGTTGTAAAACTGGTCTGGTGGTACTGAATTCTCTTAACTTTTGCTTGTCTGAAAAGCTTTTAATTTTTCCATCGATTTTGAATAAGAACCTTGCTGGGTTCAGTTATCTTGGTTGTAGATTTATCCCTTTCAGTATACTAAATATATCCTGTAGTTCCCTTCTGGCCTGCAGAGTTTCTGCTGAGAGATCAGCTGTTAGGCATATGGGGTTTCCCTTGTGTGCTACTTGTTGCTTCTCCCTTGCTGCTTTTAATATTCTTTCTTTGTGTTTAGTCTTTGTGAGCTTGATTAGTATGTGTCTTGGCATGTTTATTCTGTATGGGACTCTTTGTGCCTCTTGGACTTGATTGACTATTTCCTTTTCCATGTTGGGGAAATTTTCAACTATAATCTCTTCAAAAATTTTCTCATACCCTTTCTTTTCCTCCTCTTCTTCTGGGACCCCTGTAATTTGAATGTTGGTGTGTTTGTTATTGTCCCAGAGGTCTCTGAGACTATCTTCAGTTCTTTTCATCCTTTTTACTTTATTCTGCTCTTCAGAAGTTATTTCTACCATTTTATCTTCCAGCTCACTGATTCATTCTTCTGTTTCAGATATTCTGCTATTGATTCCTTCTAGAGTATTTTTAATTTCATTAACTGTGTTGTTTGTCTCTGTATGTTTATTCTTTAATTCTTCTAGGTCTTTGTTAATTGATTCTTGCATTTTTCTCCATTTTGTTCTCAAGGCTTTTGATCCTCTTTACTGTCATTATTCTGAATTCTTTTTCAGGTAGTTTGCCCATTTTCTCTTCATTTATTTGGACTTCTGTGTTTCTAGTTTGTTCCTTCTTTTGTGTAGTATTTCTCTACCTTTTCATTATTTATTTTAAAGTTACTGTGTTTGAGGTCTCCTTTTCCCAGGCTTCAAGGAAAGTTGAATTCTTTCCTTGAAGAAGGTTGAATTATTTCTTCCTTTTGGTTTCCACCCTCCTAAGGTTGGTCCAGTGGTTTGTGTAAGCTTTGTGTAGGGTGAGATTTGTGCTGAGTTTTTGGTTGTTGGTTTGTTTATTTGTTTTTCCTCTGATGGGCAAGTCTGAGTGAGGTGGTCTGCTGATGACTGGGTTTGTATTTTTGCTTTGTTTGTTGTTTAGATGAGGTGTCCTGCAGAGGGTGCAGAGGACAATGGTTGGGTGATGCTGGGTCTTGTATTCAAGTGGTTTCGTTTGTGTGAGTTCTCACTATTTGATACTCCCTAGGGTTAGTTCTCTGGTAGTCTAGGGTCTTGGAGTCAGTGCTCCCACTCCAAAGGCTCAGGGCTTGATCTCCTTATCCTGATTATCTGACAAAAAAGGTGCATCTGATGTGAAAGAATGGCCGTGAGTTCCACTGTGATTACCATTGGAGCTGTCCTGTCCAAGGTAATTTTCAGGTTGGTCTCCCCTGGATGGGAAATTAACTAATTAGAACTAAGAAACTAACTAACTAGAACTAATTAAGAAACTAACTAGAACTGAGAAACTGTTAGTTAAAGTGAGGAGACCTTTTGTCACCAGAAAGAAATTTCCCCATCAAATTTAAACTCTCTTAACTTCTCCCACTTGCCGCCTTTTGTTTTAATGAAATAAGGATGATGGTAAAGAATTATTTGTAGCTGATTAAGATAAATATGTTGTAAATTCTCAATAAATGTTTGTTTTTATTAAACTCTACCCTAGAGAATTCCCTGGCATTCCAGTGGTTGGGACTCCAGGCTTCCACTGCCAGGGGGCAGGGTTCAATCACTGGTTAGGGAACTAGGATCCCACAGGCTGCGTGGTGCAGCTAAAAAAACCCACAAGCAAAAGCCTATATCCTCGTAGCCATTCTTGGAGGAAGGGAGGGAGGGAGGAAGGAAAGAAGGAAGGAAGGAGGGAAAGAAGGAAGGATGGGAGAGAGGAATGAAGGAATGAAGTAGAAAATAATGAAAGAAAAAATCAGGTAATACACTAGGTGTCAGCATTGTGCTTCAAATAGTTGAAGGATGGGAGAGAGGAATGAAGGAATGAAGTAGAAAATAATGAAAGAAAAAATCAGGTAATACACTAGGTGTCAGCATTGTGCTTCAAATAGTCATGTATACAAAATGCCTACTGGTTTTATTTGGAGGCTATCTAAGCCTAACTGGCTTGGAATAGAAAGATACATAGGCAGATCTGGGAAATTCAGATCTAAAACTGGAAAAGGATATAAGAATGTACTCGCTAAGGCCACTATACACCAATTATCTTTCAGACTGGCAGCCTGTTGAAAATGAGAGATCTGCCTATCTTATTTGACTCCTGCTCTCTCCATAAACTCAGCATATCAGAAATTTAAACAATCTTCTCTTTGTCTAAGATCTTAACATTTTCTCATATCTAGGCTTTAAGTGTTGGAGTCATTTTTCAGGAAGAACTGTGTTTGAATCCTGCCTTTACTACTTACTAGCTATGTAGATAATGATAATCTCTACCTTACCTACTACACAGGGTCATCAGAGTGACATTTGAAACAAATATTTTCAAAAAAGCTTTACTGAAATGTAAGAAACTCTTTCTTTTAAATTAATTAATTAGTTGACTGTGCTGGGTCTTAGTTGCAGCACACAGGATCTTCAGTCTTCATTGTGGTGTGTGGAATCTTTAGTTGTGGCATGCAAACTCTTGGTTGTGGCGTGTGGGATCTAGTTTCCTGACCAGGGATTGAACCTGGGCCCGCTGCATTTGGGAGCATGGAGTCTTAGCCACTGGACCGCCAGGGAAGTCCCAGGAAATCCTTATTATTCTGTACATTTTTTACCTGTTAAAAGTAAATGGAAGTAGACATGGTGGAAGACGTGACCCAGAATTCTTCTTTTAAAAACTGAGATATAACTGAAATATAACATTGTATAAGTTTAAGGTGTACAACATGTTGAGTTGATACATTTACATATTGCATTTGATTGTCACTGTAGTGTTAGTTTATACTTCCGTCACATTACATAATTCTCACTTGGAAGACTATACTAAATATAGGAATGGTGAGTTAGCAGCTTTGTATCTCAGAACTAAAATTGGAGAGCTGTTCCGGCTTCTCTGCAGAGGTATGGTTCTAGGGCTACCTCACTGTACAGTTATTTCTGCCTTTTCAATATGCTCTTACTCTCCTTTCAGCTCAGCCATGAATAATGTATATTCCAGCTTTTTAAAAAAAATGTTCAGTACAAAAGGAATTTTTCTGACCTTTATTGATTCCATAGGGCTGGAAACAGAATTCAACTGATATGTATTTAACATTTCATCATTAGTTTTATTCAGTTTATTTCTAACTTTTCCAGGTTACTCATATTCACCTAACTTTACAGTTTGTACAAGAACACAGTTGGATATCTATCATCTATCTATCATAAACTCTTGATTGTCTTCTATTAATAAATAAAAATTTATTAAAAATTGCATTCACAGACTCATAAACTTACATATATTATCTTTTAGTTTTAGTAGACCTAGAGACTTTGCTGTAAATTAAAGGGTTGTACTTCATATTCTCTTAGCTAATCCTATTTTCTTTTCAACACAAATGACACAGTCATATTCTCTTGTTAGCAATTTTTCTAAGTAAGTTTTTAGACAAAGCCAAAGTTTAACAGCTGGATACTGATGGACATAGAGCAATAATTCTTTTTTTTTTTCCATTTATTTTTATTAGTTGGAGGCTAATTACTTTACGATATTGTAGTGGTTTTTGTCATACATTGACATGAATCAGCCATGGATTTACATGGCTAATAATTCTGTGTTGCTCACTGGAATATTTATAGTAAGATTTCATCTTATACCTGACTTGCTTTGTTCCATTTGCTATGAAATAAATTAATTTTAAAAGCTCACACACACAAAAAGAAAATAAAGCTGTTCATTCAGCTGTTCTTAATCTTTAATATTCAGATAACAGATTCTGGTAGCAGAAGAAATAGGAAGGACTTCCATCTCATTATTAATTCTTTTCCTTTCTTAGCCAATGATCTCAATACTCCAGAGGAAATGAAAACTAATTCCTGTTCTCACAAAGGCAGGGTATCCTTAAATCATCAAATTACTTGGCACATGGCTGAAATCAATAAGTACTGAAATAAATCAAGAGGTAAGGTTTTAACCCCTGTAATAGAAAATTATGTTGTCCAGAGTTTTCATGCTTGTATAAATCTTTTAAAGTGAGAACAGGAGTGGTAGAGATTACACACTAATACAAGAAGTTTAATTGGCATGAGTTCTGGCTCTACAAATTTAGTAATTAGTTAAACAATTTTATTCTCAATACTTTGAGTTATAATTGACTTGAATGTTATTTTGATTTGTAGTTGCTCTGGAATAGGAAATAGATAATTTTGAAACATTTAACTTCCTAAGAACTAAAAGCTGACTAGTTGACTGACTAGTTCTTAATATTGGGAAAAATGTTCTTAAAAGACTAGATGTGATTGACTTTTATATTTCCTAACTGGTTCTTCTATATTAGGGCATATATATGAGAGGTATGGCTAATTTCATCTTGATCTTTTGAGTTGGCATTTATTTGGCTATTGAAAATACTCCTTGGCTATGAAAATATCATTTAATAATCTCTTCACTGTAGGAAGAGCACCTCTTTTGTGCAGCCCTCTGCAGAGAGCTTTTACATAGCCATTTGGTTTTTACAATTTTATGACGTAGATAGGAAATTTATTATTAATTAATTTAATATGTTCATTCAACATGTGTTTATTAATGCCTTGCTCTGCAACAGGCATTGAGGATATGTAATGAACTAAACAAAATCCTCATTCTCATAGAGCTTATGTATTAGTGGGCAAGACAGACAATAAACAAATAAATATAGGTTTATGTCAGTTCTACAGAGAAAGTTAAGCAGGGTAAAAGGAACAGGGAAATATGGGGGTTGTATATGAATATTATTTTATATAGAGTAGTCAGGAAAATTCCCTCTGATAAGGTGACATTTGAGCAAAGGATTCCAGAGGAAGAATACCCCTGGCAGAAGAAACAGTAAGAAGTCCTGGAGAAGAGGATGTTCCTCAATGTGTTCAAGAGCTGTAATAAATAGAATTATAGGAGACGCAATGTGACTGGAATGAAGTGAGCAATGGAAGAATGGTAAAAGACAGAGAAAATAAGTAAAAGACTCTAAGTAAGATTAACTGTATTGCTCTTGATCATTCAGTATGTGACAGAATTGAATTCAAACACAGGTCCCATGACTTCAAATCCCATTTGTAATAGTAGCTGCTTTATTAATTGTTATTGGGTGGATTCAGTACATCTAGGGAGCTGAAGAGACTCAGAAAAATAAGGTTAACTTTTATGATCTCTCCTTGGCAGTTATAATTTGGCTGCATTTATGAAAATCTCTTAGCCGAGGACAAGAACAGACCCTAACTGGTCAGCTAAATGGGCAACTGAAACTATCTCCCACTACTTCTCTCCTCGTTTAAAATTTCCCCCTTGAAAGATTTCATTCAGCTATCCCTAAACTTTAATATTGAGACAAGTTCTAACAGCAGAGAAAATGGGAAATAAATGTTAAAAACTTGAAAGAAACTTTATGACATTATTCCCTGTGTGTGTTGCATGTCCCGATGTGTGATATATATGTATATAAACATCTCCAGGGTGGTAAAGAACCCGCTTGCTAATGCAGGAGACATAAGAGACACAGGTTCAATCCCTGAGTCAGTAAGGTCCCCTGGAGGAGAGCAGGGCAACCCACGCTGCTATTCTTGCCTGGGAAATTCCATGGACAGAGGAGTCTGGCAGGCTACAGTCCATGGGGTCGCAAAGAGTCAGACCTGACTGAAGTGACTTAGCAGCAGCAGCAGTTGCATGTGTACAAGTATATATATACGTATATATATAGTATATATATCCAGAGAAACATATATGTATATATACATACATATACTTACATATGCATACATACTTGTAAAGATACACATACATCACTCCCCATGGGAAACGTTTATAGCTAATATTAGTGGTAGTTGTAGATATAAATGATGATATAGACCGAACATCAAAAGATGTCTATTGCAATACAGTGAACTCAAGTTTATACTGTAATCATAGGTTAAATCATACTATTATGTATTGTAAGTTTTCAATAATATAATACCACAATGAAATGCAAATATTAAAAATAAGGGTATTATATGAACAATGGAAATAGGTATTAAGTGATAATACATTCTTTGGACTGAGCATTGAACTAACTCTCCCTTAGCATACTTTCAGAAGACCTAGCATTACTTAATCAATTTTTGTAGAATATTATAATTGCTTTGGAGATTGCCAACTAGTACCCAGCACAATAACTTAAACATTGAGTGGGAGACAGTGGAAAGTGGTGCCTAAGAGGAGACGGTCTGGATTCTGGCTAAGCTGAAAAACCCAGTTCCACAGTTATTTTCTGTGTGATCTAGTTTCCAACTGCTTGCCAAATTTTTCTCTCTTGATATCAAAAAGGCATTGCTAAATGACATGTTCAAAGCTAAACTTATTGTCTTCACTATGAAGTGAAGTGAATCTCCTTGTTTTAACCATCTCAATTAACAAGGTCGCTGCCATCTAAGTCATCTCAATTAGAAATCTCAGTTATCTTTTGTTACTGACCCTTTGTTCTCCTGAACATACTCCAAACACATATGATCCATTTAATTTATTATTAGACCTTGTTGATACTTATAAAAACACTTTTATATTTCTTGCTATATGCCATACTTTTAATAATTTTATTATATGAATATTTAACATACTTTGAATCCTCACAAGAGGAAATTGTGCTTCCATATACCAAGCAACAAACAACTGAAAATTGAAATTAAAACAAAATACCATTTATAATAGCATAAAAATATGAAAACTTAAGGACACATCTGATCAAAGATGTACAGATCCTGTGCACTGAAAACTACTAAATATTGCTTACAGACATGAAAAAGGTCAATAAATGGACAGAGATACCTTGTGCCTGGGTGGGAAGACCCAGTATTGTTGAGAAGTTAGTTCCCCCGGATTGATTTATAGATTCAATTTAATCCCAATCAAAGTCTCAGCAAAAATTGGCAAGCTGATTCACATGGAAACGCCAAAGATTAGAATAACTGAAACAGCTTAAAAATAGTAAAAGTTAGAAGGCTACACCAACAGATGTTAAGCACTGTTACTAAGCTATATTAATAAAAATTAGGTATTGGCATGAAGAAAGATAATTATATCTAAAGAACAGAATAGAGAGTTCTGAAATAGACACACACATATATGAATAATTGATCTATATTTTTACATCAGTGTAAAGGCAATGAATTGGAGAGAGTTTTTTCAACAAATGGTGTGGAGATAGTTGTATCTCTCTCTATATATACATATTTAGAAAAGAATTTGTGTCCATACCGTGCATATACACAATAACTAACTCAAAATAGATCATTTACCTAAATGTAAAACCTACAACCATAGAAATTATGGAAGAAAATGGGAAAACCTTTGTGACTTTGAGTTAGGCAATATTTCTTAGAAAAGACACCAAAGTGATAATCAATAAAAGGACAAATTGGCAAATTAGACTTCATCAACATTTAAAATTTCTGTTCTTTAGTAGACACTGTTAGGCAAGGATAAAAAGCCACAGACTAGGAGAAAATCTTTGGAAAGCATTTTATAAAGGACTTTATTTCAGAATTTATAAAGAATACTGGAAACAATAATAAGGAAACTACCCAATAAAAATGGGAAAAGATTTGAATAGACACTTTGCCAAAGAAGATACATAGCTGGAAAATAATTAAGTGAAAATATGCCTAATATCATTATTTATTGGGAAAATGCAAATTAAAAACTTTAGAATGACTAACATTTAAAAGATTGACCAAGGCAAGTATTGGACAGGATGTGGAGAAACTGGAACTCTCAAATACTACTGAGACTGTTAAAGGTACATTCACTTTGGAAAACAGTTTGTCAGTTACTTAATATGTTAACTATAGATCTAGATAGCATGGTCCAGCCATTCCACCCCAAGATACTAACCCCCCCCCAAAAAAGAAAATACTTGTCCACATATTATAGATTTGTGCACAAATGTTCATAGCAGCTTTATTTACAGTCCCAAATAGTAAGCTACCCAAATTCCCATCAGTAGGTGAATAAACAAATTATTGTATATCTATACAGTGTAATACTCCTCAACTATAAAAAGGAATGACCTGTAGATAGAGTCAGCAACAAGGGTGACTCCCTACTGAGTAAAATAAGTCAATCTAAAAGGAGTATCTACTGGATGATTACATTCGTGTAAAACTCTAGAAAATGAAAACAAATTTATAGTGATAGAAAGCAAATCAGTTTGGGGAGGCAGGGAGGGATGCAAGAGCAGAGTAGAGTGGAAAGGAAGGGATTAGAAAGAGACATGAGGAAACTTTAGGTGATGACGCATGTGTTTACTCCCTTGATTGCAGCGATGGCTTCATGAGTATATACGTATGTCAAAGCTTATCAAATTGTATTCTTAAAATATGTGTAATTTATTTTATATCAATTATATCTCAATAAAACTTTTTTAAAGGCGATTCCAACATCCATTTGAGTGTTTGAGGTGCGGGTGGTTTATTTGGGTGCTCATGTCCAACTTGGGGTTGGAAAAGGGGATCTGGAACTTGAGGGATAAGTTGGGGAGAAAGATTTTAGGAGTAAATGTCCCTCTTTCTTCCTCCATTCATCTGTCTACCATAAAGATTTGATATGGTAAATACTATTAATATAGAGTTGGCAGTTGAAGGTATGAGAAAGGCTGGTTGTATCAAGGAATGGATACAAAGAAAAGTTATTAGGGAAATAAAACTTGAGAAACACTTGGAGAATGTTGGAAGAGGACATTGAAGAATAAGAGAAATTGGTATGACCAGAAGACTGATGGGCACATAGGAAAATAATAGTAGAAGGGAATGGATGGACTACATTGTTTTTCATTTAGCATTGTCTATTTCTGTGAATGTTGATCTATCTTTCCAGGATGCAAGAATACCACCACTGGGATAAAGAACAAACAAACCATAGGGACTATGCTAGTTAATGTTCTATCATTTCTGGTCAAGTGGTATGTAGTTAAAAAGCATTAAAGGCACAAAGCTAAAATTCAATAAAACTGATATCCTTACCAGCTGGGAGTCTTTTCACATGTCACCCTTCAGCTCGCTCAACAAAGCAAACAATCTTTGATCATATATCTCCTGTTTTTATAAGTCAGAATACATGAAATGTTGAGTCTTTAAAGAAGCATAGCAATTTATTCCCCAATGTTTGGCAATAGGTGAGAATTTTTAAATTTCATAGAACAAGAATAGAAAAAAAGTAAACTATATAGAAACATATATAGTGACTTTTTGAGATGCTTTTCTGCCTTTCCTGCTGCTCCTGCCTGCAAAGTCCTGAGGATAATTTATAGACACTGCTTGGTTCTTGAATTCATATTGTACATATTTGCCAAGGAAAAATTAGTCAATTATTTCAGAGAAACAACAGGCACTTGTAGAAAAGCATTCAACAGGGTTAGCATTTCTACTTTGTTGCGTTCTTTAACTTTCCTCCTGTAGTAAAGCAATGATTATTGAAATCTAAAGACTTTCCAGGGAAGATTTAGTATTAAGGTCAATTAAAGTATCTTGTCCAAAGTCTTTAGAGAAAAGTGCCCAGGGAGGAACAACAACTAAAGAAAAGAAACCAGTTGACCAAACAAACAAAACCCCAAACTAACAAAAATGAAAACACTTGTAAACCTAATACAGCATGTTGACCTGATTGTAAGATGTCAGACAGCCCTGAGCTCCAGCCTCTGGTGTGACTGATTGGCTGTGTGATTTTGGACAGATTGGCAGTCTCTCTGAACTTCCATTCTTTGTAAGTGGCCTCACACTACCTACCTTGTCTATAAAGGTGTGGTGAGGATAAACAGAAGGGATCTATGGGAGAGGGCCTGGCCCAAATTATCCAGATATGTTTTATTTAAAAGCTATTAAATACTTTATCTCTCATATTTACCTGCTTCTCCACTCACCTCACCTTAGCCTAACCCCTGAAAGGCGCCTTGGCCTGGGGAAGTACTAATCTAAAGGATTTATTTGCTGTGTAAATCCTGATATGTGATCTCTCTAATTGTTTCATCCCTAGGATGTCGTTACAGAGAATGTCAGCTGGGAAAATTTGCAAAGACCCCCATAGCATCCATGAATACAGTGTGTCCTCATAAAACCAGTGCTTTAAAAACAGCTACGTTTTACTGAGAGAATAAAGTAACCAAAAACTGAGGCTAATTTTTGCAACTGAAGGAATGGAGCTGTGTTAATTATTTGCAACTGAAGGAATGGAGCTCAGTTGTGTCCAACTCTTTGCGACCCCAGGGACTGTAGCCCGCCAGGCTCCTCTGTCCATGGGGATTCTCCAGGCCAGAATACTGGAGTGGGTTGCCATGCCATCCTCCAGGAGATGTTCCCAATTCAGTTTTCGAACCCAGGTCTCCCACATGGCAGGCAGATTCTTTACCATCTGAGCCACCAGGGAAGCCCTCTGTTGTTCCTACCTGTCTCAATAGCTTGTTCAACTCTCAAGTTTCCTCAGCCCCAGTTTTCACTGGGTTCACTTCCATATTTGTGTTGCTTAATCAGGTTCATGGCAGAAAGGTATGTATAAATAACTAAGAATCCTCCTCTGTCCTCTTTCTCCAAGTCAGTGTTTTACATGACATCCAATATAGCATGAAAAATCTCTGCCAAATACAAATGCTCAGAATTGACATGCAATTTGTTCAAACTGGCTTTCAACCTTTACCATTAATAAAAAATAGCTGTTTGGATCACAAAACAAAACCCAATTATGTTGGTATAAGACACAGTTTTAAACTGGTTTAAAAATGGTTAAAAATAAAAGAATGGGCAAATTTCCTAGGTATATAAATTGCCAACATCTGTTGGATCATTGAAAAAGCAAGAGTTCCAGAAAAACATCTACTTCTGCTTTATTGACTATGCTAAAGCCTTTGACTGTGTGGATCACAACAAACTGTGGAAAATTCTTAAGAGATGGGAATACCAGACCACGTGACCTGCCTCCTGAGAAATCTGTATGCAGGTCAAGAAGTGGTAACATGGATCTGTAACACTGTCTGAGAGTTGTGACACGCTGAGGGCTTTAATGTCCATCGCTTCAAATTTTTGTTGTGATGAGACAGAACCAAGGAAATTATACACTCCTCTGACAGAAGGACTGATATTGAAGCTGCAGCTCCAATACTTTGGCCACATGATGCAAAGAACCGACTCATTGAAAAAGACCCTGATGCTGGGAAAGATTGAAGGCAGGAGGAGAAGGGGATGACAGAGGATGAGATGGTTGGATGGCATCACTGACTCAGTGGACATGAGTTTGAGCAAACTCTGGGAGATGATGAAGAACAGGGAGGCCTGGCGTGCTGCAGTCCGTGGGGTCACAAAGAATCGGACACAACTGAGTGACTGAACGACAGCAATAACAACATGGACTGAAGCCCACCAAGCTCCTCTGTCCATGGGATTCTCCAGGCAAGAATACTGCAGTGGGTTGCCATTTTTTCTCCAAGACATTATGGCACTGCCATAAAAATAAACATACAAATCAATGAAATAGAATTTGGAGTCCAGAACTAAATTCTAACTTATATGGTCAGTTGACTTTTAAAAAAGACACAAAGACAATTAAATGGGCGAAGTAATAGCCTTACAACAAATGGTATTGGAGAAACTAGACCTACATGCATAAATGTCCACCAGAATGAAGGAGAGAAGCATGGAATGAATTCTCCTTTAGAATCTAAAAAGAACCAATGCTGCTGAGACCTTGGTTTTAGACTACTAGACTCCAGAGCTATGAAAGAATGCATTTCTATTGTTTTAAGCCAACAAGTTTGTGGTAACTTGTTTTGGCAGTCCTAAGAAACTAACACAGATTTTGGTACTGGAAAGTGTAGTGTTGGAATACATGCCTGAATATGTGGAGTTGGGTTTGGAATTGAGGATGTGTAGAGGTTGGAAGAATTTTGAGGTGCATGGTAGAAAAGTTCTGCATTGAATATTAAAGGTGATTCTGTTGTGAGTTCAGAAGAAAGTGAAAAGCATAGTAGAGAAAAGGTTCTCTCATCTTAGCAAGTACATATATCATAGTGAATAGAATGTCAATAGAAACACAGATGTTAAAGGTGCTTCTGATGAGATCTCAGAAGAAAACGAGGAGCATATTTTGAAAACTGAAGGGAAAGCAGTCTTCATTACAGAGTGGCAGAAAACTTGGCTGAATTGTGTTCTACTATTGGGTAGAGGGCAGAACATATAAGCAATGAACTTGGATATTGAACTGAGGAGATTTTAGCACAGTATTGAAGGTGTAGCCTTGTTTCTCCTTGCTCTTTATAGAAAAACTAGAAAAATAAAATAAATTGAGGATTTATTAAGCAAAGTGGAACCAGCACTTGATGATTTTAGATGTTCGTGGCCTATCTAGATTGCAAAGGATGCTGAAATTAGAAAAATTATTGTTGGAAAAGCATGCTCTGGAGAGAAGGCCAAGGATGTGACTGGGCAACATTTTGTAAAAGAAAATAAGTGTGTGACTCATGGATCCTAATCCATCATACCAGCTGAAACTAGGAGTAGAGGTGAGGTTATCCAGGAAGGATCTGTAGAGACCCTCTTATCTAATGGTGTCGATCCCCATGACATACACAGGAGGCCCACAAGGCTTTTGAGGATGTTGTTCTGGAAGAAAACACTACCAACTTGATTGAAGGGACCATAGACAGGAAAAAATGAGAGAAGGCTGTAGGTCTTCAAAAACTCTATAGGTGGAAACAGGCTAATAGGACTACTCCACTGCAAATGTTACTCATCAAGGAAAAGGAAAAACTACTCTGAAGCTGGTGAGGTCACTGAAGGCAGCACAGAGGCCAGCAGGGCTGCTGCTGTGTGTCCACAGGCCAACAGAGCCAGAGCTGGACCTAGAAGGTGGAGCTGCTGGCCCAGAAGTTAGCTGATTGATCTGAGATTGTTCTTCTTTAATATAGGTATTAGCAGCTATAAATTTTTCTTTGAGCACTGCCTTTACTGTGTCTCATATGTTTTCAGATATTGGATTTTTCATCTTCATTCATCTCAAGGTATTTCTAATTTCTCTTGTGATATCTTCTTTGACTTAAATTGGTTATTTTGGAGTATGTTATTTAATTACCACATATTTGTCAGTTCCCCAAATTTCCTGGTGTGTTGATGTCTAACTTAATTTCATTGTGGTCAGAAAACATACTTGATATTATTTCAATCTCTATAAATTTTTGAGGCTTGTTTTGTGACATACATGCATACCTCAAAATATTGTAGATTTGGTTTCAGATGACTGCAATAAGGTAAGTATCACAAAAGGTGAGTCACACAAATATTTTGGTTTCTCAATGCACAATCTTCACACTATTCTGTAATCTGTTAAGTGTTCAATAACATTGTGTCTTAAAAAAAATCAAGGTTCATACCTTAATTGTAAAATACTTTATTGAGAAAAAAAATGTTGACCATTATTTGAGCCATTGGAATGTTATCTTTTTGCTAAGTGGATGGTCTTGCCTCAGTGTTGATGATTGCTGTGTGATCAGGGTGGTGATTGCTGAAGACTGGGGTGCCTATGGTAATTTCTTAAAATAAGAAATTTTGAAGCTTGCTGTATCAGTTGACTCTTCCTTTCATGAATGACTCCTCTGTAGCATGCAATGCTATTTGATAACATTTTACCAACGGTGGAACTTCTTTCAAAGTGAAGTCGCTTAGTCGTGTCAGACTCTTTGCAACCCCATGGACTGTAGCTCACCAGGCTCCTCCATCCATGGGATTTTCCAGGCAAGAGTACTGGAGTGGGTTGCCATTTCTTTCAAAATTGGAATCAATCTTCTCAAACTCTGCCACACCAGTAGTAGTCTCCATCTCAGAAAACCACTTTGTTTATTCGTAAGAAGCAACTCTGTATCTATTAAAATTTTATCTTGATTGCAGCAATTCAGTTCCATTTTCAGGTTCCACTTCTAATTTTCACTCTTTTGCTCTTTCTACCTCATTTGCAGTTACAATAGTAACATCAAAGATCACTGATTATATATCACGGTAGCAAATGTAACAACAGTGAAAAATTTGAAATATTGTGAGAATTACAGAAATGTAATACAGAGACACTAAGTGATCAAATGCTGTTGGAAAAATGATGCTGATAAACTTGCTCAATGCAGGGTTACCACAAGCCTTCAATTTGTTAAAAACTTGGTATCTATGAAGTGCAATAAAATGAGACATAATAAAATGAGGTATGCCCGCAATATATCCTATTGTAGGAATGTTTTGTGTGCACTTGGGTGACTGTGTATTGTGCTGTTGTTGAGTGGAATGCTTTATAGGCATCTGCTTTATTTAGTTGGCTTATAATGTTGTTTGAGGTCTCTGTTTCCTTGTTGATCTTCGGACAAGTTGGACACATCCTGCCTGCCTTTGTTTATGTGGGGCTTAAAGCCACACCAGTTTATACTGAAAATGTGTTTTATGGTGGGTGTGTTGGGTCAAGTAGTATCAATGGGACTGGAAATTGAGTAACCAAGGCCAGCTATATGACCTTTGCTGATTTTAATCTCTATCCTTAGCTATAATAAATTGTAATCATGGGCATAACAGTCTAGAGATAAATTTCCAATGAATAATGAACTCACACAAATCATTAAACACACACGAGAACCAGTCTCTGAATAAGAGTAATCAAAATGTAAGATCAGATCAACATATTGAAAACATCAGATGCAGAATATAGAAACAAGAATGTTTAGTATTTTCAGGGAAATGAAAGAAAAATTTAAAAATGTGAATGAAGAGGAGACTATTAAAAAATGACCAGACTTAAAGAGGAATCTAATTATATATTTTTCTTTAAAGAAGATGCAATTGAAATGGAATGCTAAATGTAAATGAAAAGAAGTTTAGACACAGATGTAGAAAATTACTGAATTGGAAAAAAGACTTAAAGAAATTACCCCAAAATCTGCAGAGAAGTGAAGATATGGACAGTATGAAAGAGTTTAAGATAAAAGGGGTAAGTATATCGTGCATCTAACTGGAGTCCCAGCAAAAGAAAATAGAGATAATGGAAGTTAAGAGAGAATGGATTTTCCAGAATTAAAGATATACATTCACAGATTCAGGAATTATAACCAATCTTAAACAGAATAAGAAAATTAAGTCTATAATACCTAGACATGTTCTAGTAAAACTGAGAACACCAACCACAAACACCAACACCAACACCTTAAAAACAGCCAGATATAAAAGACACATTACATACAAGGAAATGACAGATTGTAACATGACATCAACGGAAGCCAGAGATGACAGAGTATCTTTAAAGTGATGAAAGCAAATCACTATCCACTTTGAATTGTATGTCCAGGAAAATAGTCTTTCAAAATTAAAGGTGAAGTAGGTGAAATAAAAGACATTTTCAGACACTCAAAAACTGAGTACTTAACATCAATAGGTTTTCACCAAAGAAACTTCCCAGGGGTATACTCAGGAAAAAGAAAATAGCCTGAAAAGGAAGTTCCACAAGAACGAATTTTGAGCCAAGAAAGTCAGATAGGTTGTTCTAAACGGACATCAGTTATATAAAACAATAAAATTGTTTAGTATTTGGAGTTAAAGAAATGCAAAAAGGAAAATGCCAGACTATAATAGCAACTGAAGTGTAAGGAGTGATTGGAATTAAAGTATTCTAATATCCTGTTCAGAAAAAGGATGGAGACATTGGTTTTGTTAAGGAGCATATAAAAAATTTAAATGTAATTACTAAAGAAATGAAATAGGGTACACTCTTTCAAAATCAGTAGAGGGAAAAAAAGAAATGAGGGGAAAAAAATCTTCTCAAACCGATGAAACACAGACAAACTGAAACAAGTGCATAAAATAAAATAATGGAATTAATTACAAATGTATCAGATTCTCAACAAATTTAAGTTAGAAGCACATTCTGTTAAAATATGTATAGGCATCCTGAAAGGTCTTCAAATAGGATGCATCCGGCTATAGATCTCAGACAAAAACTGTTTTCCAGGGTAGCTGGGACACATGAGAGGCAAAAGCCAACCATGCTAGTTTGGGACAATGGAAATAGGGGGACAGTTGGAGAAAGGTACCTCCCAGGACCTTGTTGGTACCACAGTGTGAATGTCTGCAGCTGTGGTGGGAAAGAAGGGAGAGGAGATGGCATTGAATAAGAAACATACAGACAGTGCATTCTTGTGGGAAATACACAAGTGCGTGCATGCACACACACACACACACACACACATTGTGTTGTAGGAAGCTACACTAAGATTCAGGGAAAATACCTGTTAGCTCTGCCTGGAACCTCCCCAGCTAAACTTCCCTGGAAGTTACTAGGCCAGGAAGAACTCACATCATTCAAAATGAATAATCACAAAAAAGGAACCAGTGCGTGCATACTAAGTTGCTTCAGTCATGTCCAGCTCTTTGTGATCCTAGGGACTATAGCCCGCCAGGCTCCTCTGGCCATGGGACTCTCCAGGCAAGAATACTGGAGTGGGTTACCATGCTTTTCTCCAGGGGATCTTCCTGACCCAGGGGTCAAACTCGTGTCTCTTACGTCTCCTGCACTGACAGATGGGTTCTTTATCACTGGTGCCACTTGGGAAGCCTCTTGAACAGCTTCTAGTGTATCATTTTGGAATATTCATACCATTCACCTAGAAAACTAGCATGATACTCATTCAGATATTTTTTTGCATATGTAATAGACATAGAAACATAAATGTAAATATTAAACTTCATCTCAATTTTTTAGAAAAGACAGGAAAAGTCATCATTTTGTGGATGTCATTGCATGTGAAGTCAGAATAATTAATAATTTCCTGGTTGAATCTAATGTGAGATGAAGTTGAACAGACAAGAGGGTGATTCAGCAATTTACTTCAACCGAACTGTGATATTTATTGAGCTCTAAGCTTCATGACCCAGATAATCACAATGGTGTGATCACTCATCTAGAGCCAGACATCCTGGAATGTGAAGTCAAGTGGGCCTTAGAAAGCATCACTATGAACAAAGCTAGTGGATGTGATGGAATTCCAGTTGAGCTATTTCAAATCCTGAAAGATGATGCTGTGAAAGTGCTGCACTCAATTTGTCAGCAAATTTGGAAAACTCAGCAGTGGCCACAGGACTGGAAAAGGTCAGTTTTCATTCCAATCCCTAAGAAAGGCAATGCCAAAGAATGCTCAAACTACCGCACAATTGCACTCATCTCACACGCTAGTAAAGTAATGCTCAAAATTCTCCAAGCCAGTCTTCAGTAATACGTGAACTGTGAACTTCCAGATGTTCAAGCTGGTTTTAGAAAAGGCAGAGGAACCAGAGATCAAATTGCCAACATCCGCTGGATCATCAAAAAAGCAAGAGAGTTCCCAAAAAACATCTATTTCTGCTTTATTGACTATGCCAAAACCTTCAACTGTGTGGATCACAATAAACTGTGGAAAATTCTGAAAGAGATGGGCATACCAGACCACCTGACCTGCCTCTTGAGAAACCTCTATGCAGGTCAGGAAGCAACAGTTAGAACTGGACATGGAACAACAGACTGGTTCCAAATAGGAAAAGGAGTATGTCAAGGCTGTATATTGTCACCCTGCTTATTTAACTTATATGCAGAGTACATCATGAGAAATACTGGTCTGGAGGAAGCACAAGCTGGAATCAAGATTGCTGGGAGAAATATCAATAACCTCAGATATGCAGATGACACCACCCTTATGGCAGAAAGTGAAGAGGAACTAAAAAGCCTCTTGATGAAAGTGAAAGAGGAGAGTGAAAAAGTTGGCTTAAAGCTTAACATTCAGAAAACTAAGATCATGGCATCTGGTCCCATCACCTCATGGGAAATAGATGGGGAGACAGTGGAAACAGTGTCAGACTTTATTTTTCTGGGCTCCAAAATCACTGCAGATGGTGATTGCAGCCATGAAATTAAAAGACACTTACTCCTTGGAAGGAAGGTTATGACCAACCAGGGAAGCCCACCACAATATAAAAGTGAATACTAAAAGGACTAAGCAAATAATATGAATTTTTTTGGTTGGAAAAAGGAAAACAGGGCTAGAAAGTGAGAGGAAGTAGAAGCAGGAGTGATACTAGAGATGTTATTTAACAACCAGTAAGGCTCTGGTGAAGTAAGGGAAGAGCTTCCCTGGTGGCTCAGGTGGTGAAGAATCCGCCTGCAGGGCAGGAAACCTGGGTTCGATCCCTCGGTTAGGACGATCCCCTGGAAAAGAGAATGGCTACCCACTCCAGTATTCTTGCCTGGAGAATTCCATGGACAGAGGAGCCTGGCAGGTTACAGTCCATGGGTTTGCAAAGAGCCGAACACGACTGAGTGACTAACACACACACACAAACACATACACCAGGCACTGGCAAAGAAAAAAACTGAAAAGGTGGCTTAGATGGCAAAGAATCTGCCTGCAACGCAGAAGACCCAGGCTTGATCCCTGGGTCAGGAAGATCCTCTGGAGAAGGAAATGGCTACCCACTCCAGTATTCTTGCCTTGAGAAGTCCATGGACAAAGGAGCCTGGCAGGCTGCAGTCCATGGGGTTGCAAAGAGTCAGACACAATTGAGGGACTAACATTAAGGCACTGGCACCCACCAATCAGAACTGACATTGGCTACTATAGGAGTAGGATCTTGGTGGTCATCAGCTGTGTCAGACATTGATCCTTTTGGTGCACGGGGAGTTCTGAGGTACAGAAGAGTGGTAGGGTGGGCAAATTGGAGCTTATTTTGGAAGTACATCCATATTTGAGCTGCTTTTTCAGCTGTAGCAGTGAGAGACTGAACATGCAAACACACAGTGACCAGATTATATATAAAAATAGAACTCTGACCCACAGTCTGCAACAACCACCGCAGGGAACTAGCACATTATTCACAGTAATGCCACCTGAGACAGCTATAGGAGGCCGCATACTCACCCCTAAATAATCATATAAGGTGTCCTCCTGCTGGTTAGTCTACCTACAACTTTCCCACCAATAGCCTCCAATGAGAGCATATTTGAAGGCTTCCCCCTTTTCCCCCTTATAAACCTTTTCCATTCCTCTGCCTGCTTATGAGTCTCTGTCAAAACACAAGTGATGGCAGCTAGCTCCTTTGCTACAGGAGCTCTGAATAAATAGCTTTTGTCTTTTCTCATTTGACTAATCTCCATTTATTTCCATGGCAGAGTGTATGTCTTAATACTAAACCTGAATGCAAACGTACTGATGTTATCACTGCTTGTTATGCAGAGCTTATAGATTCTGTGTTAAGAAATAAAGGGTTAAGTGTAGATAAAGAGATAAAGGATATGGTTTATTGCATACAATCATAGTTATTTATCAGACAAGATACTTTCAGTTGCATATTTTAAAATACAAAAAATTTATTTTAAAAAAAAGGAGTTTCCCCCCCATCACGAGAGGACCTGCTTTCCATGTGCTTTTTTCAGATAAATGAGATCAATGAAGAACACCCTTCACCTGATATCTCCTTCTCCTGTCTGGTGGACCAGAAGAATATGGGCTGGGAAGATAAATGGGACCATCCTGCTTGGCTTAAACCAACTAATGAATCACACCTCTGGGACTGGAAGAAAAGGTCCCATTTACAGTAGGAGCAAAAGCAATAAAATGCCAAACAATAAGCTTAACAAGAAATGTAGAAGCCCATGCTTAAAAAAAACCTGAAACTTGTTATCTTATTCAATAAGAAAGAAGTCACTAGGTACTGTAGTTCCTGACCTTCAACATACACTGAAAGAGTTTAGGCTGGGGATGAGAAATGAGGCATCTGTGCTCTGGGAAAACTGGCAGAACAGGCCTTCAGAAAGTTATTCCCAGGAGAGGGTTTTATGAGCCCAGATTCTTACATTTTCTCATATCTAGGAAAGGACCAAAATCATTAACAGAGGCATCTTCTCCTTGTGACTAGAATTAACCTTCTGCCAAAATGTGTGCTTGATTGGATGTATCCCACTTCACTAAAACCATATATATACTAACTTCCACCCCACCTCTTCAAAGCAGTTCCTCAGAGCAGTCTGAGATGCTGTCTCCCAGGCTATAGTCCTTATTTTGCTCCAAATAAAACTTAACTCACGATTCTCATATTGTGCTTTTTTTTTTTCCAGTCAACACTTCCTAAAAAGAAAATTTTAAATAGATTCAGGGACACTAAAAGAGATTTGAATAAATGGGAATCTAGTAGAGTTTCTTGAACATTAAAACTCAACTTGACAAAAATATATTTATAAATTAATCTATAAACTTAGTGCAACCCCAGTGAAAAATGCCAAAATTATTTTTAAAGGGAGACATACAAAAGTAGCCAGAAAAAAAGTATAAAATTGTAATGTTATTTTTCAGTTATGCTATAATTTAAAAGATTCTAAAATTTGAAAATTGCCTTTTTCTGCAAGGATAGGGGAGAACGTGCTGGGAATCAATAGATTCTTCACTAGATGTACTTGCATTACTATGGAAAAGGATCATTTATGTTGCTATTAGTTATCTACAATGTCCAGAGTTGTGAAATAGCTCAAAGACATGGAAAGGCTGAGATAACCTGGTGAACTAGGCAAAATACTCGTTAATCTTTTCCTGTTCATTCCCAAGTTTTAACAAAATTTTCTGGTAGTTCCCCCACCTTGTAATCATAATAATCTTGAAAAAAAAAAAAACTTTCACAAAATAAATCTGACTCATTGGATTTGACTTTTTAATTTATTATAAGTGAAGCAAGCATGTTAATTTACTATACAGGCCTCCTTAAGTTTGCTTTGCCAAATGAAGAGTCATACAAAATTAATTTTTATTTGGAAATTTTCAAAAGGAAACTTAGATTGGACTTTTTAAGGCCTTTGTTATTGGGAATCCTGCTTTTGAACTGTGGTGTTGAAGAAGACTCTTGAGAATCCCTTGGACTGCAAGGATATCCAGCTAGTCCATCCTAAAGGAAATCAGTCCTGAATATTCATTGGAAGGACAGATGCTGAAGCTGAAACTCCAATACTTTGGCCACCTGATGCGAAGAACTGACTTATTTGAAAAGACCCTGCTGCTGGGAAAGATTGAAGGCAGGAGGAGAAGGGGACGACAGAGAATGAGATGGTTGGATGGCATCACCAACTCAATGGACATGAGTTTGAGTAGGCTCTGGGAATTGGTGATGGACAGGGAGGCCTGATATGCTGCAGTCCGTGGGATCGCAAAGAGTTGGACACGACTGAGTGACTGAACTGAAGCTAACAAAGCCAATAAACTCCATCAGATTTCACCTGCAGAGTCTATAAATTTGGATTAATTCCTCTCTTCTTGAGGTGCCTCAACTGATGTGAGACTACTGGCCTTATTTATCTATTGTGTAATTAATCAGAACAGAACTCCTTTAAGAGACTTCATGATGTTAATACCCTTGTAGGTTAGAAAAAGAATGTGTGTGTGTGTGCATGCTCAGTATTGTCTGACTCTTTTCAACTCTGTCGACTGTAGGCTGCCAAGCTCCCCTGTCCATGGAGTTTTCCAGGCAAGAATACTGGAGTGGGTTGCCATTTCCTTCTCCAGGGTATCTTCCTGACCTGGGGATTGAACCTGAGTTTCTTGAGTCTCCTGCACTGGCAGGCGGATTCTTTTACCTCTGTGCCACCTGGAAACATTATACATTCACAAAAATAAGTAGAAGCCTTTCTGAATTACAGACACATAGACATATGGATGGAGAGCTTAGTGCTTCAATTCCAAAATTTCAGCCACCAGTCAAGAGTTGACACAAAAATACCAAAGCACTCTGATCTAGACATAAAAAAACTGTTCTCCTTCCCAGTGAGTACAACTTCTTTGCTGGCTTGAGCTCAAAATAGACAAATGACAAGCCAAACAAACAAATTTTCTGTCTTCTCTATCTCAACAGTAGCAACAACAACAACAACAAAAAGATTTCCATAATCTGTTAATGCAGTTTTGGAGATTATCAAAATGGTCATACATTCAAACCCAAATCCTAATTTTGCTGAAACCAGTGGGGAATGATTGATCAGTCATAAATGAAACATATCCACACACAATTAGTGGAAATTAGACACAAACAAACAAACTAGAGAAGTGGAAAGTCAGGAAAGTTCAAGACCTATTGCCATTTGGCATTCATCCCTAGGAGCAACAATAGTATGTGCCAGGCCTCAAGCCATTTACTTAGTTGTTTCAGATGAATTCAGTGAGGATCTTGGTGGAGGACCTCCAGAAAGATCATTTACTGAAAAAAAGAAAAGTAAAATCATGACTCCAATACAAATGTAAAATGAACATGTGTTGAGATTTTATTTAACTCATTTATTGAGAGAACCAATAAAGAAGATATCACGATTAGTTCCTCATTCCCAGTAATTAAAAAAACAAAACAAAACAAAACACCCCAAACTCAGAATGGAGTCTCATTGTCTGACTTAAATCATTTATGCCCATAGTTGAACTGATTGTGTGGATCACAACAAACTGTGGAAAATTTTTAAGAGATGAGAATACCAAACCACCTTACCTGCCTCCTGGAAAACCTGTATGCAAGTCAAGAAGAAGCAACAGTTAGACCCTTACATGGAAAAACAGACTGGTTCAAAATTGGGAAAGGAGTTCATCAAGGCTGCATGTTGTCACGCTGCTTATTTAACTTCTATGCAGAGGGCTGCATGAGAAATGCCAGGCTGGGCAAGCACAAGCTGTAATCAAGATTGCCAGGAGAAAATATCAATAGCCTCAGATATGCAGATGACATCACCCTTGTGAGCAGAAAACGAAGAGTAACTAAAGAGCCTCTTGATGAAAGTGGAAGAGGAGAGTGAAAAAGCTGGCTTAAAACTCAACATTCAAAAATTAAGATCATGGCATCTGGTCCTATCACTTCATGGCAAATAGTTGGGGAAACAACGGAAACAGTGACAGACTTTATTTTCTTGGGCTCCAAAATCACTGCAATGACTGCAGCCATGAAATTAAAAGATGTTTGCTTCTTGGAAGAAAAGCAATGACAAACCTAGACAGTGTATTAAAAAGCAGAGATGTTACTTTGCCAACAAAGGTCCATATAGTCAAAGCTGTGGTTTTACCAGTAGTCATGTGAGAACTGGACAATAAAAAAGGCGCCAAAGAATTGATGCCTTAGGACTGTAGTGCTGGAGAAGACTCTTGAGAGTTGCTTGGACAACAAGGAGATCAAACCAGTCAATCCTAAAGGATATCAACCCTGAATATCATTGGAAGGACTGATGCTGAAGCAGAAACTCCAATACTTTGACCACCTGATGCAAAGAGCCGACTCATTGGAAAGGACTCATGCTGGGAAAGATTGAAGGCAGAAGGAGAAGGGGATGGCAGAGGATGAAATGGTTGGATGGCATCACTGACTCAATGGACATGAGTTTAAGCAAGCTCTGGGAAATAGTGAAGGACAGGGAAGCCTGGCGTGCTTCAGTCCACGGGGTCACAAAGAGTTAGACATGACTGAGCAACCAAACAACAAAAACTACTACGTTCCAGGGAATGGAATTCTCTGTCCATGTTTAGGTCTGTGCCCAGAGATGGACTGAGAATGGGGGATTGGTGACTCCTCAACAAAAAATTAGGGCATTGTTATTCACAGTAAGAAAGGAGGATGGATGCTGGGCATACTGCAGACTTAGGAACCTAGTTTGTTTACTGTATGTAGGCCATATAAAAATGGAAGGTCTGATTAAGAAAAATTGTGGTTGTACATTTGACCAAACTTGGCAAAAGGATACATATGAGTGTAAAATATGTCAGTCTTGTAGCCTGTGGATCTAGAATGATGATGGAAGTCATAATAAAAATGGAGAACACAAAGAGCAGATATAGGGATAAGGTGAACAGCACAGTATAAACACATTAAGATGAACTGGGACTTTGGTATATTTCCAGGCTTAGTTAAAGAAACTAATAGAGCAGGGAAGGGTCACATAAAAAAGGAAGGATAATTGATGGGGCAAGAGCTCAGCAGAGATGAGGGTTAAATGGAAGGTGTTGCAAACAGGTCAGTATGCTTTTTCTCCAGAAACAAAAGGGAATGGTCAGAGGATAGCTAAAGATATGGAAACCTTTTGAAAAGGAAGGGAGAGGAGTTGAGGAAGTTCACATAGGATGACTTCAAATTCCATAGGAGACAGAGGTGGATTTACCTTGAATCTAATGAAACTTAACACTTCAGAACCCCTAAGTTTCATGGGTTCCTCCCTTTTCTAGCAATGTGTTGACATGTTTTTGTAAGATTTGCAAAAGTACAATATTTAACTGTATTTGGTTAAGATTGCTATCTCTTTCCATTTAAGATTTCTGTTTGTCACATTTTTGTCTCATGTGGATTGGCATTGGAGAGTGGAGAGCATTTTGAAGGTCTGGCTACAGGGAAGTTAGTTGGGGATATATTTAATTTGGTTTAGTGGTGTATATTCCTTTGTTCTCAGTCACTTCTGTGTATAGGTAAGTCCCATTTGTAGCAAACCTAGTGTACAAATGACATCCAGGAATACTCCACAGCCCACTGAGCTGAACTAACCCTTCATCATGACATGAATGTATGGAGCCAAAAGTCACAACGTTAAATGAACATTTTCAACAGTGCTTGGCATCAGAAGTGTGTGGATAGTGGAGGTGAAACAAAGTTTGAAAAGTAAGGAGTCGTAATCTATAGAAATTTCTTCCATACCCCATAGCTTATATATGAAAGAAACTTTAAGTAGAGGTTTTCCTCAATTTGACAGTGATCCTAAAAATTTTCTTCATATCACCAGTAACAGAATCAGGAAAATGAAAGAAATTTTTCTAAAATATCAATTTAAAAAACCTACAAATTTTGATTAACTCTGCTAAGGGAAAGATAATGATCTTTCTGTTCTCTCTATAAAAAGTGATATTATGAAGTCATCGCCATATGAAGAGATGATCACAGAGTATGCAGGCAAAAAAATTGTAAGAAAAATATAGAGATATGTCAGGCAGTTAATTACTAAAAATGTTGTGTAATTTTCCTGTATATTATGATGATTTATTTTCCCCTTAAAATTTTATGCTTTATGGTTTTTTAAATGAATACAAAATATTATATTCATGATTTTGTATTCTTTTCCTTAAAAAATCCTTCTCCCCAAATTGTATAAACTTCAGACTTCACAAAATCTCTTGGGAAATTAGGTCATCTGTGCATTTGGGGGTGGGATGTGAGTTTCCATCTGATTTCTTAAAGACAGTGGGAAAAGTCTGGAGTGATGATTGTAAAATGAGCTGAGAGTCAGCTGAGGAAGAGAGTAGCTCTGGGGCACCAGCTGAGGCTATATATCCCATGTTCATTTTTTGATATGGTTAATACTGGACAGGGATCCCTGGTAAAACAGCATATCACCAATTACAGGTTTTGAGTGAGCAGTGATCAGTGTCAGATTTAAGATTTTAAAAATGGATTTGACAGCTGATAGAATAGCTATAGCTAACTCCTCTGGCTGAATCTCATGAATCCTTTGATGATTCACTAACATATGCTCCTGAGATGGTCTCACCTTTCATTGTGCTTTTGCTCATCTGTTACTGACTTATCTCTTGTTGTCATACCTTCACTTACGGTGTTTGGATTCAGTTTGGGAGTCATTCACCCTTGTGGTTCCTCTGACACACCTCTCTGCATAGCCTTCTCCATGGGGACAGGTCTCTTTCCTCTCTTGGTGTTATCTGAAAGCAGGCCTGTGGTCTGAGCTTAATTACTGAAAGTGAGTGTGTGGTTGTAAATAGGAAACAGTAGTAGACTGAAAAATAATAAGTGGTTATCACAAGGATGGAACTGGTGTCATTTCTGGTGACAGTTTGAAACTACATCACAAGTAACTGATATTACTAATAATTTGTTTTTACTAACTATGGAATGTTTGTGAATGACTTACATGATGATAAATTAGAGCTGATTTAATATCATTCTTACCTGGATTTTGCTGTACTTCTCTTTAAGTGAGAGAGAAAGTAGTAGAATTATAGTTGGATGGGCTTCCCTGGTGCCTCAGCAATGAAGGAGATGTGGGTTTGATCCCTAGGTCAGGAAGATCCCCTGGAGAAGGAAATGGCAACCCACTCCATTTTTCTTGCCTGGGAAATCCTGTGGAGAGAGGAGCCTGGTGGGCTACAGTCTGTGGGGTTGCAAAGAGTCAGACATGACTAAGCGTGTACCCACTTACACGATCCTGCACTGGTGAAGTGACCTCAGGTGTACATCAACTATCGTGGGAGTGAGATAGAAAGGCGGTAAGGATTGCTAGACTGAAGATGCTATACACAGAAAGATGCTGCAGCTCTTGTGTATGTCACTCTCAAATTTGCCCTCCTTTGGCTCCAAGGCTCTCTGAATGAAAGAGGGGGGATATTTATCTCAGGGAGTAATCTTCTGTGCAGAAGGCAATTTGGTCCACACACAGGGCAGAAACCAAAGTAGCTGTATGGCCCTGAACAAGTCATTTAGCTTTTCCCAACTTTAGTTCCCCACCTGAAAAGTTGAGTTGTGTCCTGTGAAATACCTAATTCACAGGCTTTTTGTGAGAACCAAAGGAGATTGTGACTTTTGCTGTGAATACTATTTGTAGAGATTTGGTAGCAAGTCCATTGAAACTAAAGGTCTCAGAAAAAGACAACCTGTTAAGCCCTTAACTCCTAAGTCTTTTCCTCCACTCCTCCCACACATAGGCACACATGCTCAGTGAATCATTCACCCCTCTCCTGCTCAAGTCTCTGCTTCCCAAGTTCTCCAACACACCACATTCTAAACAAAAACCATTAGGAAATTTTAGATGGGTTGAGACCCCCAGCAGGGCTGGGCCCCATTTTTGGTAACATGTTGATATGATGCTATTTGAGAATTAGTTCTGAAACTCATTACTTTTCCCCTAAATGGAATTTTTCCTAGAAGGCCATAAAAATAGAAGGGATTAAACTTTTTACTAGGTTGATCAGGTTACATGCATCCTCTGGCCTGATACATCACAAACAAGAAAATAATAAAAGGCATTTAAACAGAGACTTTCTGCCAGAGGTCTTCTCAACACATCATAAAACATTAGAAGATGACAAGTAAGAGATTGGAATCAGCCGTGCCTATAAACTAGCACTCACTCACAGCCTGTACATTCAGGGTGGGAGAAAACTTGAAGGGTATGAGGGATTGCATAAACAGGCCTTGTGAGCCAGCGGGAATGGCTGTTTGGCTGTTCTAGTGCCCTCCTACCAAGGAAAATCAGACCCTGTTTTGCTCGTGGCTGCTCTGACCAGCAGCTTCAGGCTTCATCTGGTCCTGATACTAAGGGCATTCCAAATGCTGGGCATGACATATTATCTAGCGCCTAAAGCTTTGAAAATTCAATCTTTGAGAAGACAAGGCTGGAAGAATGATTTTTATCATTTTATCAGTAAAAGTGGTGATTTCCTTTGGAGGGAGTTGAAAAGTTCAGATTGTGACAATATCTCAGCCGTCATTCAGTGTACATTTGTGGAGCTAGAATAGAGAGTGATCCTGCCTCCCATTGCAACTTAGCACTCTACGTTGCCTGTATTTTATCATAGACTTTACCACTGACTTGTCTCCCCAGTCTAGATGCAAATCTGTTGAGTGCCTGATTTATTAGGGTTCAATAAATGTTTTCCTTTTTTTTTTTTTTTTAACAGTGAAGCACTCAAGTTTATTTGATAATTTTATTTTAACCTTCCATTCGGGACTTGACCCCATGGACATGTCCTCTCTAAGGCATATGGGTTTGATCTCCTTTTTCCTATTACATCCTCCTATCGTGTCTCTTATTTTCTGAATGCTCAGCTCTCTGGTACTAATAGAATTATCCTTTCTAAAACTGTAAATTCTTGTTTTCTTTCTGTGTTTCCCTTTGGATAGTTTCTCCTCCTATGTCTTCAAGTTCATTAACCTTTTCTTCTTTTTTTTTCATTTATTTTTATTAGTTGGAGGCTAATTACTTTACAATATTGTGGTGGCTTTTGCCATACATTGACATGAATCAGCCATGGATTTACATGTGTTCCCCATCCCAATCACCCCTCCCGCCTCCCTCCCCATCCCATCCCTCTGGGTCTTCCCAGTGCACCAGCCCTGAGCACTTGTCTCATGCATCCAACCTGGGCTGGTGACCTGTTTCACCCTTGATAGTATACTTGTTTCAATGCTATTCTCTCAGAACATCTCACCCTCGCCTTCTCCCACAGAGTCCAAAAGTCTGTTCTGTACATCTGTGTCTCCTTTTCTGTTTCGCATATAGGGTCATCATTATCATCTTTTTAAATTCCATATATATGTGTTAGTATACTGTATTGGTCTTTATTTTTCTGGCTTACTTCACTCTGTATAATGGGCTCCAGTTTCATCCATCTCATTAGAACTGATTCAAATGAATTCTTTTTAATGGCTGAGTAATATTCCATGGTGTATATGTACCACAGCTTCCTTATCCATTTGTCTGCTGATGGGTATCTAGGTTGCTTCCATGTCCTGGCTATTATAAACAGTGCTGTGATGAATATTGGGGTGCACATTGTCTCTTTCAGATCTGGTTTCCTCAGTGTGTATGTCCAGGAGTGGGATTGCTGGGTCATATGGCAGTTCTATTTCCAGTTTTTAAAGGAATCTCCACACTGCTAACAAGAATGAAAGGGGAAATTAACAATAACACAATAATAGTGGGAGACTTTAATACCCCACTTACACGTAAGGATAGATCAACTAAACAGAAAATTAACAAGGAAACACAAACTTTAAATGACACAATGGACCAGCTAGACCTAATTGATATCTATAGGACATTTCACCCCAAAACAATCAATTTCACCTTTTTCTCAAGTGCACACGGAACCTTCTCCAGAATAGATCACATCCTGGGCCATAAATCCACCCTTGGTAAGTTCAAAAAAATTGAAATCATTCCAGTCATCTTTTCTGACCACAATGCAGTAAGATTAGATCTCAATTACAGGAAAAAAAACGATTAAAAACTCCAACATATGGAGGCTAAATAACATGCTTCTGAATAACCAACAAATCATAGAAGAAATAAAAAAATAAATAAAAATATGCATAGAAATAAATGAAAATGAAAACACAACAACCCAAAACCTATGGGACACTGTAAAAGCAGTGTTAAGGGGCAGGTTCATAGCAATACAGGCTTACCTCAAGAAATAAGAAAAAAGTCAAATAAATAACCTAACTCTACACCTAAAGCAACTAGAGAAGGAAGAAATGAAGAACCCCAGGATTAGTAGAAGGAAAGAAATCTTAAAAATTAGGGCAGAAATAAATGCAAAAGAGACCATAGCAAAAATCAACAAAGCTAAAAGCTGGTTTTTTTAAAAGGTAAATAAAATTGACAAGCTGTTAGCCAGACTCATCAAGAAACAAAGGGAGAAGAACCAAATTAACAAAATTAGAAATGAAAATGGAAAGATCACAACAGACAACTCTAAAATACAAAGGATCATAAGAGACTACTACTAGCAGCTATATGCCAATAAAATGGACAACTTGGAAGAAATGGACAAATTCTTAGAAAAGTATGACTTTCTGAAACTGAACCAGGAAGAAATAGAGGCTCTTCACAGACCCATCACAAGCATGGAAATCAAAACTGTAATCAGAAATCTTCCAGCAAACAAAAGCCCAGGACCAGATGGCTTCACAGCTGAATTCTACCAAAAATTTAGAGAAGAGCTAACACCTATCTTACTCAAACTCTTCCAGAAAATTGCAGAAGGCGAACTTCCAAACTCATTCTATGAGGCCACCATCACCCTAATACCAAAACCAGACAAAGATGCCACAAAAAAGGAAGATTACAGGCCAGTATCACTGATGAACATAGATGCAAAAATCCTTAACAAAATTCTAGCAAACAGAATCCAACAATATATTAAAAAGATCATACATCATGACCAAGTGCGCTTTACCCCAGGAATGCAAGGATTCTTTAATATCTGCAAATCAATCAATGTAATACACTACGTTAACAAATTGAAAGATAAAAACCATATGATTATCTCAATAGATGCAGAAAAAACCTTTGACAAAATTCAACATCCATTGATAATAAAAACTCTCCAGAAATCAGGAATAGAAGGAACATACCTCAACATAATAAAAGCTATATATGACAAACCCACAGCAAGCATCACCCTCAATGGTGAAAAATTGAAAGCATTTCCCTTAAAGTCAGGAACAAGACAAGGGTGCCCACTCCCACCACTACTATTCAACATAGTTTTGGAAGTGTTGACCACAGCAATCAGAGCAGAAAAAGAAATAAAAGGAATCCAGATAGGAAAAGAAGAAGTAACACTCTCACTGTTTGCAGATGACATGATCCTGTACATAGAAAACCCTAAAGACTCTACCAGAAAATTACTAGAGCTAATCAATGAATACAGTAATGTTGCAGGATATAAAATTAACACACAGAAATCCCTTGCATTCCTATGCACTAACAATGAAAAAACAGAAAGAGAAATTAAGGAAACAATACCATTCACCATTGCAACAAAAAGAATAAAATACTTAGGAGTATATCTACCTAAAGAAAGGAAAGACCTATATATAGAAAACTATAAAACACTGATGAAAGAAATCAAAGAGGACACAAATAGATGGAGAAATATACCATGCTCATGGATTGGAAGAATCAATATTGTGAAAATGAGTATACTACCCAAAGTAATCTATAGATTCAATGCAATCCCTATCAAGCTATCAACAGTATTTTTCACAGAACTAGAACAAATAATATCACAATTTGTATGGAAATACAAAAAAACCTCGAATAGCCAAAGCAATCTTGAGAAAGAAGAATGGAACTGGAGGAATCAACCTGTCTGACTTCAGACTCTACTGCAAAGCCACAGTCATCAAGACAGTATGGTACTGGCACAAAGACAGAAATATAGATCAATGGAACAGAATAGAAAGCACAGAGATAAATCCACGAACCTATGGACACCTTATCTTTTGACAAAGGAGGCAAGGATATACAATGGAAAAAAGACAACCTCTTTAACAAGTGGTGCTGGGAAAACTGGTCAACCACTTGTAAAAGAACGAAACTAGAACACTTTCTAACACCATACACAAAAATAAACTCAAAATGGATTAAAGGGCTAAATGTAAGACAAGAAACTATAAAACTCCTAGAGGAGAACATAGGCAAAACACTCTCTGAAATAAATCACAGCAGGATCCTCTATGACCCGCCTCCCAAAATATTGGAAATAAAAGGAAAAATAAACAAATGGGACCTAATTAAACTTAAAAGCGTTTGCACAATGAAGGAAACTATAAGCAAGGTGAAAAGACAGCCTTCAGAATGGGAGAAAATAATAGCAAAGGAAGAAACAGACACAGGATTAATCTCAAAAATATACAAGCAACTCCTGCAGCTCAATTCCAGAAAAATACATGACCCAATCAAAAAATGGGCCAAAGAACTAAACAGACATTTCTCCAAAGAAGACATACAGATGGCTAACAAACACATGAAAAAATGCTCAACATCACTCATTATCAGAGAAATGCAAATCAAAACCACAATGAGGTACCATTACACGCCAGTCAGGATGGCTGCTATCCAAAAGTCTACAAGCAATAAATGCTGGAGAGGGTGTGGAGAAAAGGGAACCCTCTTACACTGTTGGTGGGAATGCAAACTAGTACAGCCACTATGGAGAACAGTTTGGAGATTCCTTAAGAAACTGGAAATGGAACTGCCATATGACCCAGCAATCCCACTTCTGGGCATACACAGCGAGGAAACCAGATCTGAAAGAGACACGTGTACCCCAATGTTCATCACAGCACTGTTTATAATAGCCAGGACATGGAAACAACCTAGATGCCCATCAGCAGACAAATGGATAAGGAAGCTGTGGTACATATACACACTGGAATATTACTCAGCCATTAAAAAGAATTCATTTGAATCAGTTCTAATGAGATGGATGAAACTGGAGCCCATTATACAGAGCGAAGTAAGGCAGAAAGATAAAGACCAATACAGTATACTAACGCATATATATGGAATTTAAAAAGATGGTAACGATAACACTATATGCAAAACAGAAAAGGAGACACAGATGTACAGAACAGACTTTTGGACTCTGTGGGAGAAGGCGAGGGTGAGATGTTCTGAGAGAATAGCATTGAAATGTTTGCCTTTATATTTTCCACCTGACTAGGCTTATCAAATCATCTAGATTTTAAAGTCATCTTTTATTGACATAATTTTATTCCAAATGATATGATTTCTCCTTGGCAACTCTCTTCTTGACATATTCATGGGTTTCTCATAGAAATATCAAAGTCAGAATATAAGAAATGTCAACAGAAGTTTGTTTCCCACCCACCTGCCCTTCCTCACACCCATGCTCAAGTTTTCTGTGTCTTTGTTACCACATCTACTCAGTTGTGCAAACTAGAACCTGAGAAGTCACCTTCTTTTTTTTGGCTGCTAGGTGTATTTTTATTATTAAATTTATTTTTTATTGAGGTAACATTGATTTATATGTTTCATAACATGTTTCACATGTGCAAAATTATATTTTTTACCTCTGTAGATGTTAATACTACAGTGTGCTCAATACCACAAATTTAATTTCCACCCATCCCATCACCACACATTTGATTCCCTTTACCCAGTTCACTCTCCCTCTCCCCCTTATCCTCTGTTAACCATTATTCTATTCTCTGTATTGGTGTGTTTGTTTTTGTTTGGTTTATTCATTTTTTTTGTTTTTTATTACACATGTGAGTGAAATAATGCAGTGTCTGTTTCCCCATCTGACTTATTTCACTTAGCGTGATACCCTTGAGTTTATCTATGCTGTTGCAAATGGCATGGTTTCATCTTTTTTAATGCCTGAGTAGTATTCCATTTTAATATATATAATATCATTCCATATATATAAAAATCATTTATTTATAATGAAATTTATTTGTTGAGGAAACCAAGCTGTTTTTCAGGAGTGTCTCACAGTCTGGATTTTGCTTACTGCATCTTTATGGTGCATTTTGACATACCACTTTATCCTTAGTATTTCTTGTAGGTAGATTGGTAGATGGATCAGAGGCTTGATTGAATTCAGGCCTGATTTTTTCCCAAGATGACTACTTCATAGTGGCATTGTGTTTTTCTATTAGAAGGCTTGCAATATCTGGTTGTCCATCAGCAGCTATTAATTCAATACTTAGATTCATTACTTCACTAGGTTTGTAAAATAATGATATTCAAAATTTGTTATTCTTTCTTCATTAATTATATGGGTCTCATCTATAAAGAGAAATATCCTCTTATCCACTATTTGGAGAGCAATGTTATGAAGACAAAAGGAAATTCTCTGGATTTGGTAGTAACATTCCCTCTGAAGACAACTGAAAGAAACTGAACCAAAAAAACACTTTAAAAGTAAATAGTGAGGAAAAGTGATGGTGAATAGTTATGGGGTTTTGATCAGCAGAAGTTCAGAGAGATAGGCTTCAGCTGCTGCTTCCCTGGAGGTGTTCATTTTTGGGAACACAGCTACATTTTTGGCAGGTCAGTGTAGGAAGTATTTGGCATGAGGAGGTGGAGACTCCTGTGCCATTCAAAAATGTTTTTATTCTGGGTGCATATGCTCCTTTCAGGGAAAAGAATGAAAGGTAGAACTATACCTTATCTTGACAGAGACAAGAATTAGAGTCCAGCACAATCCAAGTTAGGGAAAAGAATTGAAATGCTCCCTGCTCATGACTGAGATCTCAATGGGCTGTGTCTTGGGAATAGGGAATAGGGGTACAACTACGCTTTGGTAATTCATCTTGGCAACTCAGAAAAACCTTGGCTTCCAACAGTGAGGGCCCTCAGCTACCTGATAGAAGGGGGAAGAAAATCTCTGAAGGAAGTTAAGACTGTTTCAGACTTCAAATTACTTCTAAAGTGATTACAAGTGAAAATGGCCTCAAAACGATGAGATACACCAAGAGGTAAAACAATACAAGCCAGAACTAGCAGAGAAAGTAGATCCACAGAGACATCAGATGCTGGAATTATCAGATAAGAATTGTAGAACTACTATGCTTACTAAATTCATAGAGATAAATTTGGGGCTTAAAAATATCAGCAGGGAGCTAGACATATAAAGAGTGATACGATGTTTTTCCCTTAATGTCAGGAACAAGAAAAGGATATTTGCTCTTGTCACTTCTATTGATCATTGTACTGAAGCTTCTAGCAAGGACAACTGGGAAAAATAAATAAAAGACATACAGATTGGAAAGGAAGAAATAAAACCTCTCTATTCACAGATGACATGATCTTGTATCTAGAGAACATCCTAAAGAATCCACATCCACTAAAAAACTATTAGGATTAATTAACTCAGGAAGTTTCAGGATATAAGATCAAAACACAAAGAGACATTGCATTTTCCTACACTAGCAATGAAACTTTTGAAAATGAAATTAAGAAAACAATTCAATTTACAATGGCATAAAAAAGAAAAAATACTTGGATAGAAATTTAACAGACGAAATACAAGACTTATACACTGAAAACTACAAAATGCTGGTGGAAGAAATGAAAGAAAATCTAAATAAATGGAAAAATATACACGTTCATGGACTGGAATACTTAGGCAATATTTGATCTTCCCGACCCAGGGATCGAACTCAGGTCCCATGCATTGCAGGCAGACGCTTTACCGTCTGAGCCACCAGGGAAGTCATAGGTGACAATATTCTCTCAATTTATCCACAAATTCAACATAATTTATATCAAAAGCCTAGCTGATATTTTTCCAGAAAGGGACAAGTTAATATTAAAATTAATATGAGAATGCAAGGAAATCAGAATAGCCAGAAAAATCTTAAAAACCAAAAAAGTTGTAGGACTCACTTTTTTTATTTCAAAATTTACTGCAAGACATAGTAACCAACCAAGACAGTGTGGTACTGGGAAAAGGATATGTATATAGTTAAATAAAATGGAGTTGAAAAGTACAGAAATAATACCTTATATTGTGGTAAACTGACTTTTGATAAAAGTGTCAAGACAACTTCAACAGTAAAAGAATAGTCTTTTCAAAAAGTATTGCTGGGACAATTGGATAGCCACATGCAAAAGAATAAATTTGAACCCTCATCTCACAGTATACACAAAAATTAACTCAATATTGATCATAAGCCTCACTGTAAGAGCTAAAACTATAAAACTGTTAGAAATAATATGAGTAAATCTTAATTGCCCTGGATTAAGCAATGTTTTCTTAGCGGTGACACCAAAAGCACAAGCAACAAAAGAGAAAAAAACAGATAAATTTGACCTCATCAAAAAACTTTTTATGCTAAAAACAACCCCAGCACAAAAGTGAAAAGGTAATCCACAGAATGGGAGAAAACATATGCAATTTGATATCTGATAAGGGATTGGTATCCAGAATATATAAAGAACTCATTCAACTCAATAATAAAAATGCAAATAATCCAATTTGAAAATGGGCCAAGATTTTGAGTAGACATTTCTCTGAAGAAGATGTATAGATGACCAATAAACACATGAAAAGATGCCTACCATGATTAGTCATTCAGTTCAGTTCAGTTCAGTTCAGTCGCTCAGTCATGTCCGACTCTTTGTGACCCCATGAATTGCAGCACGCCAGGCCTCCCTGTCCATCACCAACTCCCGGAGTTTACTCAAACTCATATGCATCTAGTCGGTGATGCCATCCAGCCATCTCATCCTCTGTCGTCCCCTTCTCCTCCTGCCCCCAATCCCTCCCAGCATCGGGGTCTTTTCCAATGAGTCAACTCTTCGCATCAGGTGGCCAAAGTATTGGAGTTTCAGCTTCAACATCAGTCCTTCCAATGATCACCCAGGACTGATCTCCTTAGAATGGACTGGTTGGATCTCCTTGCAGTCCAAGGGACTCACAAGAGTCTTCTCCAACACCACAGTTCAAAAGCATCAATTCTCCGGCGCTCAGCTTTCTTCACAGTCCAACTCACATCCATACATGACCACTGGAAAAACCATAGCCTTGACTGGACAGACCTTTGTTGGCAAAGTAATGTCTCTGCTTTTTAATATGTTATCTAGGTTGGTCTTTACTTTCCTTCCAAGGAGTAAGCATCTTTTAATTTCATGGCTGCAATCACCATCTGCAGTGATTTTGGAGCCCCCAAAAAATAAAGTCTGACACTGTTTCCACTGTTTCCCCATCTATTTCCCATGAAGTGATGGGACCAGATGGCTTGATCTTAGTTTTCTGAATGTTGAGCTTTAAGCCAACTTTTTCATTCTCCTCTTGCACTTTCATCAAGAGGTTTTTCAGTTTCTCTTCACTTTCTGTAATAAGGGTGGTGTCATCTGCATATCTGAGGTTATTGATATTTCTCCCAGCAACCTTAATTCCAACTTGTGATTCTTCCAGCCCAGCGTTTCTCATGATGTATTCTGCATGTGAGTTAAATAAGCAGGGTGACAATATACAGCCTTGACGTACTCCCTTTCCTATTTGGAACCAGTCTGTTGTTCCATGTCCAGTTCTAACTGTTGCTTCCTGACCTGCATGTAGGTTTCTCAAGAGGCAGGTCAGGTGGTCTGGTATTCCCATCTCTTTCAGAATTTTCCACAGTTTATTGTGATCCACACAGTCAAAAGCTTTGGCGTAGTCAGTAAAGCAGAAATAGATGTTTTCCTGAACTCTCTTGCTTTTTTTATGATCCAATGGATGTTGGCAATTTGATCTTAGGGAAATGCAAATCACAAATACAATGCGATTTCATTTCACACCTGCTAGGGTGGTTATAATTAAAAAGATGGGTGATAAGTCTTGGAGACGATGTGGAGAAATTGGACCCCTTATACACTGCTGATGGAAATACAAGATTCCTTCCGACAGACACACACTAGAGAAAAATTTAAAGACTATTATTCAAGGAGACAAGAATATTCAATGGAGAAAAAACAATCTCTTTAACAAGTGGTGCTGGGAAAACTGGTCAACCACTTGTAAAAGAATGAAACTAGAACACTTTCTAACACCATACACAAAAATAAACTCAAAATGGATTAAAGGTCTAAATGTAAGACCAGAAACTATAAAACTCCTAGAGGAGAACATAGGCAAAACACTCTCCGACATAAATCACAGCAGGATCCTCTATGACCCACCTCCCAGAGTAATGGAAATAAAAGGAAAAATAAACAAATGGGACCTAATTAAACTTAAAAGCGTTTGCACAATGAAGGAAACTATAAACAAGATGAAAAGACAGCCTTCAGAATAGGAGAAAATAATAGCAAATGAAGCAACAGACACAGGATTAATCTCAAAAATATACAAGCAACTCCTGCAGCTCAGTTCTAGAAAAATAAATGGCCCAATCAAAAAATGGGCCAAAGAACTAAACAGACATTTCTCCAAAGAAGAAATACAGATGACTAACAAACACATGAAAAGATGCTCAACATCATTCATTATCAGAAAATGCAAATCAAAATCACAATGAGGTACCATTTCACACCAGTCAGAATGGCTGCTATCCAAGAGTCTACAAACAATAAATGCTGGAGAGGGTGTGGAGAAAAGGGAACCCTCTTACACTGTTGGTGGGAATGCAAACTAGTACCACCACTATGGAGAACAGTGTGGGGATTCCTTAAAAAACTGGAAATAGAACTGCCATATGACCCAGCAATCCCACTGCTGGGCATACACACTGAGGAAACCAGAGTTGATAGAGACATGTGTACCCCAATGTTCATCGCAGCACTGTTTACAATAGCCAGGACAGGGAAGCAACCTAGATGTCCATCAGCAGACGAATGGATAAGAAAGCTGTGGTACATATACATACTGTAATATTACTCAGCCATTAAAAAGAAATACATTTGGATCAGTTCTAATGAGGTGGATGAAACTGGAGCCTATTATACAGAGTGAAGTATGCCAGAAAGAAAAACATCAATAGAGTATACTAATGCATATATATGGAATTTAGAAAGATGGTAATGATAACCCTATACGTGAGACAGCAAGAGAGACACAGATGTATAGAACAGTCTTTTGGACTCTGTGGGAGAGGGCGAGGGTAGGATGATTTGGGAGAATGGCATTGAAACATGTATATTATCATATGTGAAGTGGATCACCAGTCCAGGTTCAATGCATGGGACAGGGAGCTTGGGGCTGGTGCACTGGGATGACCCAGAGGGATGGGATGGGGAGGGAGAGGGAGGAGGAGGGGGGTTCAGGATGGGGAACACATGTACACCTGTGGCTAATTCATAGCTATGTATGGCAAAACCACTACAGCATTGTGAAGTAATTAGCCTCCAATTAAAATGAATAAATTTATTTTAAAAAATGTAAAAAAAAAAAAGACTATTGTTCATTAAAGGGGAAAATGATGCCAGATGACATCATCTGTGATGTAGCAAGGAAAGGAGAGCAAAGAAAGTGGTAAATATGTGGGTGAATCTAAATGACCATTAACTATATAAAGCAGCTGCACTCAATATGACAGCAAATTTGGAAAACTCAGCAGTGGCCACAGGATTGGAAAACATCAGTTTTCATTCCAATCCCAAAGAAAGGAAATCCCAAAGAGTGCTCAAAGTACCACACAATTGTACTCATCTAACACGCTAGTAAAGTAATGCTCAAAATTCTCCAAGCCAGGCTTCAGCAATACATGAACCATGAACTTCCAGATGTTCAAGATGGTTTTAGAAAAGGCAAAGGAACCAGAGATCAAATTGCCAACATCCACTGGATCATTGAAAAAGCAAGAGAATTCCAGAAAAACATCTACTTCTGCTTTATGGACTATGCCAAAACCTTTGACTGTGTGGATCATGATAAACTGTGAAAAACTCTGAAAGAGATGGGAATACCAGACCACCTGACCTGCCTCTTGAGAAATCTATATGCAGGTCAGGAAGCAACAGTTAGAACTGGACATGGAACAACAGACCAGTTCCAAACTGGGAAAGGGGTATGGCAAGGCTGTATATTGTCACCCTGCTTTTTAACATATATACAGAGTACATCATGAGAAACACTGGGCTGCAGGAAGCACAAGTTGGAATCAAGGTTGCTGGGAGAAATATCAATAACCTCAGATATGCAGAGGACACCACCCTTATGGCAGAAAGTGAAGAAGAACTAAAGAGCCTCTTGATGAAAGTGAAAGAGGAGAATGAAAAATTTGGATTAAAGCTCAACATTCAGAAAACTAAGATCATGGCATCTGGTCCCATCACTTCATGGCAAATAGATGGGGAAACAGTGAAAATAGTGGCTGACTTTATTTTTTTGGGCTCCAAAATCACTGCAGATGGTGATTTCAGCCATGAAATTAAAAGACACTTACTCCTTGGAAGGAAAGTTATGACCAACCTAGACAGCATATTACAAAGCAGAGACATTACTTTGCCAACAAAGGTCTGTCTAGTCAAGGCTATGGTTTTTCCAGTAGTCATGTATGGATGTAAGAGTTGGACTATAAAGGAAGCTGAGCGCTGAAAAATTGATGCTTTTGAACTGTGGTGTTGGAGAAGACTCTTGAGAGTCCCTTGGACTGCAAGGAGATCCAACCAGTCCATTCTAAAGGAGATCAGTCCTGGGTGATCATTGGAAGGACTGATGTTGAAGCTGAAACTCCAATACTTTGGCCACCTGATGCGAAGAGCTGACTCATTTGAAAAGACCCTGATGCTGGGAAAGATTGAGGGCAGGAGGAGAAAGGGACAACAGAGGATGAGTTGTTTGGATGGCATCACCAACTCAATGGACATGAGTTTGGGTAAGCTCTGGGAGTTGGTGATGGATAGGGAGGTCTGGTGTGCTGCAGTTCATGGGGTTGCAAAGAGTTGGACATGACTGAGTGACTGAACTGAACTGAACTGAATATAAAGCAGCAATAATAATAATATCTTGTGGGGTTTTGAAACTATATGCCATCAAAATACATAACAATACTACATACAATTTTTTTGAGGGGGAAAGAGCTAGTTAAGGTGTTCCAAGTTTCTTGCACTTTTTCAATGGGAGGATTAAAAGTGAAGATTAACATTAGACTTTGGTATTTCAAAAATCTATGGGGTAATCATGAAAAAAGTGGAGAAAGTATGTGCTTTCCCCACCATTCTGTCTTTTCCAATTATATGAAAAACACAGAATGATAAAAAACAGTCCATTTAAAGGAAGTATGAAAGGAGAAGAAAAGGAAAGCAAAACAGTGACTCAAATATAAGAAAATAATAAGATGATAAATTTAAATTTGCCTGTAGTTTTATTAAATGTAAATGAACAAAATACTTTAGTTAAAAGATAAGATTTTTAAGGTGGAATTTAATAAATACTCATTATAGGCTGTTTACTAGAGAAAGATAAAAAATAATAAGGCTTCAAAAAGGTTGAAAGTAAAAGAATGAAAAAAGGTATCATGGAAAAAACTAAGTAAAAGAAAGCTGGTATGATTATTGTCAGACATAATAATGCTTTCTTACTTAAAGTCTACTTAAGTAATACTTTAGAGTGGGTCAGTTCATGATAAAAGGTTCTAGCAAGTAGAAAGATTTAATAATTCTAAACTTTTAGTTCCAATAAGCTTTACAAATTTGAAATTTATGTGGTATCTTTTCCTATTCTAAGTAAGCTTAGTTTAGTACCTAATATTGTATTCAAAATTCTGTGTTATTTTTCTTAAAGAATTCTCCTCACTGCCTAGTTCCCTGGTTGTATGTATGCCCCTTAGTAACTGTGCTTCAGTCTCTCTGGACTCCTTTCAATTGCTTGAATGCGCCAAGTTCAGGGCCTTTGGGTATAACTGGTATTCTGACTTTTCCACATCCCTTGGATCTCTACTCAAGTGACATTTCCCAAGAGCACCTTCTCTGACTACTCTGATTCCCCACATAGATTGCACACCCCCATTATTGTACACCTCAACCCTGGTTTTCTTGCTGGTACTTATTGTGATTTTAAATTACTTTGTTTTAATTATTTGTTTACTTGATTTGAATGGCTGGGGCAAGAGCCTGCCTTCCATTCTAAAAAGTAAGCCCTGTGAGGGCACTAACTATGTCTTGCTCACCATTGTATTTCCAGGACTTACAAAATGTGGAATGAATAAATGTGAAGAAGGGATTGAAGGAGAATAGAGAAAGGGAGGTTGTGGAGCTAGCATGCATCTGCTCAGAGTAGGTTGAAGCAGAGGGGGTGAGACTGGGGCCAGAATAAAAGGCCTGGATTTAGGTAAGAGGTTACTCCCAGCAGGGGAACCAGGAAACTGAAGAAGATGACTCATCATGCCCAGAGCAGATCCTGGGCTGCACAGCCAGAAGAGAAAGAGACACAGGATGAGCCCCACCCAGAGGCCTGATGTGACTGCCTAAGGCTGTCGCTGTTTTCCATCATGGGTGTTCCCATTACTGGCCTTTAAAGTGAGGAGAGCCCCGTCCTAAGAACTCAGACTAAAAACAGTCTTCCATTTTCTCCAGCACCAGTGTTCACCTGGTCATCATCTGTAAAACACGCTACTTGGATGAGATAGTCTGGAGGAATTTTGCAGGTCTAAGAGTTTATATTCTCTGCCTTCCTTTCCCCATCCTTTTAGATCCTCACTCTCCCAGTCACGTAAGCTGGAAACCTTTAACTCACTCTTGACGTTTACCTCTCTCCCATCATCTTTCTCAGGAGTTAGTGACGAATCAGTCTGCTTACTCTTTTTTATTTCCTTTGTAGTCTCCTAGCCCGGGCATTATCACTCCCTACTTTCTATCTACTCTATCTGGTTCCATTGTAGTCCCCTGACCTTACTTGGTGTCTGGTTTATCTTTCAAAATCACCATCTTTTTCAAGTCATCCCAATATTAAAACAGTTTTAAGAGCATCCTGATGTTACTGGATAGAGTCTGAACTCTGATCTTTAAGGGTTTTTGAGCCCAACCTACTATTGGAGCCTTGTCTCCCTCTACTTCCCTGAAAGAAACTTTTGCTCCCTCCAAACTGGTTTGGTTACTATTTTCTGCAACATATCATGCTCCTTTTGATTGCCATACATTTGCTGATTCCCTCTTTACTCTGTAAGGCTCTATTCATACTCTTCCCTTGGTTCAGTTCAGTTCAGATGCTCAGTTGTGTCCGACTCTTTGCGACCCCATGAACCACAGCATGCCAGGCCTCCCTGTCCATCACCAACTCCCAGAGTCCACACTGACCCATGTCCATCGAGTTGATGATGCCATCCAACCATCTCATCCTCTGTCGTCCCTTTCTCCTCCTTCCCTCAATCTTTCCCAGCATCAGGGTCTTTTCCAATGAGTCAGCTCTTGGCATGAGGTGGCCAAAGTGTTGGAGTTTCAGCTTCAACATCAGTCCTTGCAATGAACACCCAGCACTGATCTCCTTTAGAATGAACTGGTTGGATCTCCTTGCAGTCCAAGGGACTCTCAAGAGTCTTCTCCAACACCACAGTTCAAAAGCATCAATTCTTCGATGCTCAGCTTCCTTTATAGTCCAACTCTTACATCCATACATGACTATTGGAAAAACCATAGCCTTGACTGGACGGACCTTTGTTGGCAAAGTAGTCTCTGCTTTTTATTTATTTTATTTATTATTTTTTAAATTAAAAAAAATTTTTGTCTCTGCTTTTTAATATGCTGTCTAGGTTGGTCATAACTTTCCTTCCAAGGAGTAAGCACCTTTAAATTTCATGGCTGAAATCACCATCTGCAGTGATTTTGGAGCCCCAGAAATAAAGTCAGCCACTGTTTCCACTGTTTCCCCATCTATTTGCCATGAAGTGATGGGACCAGATGCCATGATCTTAGTTTTCTGAATGTTGAGCTTTAATCCAACTTTTTCACTCTCCTCTTTCACTTTCATCAAGAGGCTTTTTAGTTCCTCTTCACTTTCTGCCATAAGGGTGGTGTCCTCTGCATATCTGAGGTTATTGATATTTCTCCTGGCAATCTTGATTCCAACTTGTGCTTCCTCCAGCCCAGCGTTTCTCATGATGTACTCTGTATATAAGTTAAATAAGTAGGGTGACAATATACAGCCTTGACGTAGTCCTTTTCCTATTTGGAACTGGTCTGTTGTTCCATGTCCAGTTCTAATTGTTGCTTCCTGATCTGTATATAAGTTTCTCAAGAGGCAGGTCAGGTGTTCTGGTATGCCCATCTCTTTCAGAATTTTCCACAGTTTATTGTGATCCACACAGTTGAAGGCTTTGGCATAGTCAATAAAGCAGAAGTAGATGTGTTTCTGGAACTCTCTTGCTTTTTCAATGATCCAGTGGATGTTGGCAATTTGATCTCTGGTTCCTCTGCCTTTTCTAAAACCATCTTGAACATCTGGAAGTTCATGGTTCATGTATTGCTGAAGCCTGGCTTGGAGAATTTTAAGCATTACATTATTAGCATGTGAGATGAGTGCAATTGTGCAGTAGTTTGAGCATTCTTAGTGATTGGAATGAAAACTGACGTTTTCCAGTCCTGTGGCCACTGCTGAGTTTTCCATATTTGCTGGCATATTGAGTGCAGCACTTTCAGAGCATCATATGATTAAATCCTATTTTCTTCAATAATACTTATTTTACTCCATACTTATAGAACACTGATTATTTATATGGTCCTTGATAAAGGTTGCTGTGTGTGCCTAGTCGCTCAGTCATGTCTGACTCTTTGCGACCCCATGGACTGTAGCCCGCCAGGGTCTTCTCTCCATAGGGATTCTCCAGGCAAGAATACTGGAGTGGGTTGCCATGCCCTCCTCCAAGGGATCTTCCCAACCCAGGGGTCCAACCCAGGTCTCCCACATTGCAGGCAGATTCTTTACTGTCTGAGCCACCGGGGAAGCCCTTCCTGCATTTTCACATCTCTAACTGTGTTCCTCTTCTGTAAAATAAAACAATTAAAGGAGATGATCTTTAAGTATCCTCCAAACAGTAATAGTTCATAGCTTGCTAATTTCTTTGTGTATATGCCTTTTTCTTCATATTGAATGCAGCACCTTTCGACTTACCAAATATTCTTGAGACTCTGACATGGTCCAAATCTGTGTTAGGCCCTGTTAGCAGTGCAAAGATGAATAACAGACAGTCCCAGGGACTCATAATTATGTGTGAGTGTGTATGTGTGATTGATGGGGGAGGAAGCAAATGGGGAACAAAGACAGATCTACTCACAAGAAATGATATAAGGCAAATTAAGAGAGGTGCTATTGAAGAATCATAAAATGGGTTGGGAGAAGGGATAAGGAGAAATTAATTTTGACTGGGAGCATCTGGAGAAACCCCATCAAGAAAGGTGATGAAGCTGGACTTTGGCTGATGAATCAAGCTTTAAGCTTACATGGAATTTTGAGGAGGGAGGGTAAAGAAGAGGCTTGAGGGCATGAAAATCTATGGACTTCAGTGTGGCCAAACCATAGGTCACAGGGAGCATTCTTCCTCAAGACAAGGCTGTGGAAAGCCCTACACCACAGGCTAAGACATTTGGATTTTATTCTTTGTGATATTATTGAAGATGTATCAAGCAGGGCCATGATGTGATTATTAACATCTGTTGGTAAAGTGAAGCAAAAAAAGATTAAACAGAATTTGGGAAAGAAGACAGAGCCAAGACAGAAATTTTCTTTTAGCCTAGAGGAGTCTCGCCACCAAAAATCAGTAAATAACTATCGATGACAGTACATAAGAAGACAGAGCAGCATGTTTGAGAGACAAGAGAACTGCTCATAATAAATTGTTTAGGCCTACTGTGTGCCCAGAGCCCAACGAATCTCTCTTTAGGGAGAATCTAGGCTACGGCAAACTTTCACTTTAACATCTTATTCATTGTTCCTGGGGGGTTGTCTTCCTGGTACTGTGAGTAAGAGTGGGACAGGCTGGGTGGAAGAACATCCTGGTAGAGAACTGTGTGGAGTACCACCCTCTATGTGCTGGAACAATGTATCGAGGTGTTCAGCTCATCCCTTCTTCTGCCAGGATGCTCTGGTGCAGAAGTGTTTGTGGATTGTCTGCCTTTGTTAACTTCTCCAGTAATTCAGGACTCTCAGGAACCCAACAATTTCAGAACAAATAAAAAGGAGCTGAGATTTAAAGCAATCCTTAGATTGGTATGTGTGTGTATGTGTGTGTGTGTCTGTATTATATAGAGAAACTCAGTTACAAGACTGCCAAGAGCTGAAAAGGGCTCATCTTTTGTCTTCTGTGTGTTCCTACTAGGTGCCTTTCTCTTGGATCATTTGTCTCAATTCTCTGTTTCTTGTCTTTTCTGTCTACATTCTAAGTGTCCTACCATCAACATCTTCTCTTCCTCCTTCAGACTTTTTCTGGTGGCCCCCATGGCTCCAAATTCGATCTACAGACTAAGGAATCTTGGATATTTATCTTCAGGTAAGAACCAGAGCTAGAGGCTTTCAGACATAAAGGATTTCTTCTGAGATTTCAATGAATCAATTAAGAATAGTAAAAAATTTCCTCCAGCCATGGGGGTTGATAGGGTTAAGTGGGAATGAAGTGTTGGGAGACTCTTCCAGCCAAGACAAAAAATCTAGATATGCTGCAACAACTTAACTTTAGAAAACGAAGTCAACTTCTTAGTCAGGTAAAGAAACATATAGCTCCAATTGCTAGCTACTAATAATATGAAATGCCCCAGAGAAATAAACAGGTTAGCAAGGTTGTTTTATGCTTGTTTTTCATATGAAAAATTGGTAATATGATTAATACAATCAGCCTCTTAAAGAAGGGCATGCTGTGCTGTGGAATGTCTGTTGGGTGGGCTTGTTGGTTACCCAGGCTGTGTTAAAACATCATTTCAACCCTCACACTTCTTGAAACTGACCCCTTTCCATCTTGACTTCCGAGGCTCTGTTTGGAGTTCCCTATGTTTCTCACCTGGACTAATGCAACAGTTCTCTGTTTTCTGTCTCCATACTTCTGCAGATTGATGTGCCTATGCTATAAACTGGCTTGTCATACTCCTGCCTAAAGTCCTCTAGTGACTCTACCATCATCCTTGGAATGAAGCTTGATCTCCTTCACAAGGCCCTAGAGTCCTTCAGGGTCTGGCTCTGCCCTGTCTTCGACCTCATCTCATACTCTCCTCCTTTGCTTCACCATATTTCTTGCAGCTCTCCATGCTCTCTGACTGTGTTCCTGCTGCCCTGTGCTCTGCTCTTGTTGACTGCTTTGTCTCAGGGCCCTCCCAGGCCCCTTGCCAGCTCTTTATTCCCACCCCGGCTAACTCATTTTTCATCCCTGACTGCTCAGGCTTCGTCTCCTCCAGGAGTTCAAGATGGGCTTTGCAGCTTACCTCCAGGGCCCTCCTAGCATCCTCTCATAGCATTCACCACTTTAAAGTGATCTCCTTGCATGTATTTTCCCTGCTAATCTGTGAGGGTTTCTCTCTCTCTCTCTTTTTTTTTTTTTTAATACCCACATGTGTTAATACATGGAAAGGTAGTGTGTTGTAGTGGAGAGAACACCAATCCAGGAGTTAAGAGACTTTGAGTCTTAATCTCGAGTACCAGCTGTGTGTCAACATTCTGGATGACTTCGTGGTTTTGATAACCATGAGAGATAATACGTGAGAAATCTTTTGAAAAGCCAAGTACTAAACAGGTAGACAAACACTAGCTACTTCCTAGGTCTTACATTTAATAGCCTTTCTTGACGTCCCAGCATATAAGCATTTGGCAGACATATAATCACAATCTCTTCTTTTGTCTTTTACATGTTCCTATTGATTGGATGGACTGGAAAAGGTCAGTTTTCATTCCAATCCCTAAGAAAGGCAATCCCAAAGAATGCTCAAACTATTGCACAATTTCACTCATCTCACACGCTAGTAAAGTAATGCTCAAAATTCTCCAAGCCAGGCTTCAGTAATACATGACTGAGAACTTCCAGATGTTCAAGCTGGTTTTAGAAAAGGCAGAGGAACCAGAGATCAAATTGCCAACATCTGCTGGATCATCAAAAAAGCAAGAGAGTTCAGAAAAACATCTATTTCTGTTTTATTGACTACGCCAAAGCTTCGGCTGTGTGGATCACAATAAACTGTGGAAAATTCTGAAAGAGATGGGCATAACAGACCATCTGACCTGCCTCTTGAGAAACCTGTATGCAGGTCAGGAAGCAACAGTTAGAACTGGACATGGAACAACAGACTGGTTCCAAATATGGAAAGGCGTATGTCAAGGCTGTATATTGTCACCCTGCTTATTTAACTCATATGCAGAGTACATCATGAGAAACGCTGGGTTGGAAGAAGCACAAGCTGGAATCAAGACTGCTGGGAGAAATATCAATAACCTCAGATATGCAGATGACACCACCCTTATTACAGAAAGTGAAGAGGAACTAAAAAGCCTCTTGACGAAAGTGAAAGAGGAGAGTGAAAAAGTTGGCTTAAAGCTTAACATTCAGAAAACTAAGATCATGGCATCTGGTCCCATCACCTCATGAGAAATAGATGGGGAGACAGCGGAAACAGTGTCAGACTTTATTTGTTTGGGCTCCAAAATCACTGCAGATGGTGATTGCAGCCATGAAATTAAAAGACGCTTACTCCTTGGAAGGAAAGTAAAGACCAACCTAGATAACATATTAAAAAGCAGAGACATTATTTTGCCAACAAAAGTCTGTCTAGTCAAGGCTATGGTTTTTCCAGTGGCCATGTATAGATGTGAGAGTTGGACTGTGAAGAAAGCTGAGCGCTGAAAAGTTGATGCTTTTGAACTATGGTGTTGGAGAAGACTCTTGAGAGTCCCTTGGACTGCAAGGAGATCCAACCAGTCCATTCTAAAGGAGATCAGTCCTGGGTGATCATTGGAAGGACTGATGTTGAAGCTGAAACTCCAATACTTTGGCCACCTGATGCGAAGAGCTGACTCATTGGAAAAGACCCTGATGCTGGGAGGGATTGGGGGTAGGAGGAGAAGGGGACAACAGAAGATGAGATGGCTGGATGGCATCACTGACTCAATGGGCATGAGTTTGAGTAAACTCCGGGAGTTTGTGATGGACAGTGAGGCCTGGCGTGCTGCGATTCACGGGGTCACACAGAGTCGGATACGACTGAGCGACTGAACTGAACTGATTGATTGGATGATTTTTCTCAGTTCTCTGGTTCTTGTTTTTCTGCCCACATCCCAAGTTTTCTGCCATTAGCATAATCTCTTCCTGCTTCCAACTTTTCCTGGTGGCCTCCTTGGCTTCAATTTTCATATCTTTTATCTTCAGCCCTGACCTCTCTTCCTCATCTTCACACTTTCCTTTCTAACCCTATGCTTAGCATCTCCACCTATGATTTATGCCTTAGGCACATTGAAGCAAAGATGTCTCAAAACCACATGCCCTCCTTCTGCATCTTCTCCTGTTTCCATGAATAGCACCATCCACTCTGTGAGTCAAGCTAGAAACCTTGAACACAGCCTTCCCTGTGTCTTCCTCAACATCGTAGCAATGTGAGGAAAGGAAGTGGGAAGAAATAGAGATGAAGAGTTTTGGAGGCAAATCCTTCAGTGACACAAAGAGTACAAACAGAAGCAGGGAGGTGCTGAGCAGTGAAAGAAGGTAGGCAGGGACCAAACCTCGAGGAGCCACATAAGTCTTCCTAAGGAATTTGGACTAATGCTGGAGAAAACTAAGATTCATCCATCGCAGAGCTTTGAGAAGGGGGCATTCATAATGAGCTCAATCTGACTGCACTATGAAGAATGGATTATAGTGACTTGGATTTGAGTCAGGAAGACTGTCAGGACCTGGATGCAGAAGGGGAGATGATGAGATAATAAAGAGGAGAAGATGAGGTCTTGAACAAAACCAAAGTATGAAGGTGGCAAGATAAAGCTGAATTCTCAGTAGAAGTCAAAACACTGGGGGACCAGTCCTACTTCAGCTGGGGAGACTGAAAGGGATGAGGAGGAGAAGGCTGTGTGAGTGAGGGCAGGTCTGGGTTCTGACCCACCTTTCCCCCTTACTAGGGTTGGAGTTTATTTTGTCTGGTGAGAATACAAGAGAACTAATCAGGAGATGATGAATAGAAGTAATATTGGAGTAAATCACAAAGAACACAACTCAAGAACAAGAATTGGTGCATAACCATTGAGATAGGAACTGAAAGGAAAGGCTTACTTTCTCACAGATTATAGTTGTTGATGGTTTACAAGTCCTTAATGTCTTCTTTGAGAAAGTGGATGAGTTTTGACTTCCAGCTGGCCGCAATTACACTGGCAATTACACTGGTTCCAGGGGAAAGTAAAGAAAGTAGCAGGTTGCTTTGCGTTGCCCAAATGCCTATCTGCATCATTCCCCAAAGATCAAGGATTCTTCCAAAGAGGTAATATTTATACATGAACATTGCTTCTCTCCTTGTTAAAAAAAAAAAAAAAAGTGAGAGGAGAAACCGAGAAGTCAGGAAAGAGGAGTTACTTGGATATAGTGCCTCTGCTCACAGAGACTTAAAATTGTAACAGTCAGGTAGTGTTTGTTATTTTGTTGGGATTCATTACAATAAGGGATGATAGAAAAGCTGACTTCTTTTTCATATGACCTTGGGACTGATAAAGGGAGGTGTGATGTAGCTCATGTATTAAGGGTAAGTTAAATTTCCTTTAGGCTTTTTCATGTTCAGAAAATGTTACCATAGGTGGGACTCAGGTGACTGGGGAAGAGTGGAGACACCACCCTCACACCTGTGGAGTAAAGTGAAGGCTTTCCCATTACCTTGGTTAAGTAACTTAATAAGTCTTTCCTTAAAAAGTCAGTGTTGTTGTTGTTGAGTCACTCAGTCATGTTCGACTCTTTGCAACCCCATGGACTGCAGCATGCCAGGTTTCCCTGTCCTTCACCATCTCCCGAAGTTTGCTCAAATTCATGTCCGTTGAGACAGTGATGCCATCCAACCATTTCGTCCTCTGTCGCCCCCTTTTCCTGCCCTCAATCTTTCCCAGTATCACGGTCTTTTCCAATAAGCCAGCTCTTTGCATCAGGTGGCTGAAGTATTGGAGCTTCAGCTTCAGCATTAGTCCTTCCAATGGATATTCAGGATCGTTTTCCTTTAGGATTGACTGGTTTGATTTCCTTGCAGTCCAAGGGACTCTCAACAGTCTCTAACACCACAGTTTGAAAGCATCAAGTCTTCAACAGTTTTTTTTCCCCCTCATAAAACAGAGTTCAGTGAGGATTAAACTTCATTTGAAAACTTTCAAGTTCACATATGATCCTTGTTAGTGCACATCCAGACACACTTGTATTGTTGCATAGTTTCATGCCCTGGGCTTTAAGGATCATTCAGACACTGAGCTCTTTATGGCTGCATCTGCCTTGCAGGTGCACCATAAGAAGTAGATCCTAAGTCTTAGGTGGTCACGTCATTTCAGCAGCTGGGATTTTACTGCTTAAATCACCCATAGATAGAAGCATTTAAAGACAGCATTTTCATGCTTGTATATTTGATACAATAGTTCAGAACTAATCTTATTAAGCAACTAAACTTTCTGTTTATTGACATGCCCTCCACAAATGCTTCTAAGCAAACAGAGAAATAAATCTCAGGGTAAGAAAAGAACACAAAGATTTCCTAAGAGGCAGAGGACCTAGGCCATAACTAAGTTTTAAAATAGGATGTAATGACATTTAAAATGAGATCTTGATGGCATTGTTGAAGTACAAAATGCTCACTTTTAACAGAAGATTCATTTTACAGTATTAATGTTACAGATGTAGACAAAATGTTCTAAAGATCTAACCATCAAGAATGGCGAGGTTCTAAATCCTAATGAATTGACCCTAAATTTCAGTTTAAAAAATCAATGGTTGTCATTAACATTGGGAGAACGGGTCCTCAAATGTTTCTCTTCTAGCTCCTGAAATTCTATTGATGTCTCATCCTGACATCAGAATCACCCTTCATACATTTTTGTTCCTGTCTTTCCTAGTATACTAAAATTAATTAAAAAAAAGGAAAACTGAAGAAATGACATTGAGTCAATAGGTCTGCTACATCTCATCACTTTGTTAATTGAGAAACCAGCAGCTGGTACCTCTGCCTTCCATGAGACGATTAGGAGGCTCAGGTCCAGATTTAGATTCAAATATAATCTTCTGAAATAAAAGTATGATCATTTTTAACTTAATAAAATGTATATTATCTGAATAAAAGGAATATTGATAGATAGTGAATACTTCAAATCATGCCAGTACTATGAAAAAGTTGAAGAAAGAATGTGAATTTAAGAAAAGCAAATTTTAACTTATGGTTTATTCCTGGAAGGATGGCAATTGCTGCTGTGTTTCTGAAATAAAGGAAAGAGGAATTCTCTCCCTATTTTTGAAAGATGTGGTGGCTCCATTTTGCAAGTAGTTGCAAGTAGTGTAGACTGTCTGGTGGGTGTCAAGTGTGGTACTGCTTTGTTCCAGATGCTCATAGTGTTGTTCAGACTGTGTCAGAAAGTCAGACCCACGAAATCCTTTTGATCATTGTATTATTTTTGCATGGTCACTGTAAAAATACCACCAACTTGCTTAAAACAATATACATTTATTCTCCTACTTTTCTGGATGCCAGAAGTCTGAAATCATCTTCACTAGCCCCAAACTGAGGTATTGGCAGGGCTGCCAACTCCAGAGGCTGATGGAATCAGTTTCCTTGACTTTTCCAGCTTCAGTAGTGGCACAGCTTGTGTTCTTTGGCTCATGGTCCTTTCTTCTATCTTCAAAGCCCACAGAGTACTGTCTTTTTTTTTTTTTTCATTTATTTTTATTAGTTGGAGGCTAATTACTTTACAATATTGAAGTGGGACAGAGTATTGTCTTTAAATCATCTCTTTGTTAAAGTTGTCACATTGCTTCCTCTCACAGTAGAATTTCCTTCTGCCTGTCTCTTGCAAGGATGCACATGATTACATTTAATGCCCACCTGGATAACAAGACAATCTCCCCATCTCAAGGTTCTTAATTATATCTGCAAACTTCTTGTTACCATATAAGGTAACATTCATAGGTTCAAGGGATTAGGACATGGATGTCTTTGGGTGCCTATATTCAGCCGATTATAGTCACAACTCAACATTCAAAAAACTAAGATCATGGCATCAGTCCCATCACTTCATGGCAAATAGATGTGGAAACAATGAAAACAGTGACAGACTTTATTTCCTTGGGCTCCAAAATCACTGCAGATGGTGACTGCAGCCATGAAATTAAAAGACATTGGCTCCTTGGAAGAAAAGCTATGAACAACCTAGACAGCATGTTAAAAAGCAGAGACATTACTTTGTTGACAAAGGTCTGTCTAGTCAAAGCTATGGTTTTTCCAATTCAGTTCAGTTCAGTCACTCAGTCATGTCCAATTCTTTGCCACTTCATGAACCACAGCATGCCAGGCCTCCCTGTCCATCACCAAATCCCGGAGTCCACCCAGACCCATGTCCATCGAGTCAATGATGCCATCCAACTGTCTCATCCTCTGTCGTCCCTTTCTTCTTCTGTCCTCAATCTTTCCCAGCATCTGGGTCTTTTCAAATGAGTCAGCTCTTTGCATCAGGTGGCCAAAGTATTGGAGTTTCAGCTTCAACATCAGTCCTTCCAATGAACACCCAGCACTGATCTCCTTTAGGATGGACTGGTTGGATCTCCTTGCAGTCCAAGGGACTCTCAAGAGTCTTCTCCAACACCACAGTTCAAAAGCATTAATTCTTTGGTGCTCAGCCTTCTTTATAGTCCAACTCTCACATCCATACATGACTACTGGAAAAACCATAGCCTTGACTAGAGGGACCTTTGTTGACAAAGTAATGTCTCTGCTTTTTAATATGCTATCTAGGTTGGTCATAACTTTTCTTCTAAGGAGTAAGCATCTTTTAATTTCATGGCTGCAGTCACCATCTGCAGTGATTTTGGAGCCCCCCAAAATAAAGTCAGCCACTGTTTCCACTGTTTCCCCATCTATTTGCCAGGAAGTGGTGGGACCGGATGCCATGATCTTAGCTTTCTGAATGTTGAGCTTTAATCCAAATTTTTCACTCTCCTCTTTCACTTTCATCAAGAGGCTCTTTGGTTCTTCACTTTCTGTCAAAAGGGTGGTGTCATCTGCATATCTGAGGTTATTGATATTTCTCCTGGCAATCTTGAGTCCAGCTTGTGCTTCCTCCAGCCCAGTGTTTCTCATGATGTACTCTGTATATAAGTTAAATAAGCAGGGTGACAATATACAGCCTTGACGTACTCCTTTTCCTATTTGGAACCAGTCTGTTGTTCCATGTCCAGTTCTAACTGTTGCTTTCTGACCTGCATATAGGTTTCTCAGGAGGCAGGTGAGGTGGTCTGGTATTCCTATCTCTTGAAGAATTTTCCACAGTTTGTTGTGGTCCACACAGTCAAAGTTTTGTCATAGTCAATAAAGCAGAAATAGATGTTTTTTTTTGGAACTCTCTTGCTTTTTTGATGATCCAGTGGATATTGGCAATTTGATCTCTGGTTCCTCTGCCTTTTCTAAAACCAGCTTGAACATGTGGAAGTTCACGGTTCGCATATTGCTGAAGCCTGGCTTGAAGAATTTTGAGCATTACTTTACTAGCATGTGAGATGAGTGCAATTGTGTGGTAGTTTGAATATTCTTTGGGATTGCCTTTCTTAGGGATTGGAATGAAAACTGGCCTTTTCCAGTCCTGTGGCCACTGCTGAGTTTTCCAAATTTGCTGTTATATTGAGTGCAACACTTTCACAGCATCATCTTTTAGGATTTGAAATAGCTCAACTGGAATTCCATCACCTCCACTAACTTTGTTCATAGTAATGCTTTCTAAGGCCCACTTGACTTAACATTCCAGGATGTCTGGCTCTAGGTAAGTGATCACACCATCGTGATTATCTGGGTCATGAAGATCTTTTTTTGCACAGTTCTTCTGTGTATTCTTGCCACCTCTTCTTAATATCTTCTTCTGTTAGATCCATACCATTTATGTCCTTTACTGAGCCCATCTTTGCATGAAATGTTCCCTTGGTTTCTCTAATTTTCTCGAAGGGATCTCTAGTCTTTCCCATTCTATTGTTTTCCTCTATTTCTTTGCATGATCGCTGAGGAAGGCTTTCTATCTCTCCTTGCTATTCTCTGGAACTCCGCGTGCAAATGAGCATATCTTTCCTATTCTCCGTTGTTTTTCGCTTCTCTTCTTTTCACAGCTATTTGTAAAGCCTCCTCAGACAGTCATTTTGCTTTTTTCCATTTCTTTTTCATGGGGATGGTCTTGATCCCTGCTTCTTGTATAGTGTCACAAACCTCTGTCCATAGTTCATCAGGCACTCTATCAGATCTAGTCCCTTAAATCTACTTGTCACTTCCACTGTATAATCATAAGGGATTTGATTTAGGTCATACCAGAATGGTCTAGTGGTTTCCCCCACTTTCTTCTATTTCAGTCTGAATTTGGCAATAAGGAGTTCATGATCTGAGCCACAGTCAGCTCCTGGCCTTACTTTTGCTGACTGTATAGAGCTTCTCCATCTTTGGCTGCAAAGAATATAATCAATACGATTTCTGTGTTGGCCATCTGGTGATGTCCACGTGTAGAGTCTTCTCTTGTGTTCCTGGAAGAGGGTATTTTCTATGACCAGTATGTTCTATTGGCAAAACTCTATTAGCCTTTGCCCTGCTTCACTGTGTACTCCGAGGCCAAATTTGCTTGTTACTCCAGGTATTTCTTGACTTCCTACTTTTGCATTCCAGTACCCTATAATGAAAAGGACATCTTTTTTGGGTGTTAGTTCTAGAAGGTCTTGTACGTCTTCATAGAACCGTTCAACTTCAGCTTCTTCAGTGTTACTGGTTGGGGCATAGACTTGGATTACCATGATATTGAATGGTTTGCCTTGGAAACAAACAGAGATCATTCTGTTGTTTCAGTGACTGCCTCTAAGTACTGCATTTTGGATTCTTTTGTTGACTATGATGCCTACTCCATTTCTTCTAAGGGATTCCTGCCCACAGTAGTAGATATAATGGTCATCTGAGTTAAGCTCATCCATTCCAGTCCATTTTAGTTTGCTGATTCCTAGAATGTTGACATCCACTCTTTCCATCTCCTGTCTGACCACTTCCAATTTGCCTCGATTCATGGACCTAACATTCCAGGTTCCTATGCAATATTGCTCTTTACAGCATCAGACCTTGCTTCTGTCACCAGTCCCATCCACAACTGGGTGTTGTTTTGCTTTGGCTCCATCCCTTCATTCTTTCTGGAGTTATTTCTCCACTGATCTTGAATAGCATATTGGGCACCTCCCGACCTGGGGAGTTCATATTTCAGTGTCCTATCTTTTTGCCTTTTCATACTGTTTGTGGGTTTCTCAAGCCAAGAATACTGAAGTGGTTTGCCATTCCCTTCTCCAGTGGACCACATTCTGTCAGACCTCTCCACCATGACCCTGCCATCTTGGGTGGCCCCACATGGCATGGCTTAGTTTCATTGAGTTAGACAAGGCGGTGGTCCTTTTGATCAGACTGGCTAGTTTTCTGTGATTGTGCTTTCAGTCTATCTGCCCTGTGATGCTCTCTCTTAGTGCCTACCATCTTACTTGGGTTTCTCTTACCTTGGACGTGGGGTACCTCCTCTCAGTTGCTGCTCCTGACCTTGGGTGTTGGGTACCTCTTCTTGGCTGCTCTGCTGCACAGCCGCTGCTATGTATAGATGTTAGAGTTGGACTATAAAGAAAGCTGAGCGCTGAAGAATTGATGCTTTTGAGCTGTGATGTTGGAGAAGACTCTTGAGAGTCCTTGTACTGCAAGGAGATCCAACCAGTCCATCCTAGAGGAAATCCGTCCTGAATATTCATTGGAAGGACTGATGCTGAGGCTGAAACTCTAATACTTTGGCCACGTAATATAAAGAACTGACTCCTTGGAAAAAACCCTGCTGCTGGGAAATATTGAAGGCAGGAGGAGAAGGGGATGACAGAGGATGAGATGGTTGGATGGCTTAACTGACTTGATGGACGTGAGTTTGAGCAAGCTCCAAGAGTTGGTGATGGACAGGGAGGCCTTGGTGTGCTGCAGTCCATGAGGTCGCAAAGAGTCAGACATGACTGAGCAACTAAACTGAACGGATAGTCACAAATCCCACTTTGTTCTTCCTTTCTTTGAGTGCTTTTCACATGTCTAATGTTGTGATGGTCCCTAAAGATATGTAGATCAATGAGAGCTTACCTCTCCCCTCAAGAAACTCAGTTTAGGCAGGGAGATGTATATGCATATAATAATGACTGTAATGTATAAACACCCTGAGGGAGGTTGACAAATAGGATTTTCACATTATTCAGGAGAGGTGGTTAATTCTTACTGAGAAACTGAGAAAGCTTAGAGATTTGTCTTATGATAATATTTTAAGTGGAACTTTAGCACTGCTATCAAGAGAAGGGTGATGAAGATGGTAAGGAATCTAGAAACTGCCATATAAGGAACCATTAAATAGCCCAGAGAGAAGAAAACTTCCTAGAGGGTATTTATGGTAAAAGAATGGTTCTTAGTTGCATAGGTGAGAAGAACTAAGATTACGAGGTAGAGATAATAAGGAAGCAGATTTGCCTCACAACATTTCTTCACAAGATAGTGCATGCCCACCACTGAGTGTGGATAGGCAGGACAGGATGGTTGTCTGCTGGGGCTGGGGCAGAGAGCATTTCTGTGTTTTAAGGGAGTCTGGGATGCATATTTTCCAAAGAGGGACTCCCCTGGTGGCTCAGATGGTAAAGAGTCTGCCTGCAAGGTAGGAGACATGGGTTCGACCCTTGACTTACACAAATCAGGAAGATTTCAAAATAACTTGAAGAAGTGATAGGAACGCTAAATCAGTCATCATATACTGTGCAATGCTTTGATAACAAAATTACCACTAAATAGGTTTATTTCTTGCCTACTTTCCAGACACTAAATATTTGGTTCATTCTTCTTCCCTCCACATAGGATGCCTCCATCCCCTCCATAAGGGAGATGACTCCCAAACCAAGGATCTCTAGGTAAAGACTAGAGTCTTTACATGTAGTCCATATGTGGCTCTTGATTGTGAGATTTATGAGCTCAAAAGACAAACTGTCTCCCACCACTCTTTGGAACTCAGCCTGTGTCAGTGGTGGCACAGGAATAAAATAACCATAACAAACATTTCCATGCTGACAGGGTAAAAATGCAACAGTAGATACTGATCTGTAGCAATTCTGAAATCCACATAAGTAGATATTTTTGAAAGCCCTTTACCCAATGGTGGTCCCTAAAGACATGTAAATGAATGAGTTTCCATCTACCCTCAAGAAGCTCAGTTTAGATGAGGACATCCATGCATATAGATGAGTATAATGCAGGAGAGGTTCAAAAATCGTGTTTTCGCAGCATCCCAGGAGGATGGTTAATTCTTAATGAGAAACTTGGGAAAGCCTTAGAGACCAGTTGTAAGTGGAATATTTTTAGATTAGGCCCCCACTGAACTCTCTGTGATGTGTAATCCAGTCACTGTAGTTCTTTGCCTCACCTTCAGGAAAGGTTCTTCCCTTGACATCAGTCTCATTGGCCACAAATGAAATGACCATGGGAAAAATGTATGAACAGTCTTCTTGGAGTATTTTGAAGGTAAGGCTTTGTGGAATCAAGTGCTGCTTCAATTAAATATTTTAACAGATAAGAGGAGTGTAAGGACTATGGGGTGGGGTAACTTTACAACTGACTTCATTGGAGAAGATTCACAAAGAAAAAAAAAAGACAAATTTTTTGGATCAGGGTATAGTCAGAAAACTAGAGAGCTTTTATGACTGCCTTAAAGAGGACCCTTTTATGCTGTGTGGCCATAGTTGATGCATCAAAAAAATTCAGACCCAAAATTTAATGCTGTGGGTTGCAGAATTTGAGCAAATTTGGATTCACGGCTCACCAGGTCTTTTTGTGAAAGTTGAGACATTAACTGGAAAGAATGGGATGCTAATAACTGGCATGGAGACATCTAGGTTCAGTGTCTGGATTTTTGTAATGACTTGCCTTGCTTGAAGTCTCTGTAATGACCTCAACTAAGGTAATTTCAAAGGGATTACTAAGGGATGCAACTGAACAGCAACAACACGTTATACTACATTGTAATATATACATTATGATATAACATATAATAGAATTATAATTATATTTATAAATAGAATTATACATATATAATTAGGTTTGAGCAAGCACTAAAAGTACAAGTAAATTGTGCAAATAAGTAGCTCAGACTCTTGGGGAGTTCCCTCTGATGAATTAATGATGGAGACAAAAATGGTTTAAAATCCACATGATATGCTGGCACCAGCTACAGCATTATAGACTGACTCACTGGTGGTTCTGAAAGCAGCATGGAAAGAATGGTCTATTGATTACTTACTTAGGTACCCACTGGAAGAAAACCCCTGGTAGGTTGAGATGCAGTCCTATGAGGTGTGGTACATGCTTTGAGCCAGTAGGCTATGTAAGGTGCTCCCTTCCATTTTCTCCCATCATCCTATTCTCCACCAGGGGGAAAAGTGGCCTGGCTTCTCTTTCTGTTGTACCTAGTAACCCACTCATATATGTTTTGTTTCTCATTTCTACAACTTTGAGCTTTGTTGATTTAGAATTATTAGTTTCCTATGAAGGCTTACTTTCACAGGTGGTCACAAAATGGTTCAACTAACCTGAAAGTTGAAAATGCCACTTGAACCCTTCGGATATCTCATGTAACTGGAAAAACAGCCAAAGAAGAGGCTTACTGTATTGTATGGAGTTACCAATCCTGGTTTTTAGGGGTGTCTCCTCATGTCTCAATGTTGTTGTTGTTGTTCAGTTGCTCAGTTGTGTCTGACTCTTTGCAACCCCATGACCAGTTTTACCACTGGTCATCATGACCCAATGTCTTGATGACCAGTGATAAAACTTACTAGCATACTATAGCAATCCAATACAGGCTATTGATTCAGACTCTTTGGGAATGAAATCTTGAATTACCTGTTAGATCAAGAAATATTTCTGGATGAGGATTGACTGAAGGCAATGGAACACGGAAAGGGTAGCTAAAGAAGGAAGTTATACACACCTATGGTGGACTGGTATTAGAAGCAAGGCTCTAGAAGCTGTGGATATTTTTCTGAAGAACCTTCAAAGTAGTTTCTGTATTAGTTTCATTTTACAGATAAAGAAACTAATGTAAATAGAAGTTAAAGTAACAGTAACTTGCTTAAATCCACACAGCTGTCAAGTGGCAGGGCCAAGTTCCAACTAGTACTGTCAGACTCCAAAGTCCATGTTTCTTTAATTATACTCCAAAGAAGACAAAGCAGGAATGTAATTTAAAATAAGATAGATAAATGATTGGTATGAGGAAATGATGATATAAGAAATTTGTTCAGGTACTTTCAGTTACCTAAAAAAATAAAAAAGAAAACTCGATAGGATAATTTCACCATTATTTAAAACCTGTGGTGGGGACCATGGAAAGGAGACTTTTAGCCAAACAGCCTTCTAGTGTAAAGGCCAAATGTACCCACCCCTACCCCCAGCAAAACATTTCTGTGCTTGTGGATATTAAGGAGATAATGCCAGCATTGAGTCCAGAACTAAATGCACAGAACAATAAAGTCATGTATCTTTCATGCACTTTGCAATTCTCAAGTGCCACGCCATTGCTAAGTGAGCAGGAGGCTAAGTGCTTACTTAGGACATTGTGGGGCAGGACTTCAAGAGAATCTGTTAGGCATAATTCTGAATTCTCTTCAATCTGGGATGGTGCTTGAAAGCATCCAAGACCACAAAGAGCATTTTTGGGTCTCAGCCTGCTATTGTTTGGAATCTGGGGCTGTTCCTGGCATCTTGAAAGAGCTGGAGGGCATATCTGAAGGGTTGCCTAGACTGTTCAAAGAGCCCAAGAAAGCTCTTCCGTTTCATCTCATTGTGGTGCAGAAGAATTTCCCAAGATTGTGTGTGTGTGAATGGAGTGTTAATTCCAACCTTTATCCCTTTAGGACAGCCCTTTAGGACAGCATTTTGAAGCCCTCTTTAAAAGTACAACATTCAGAGTGGAGGAAAAGAAAAGTTTAGAAAAGGGGTGAGGGAAGTCCTCATTCTTTCAGAATGGGAGATGCTGCATATTAATAGTAATGAGAAAGTGAAAGAAAGTGAAAGTTAAGTCGCTCAGTCCTGTCCAACTCTTTGTGACCCCATGGACTGTAGCCCACCAGGCTCCTCCATCCATGGGATTCTCCAGGCAAGAGTACTGGAGTGGGATGACATTTCCTTTTCCAGGGGATCTTCCGGACCCAGGGATCAAACCCAGGTCTCCAGCATTGTAGGCAGACGCTTTACTGTCTGAGCCACCAGGGAAATCCAATAGTAGTGAGATGACCTCATCAAACTCCTGTTGCTCTGTGTCTTAGTAGGTGCTCAGAGAACTGGACAGATGTAAGACAAAGCGTGAAAGGGAAAGCTCTGAGTTGGAAGGGAGCTGTCTCCAGCTCTTCTGGGGGTGTGCCTTATAAATTGCTCCTGGGTTTTCAACTGGGCAAGGGAAATGCCACCTCTACCTATAGCCATCATCAGGGCAGAGTTTCTTCAGGATTTTCTTGGACCAACTGCATCAATGTCACTTGGAGTGCCACTACAAATGATGATTCCTCATTTCTTATGCAGACTTCTCTGACATCTATATCTAGAGACGCTTCCCTTGGTGATTCTTAGAGACTGAAGTTGAGACCCTCTTCTGCAGCAGCTTCCTCTTCTTACCCAGTGGAAACATCTCCTGAATGTTAGCTGTGTACCAGGCATTATTCTAAGAACTTCATCTCTACTGTTTCATTTAATCTTGACACTATTCCCAGAAGTAAGAGCTATTATTATCTCCAGCATTTTTACAGGGTCACAGAGTCGCAGAGTAGAGGTAAGTAGAGTTAAGATTTGAACTCAGCTAGTTGAACTACAGAAAGCATGTTCTTAGTCACTATGTTTTACCCTATGAATTTGTCTTTCTTTTTCTTACTTCAGCCAAGACAAAAGAGTTTTTCCTAAGAGATGAAGGGAAATTGCGTTTTCAGAGAAGAATTTATTTATCCCTACATCACAAGATGTCTGGGCATGGTTGGCATAGCTTACCCTGCACAAAGTCCTTATCCTCGTCCTGTCTCTAACTCGTGAGGAGTCACATTGCCCCAACTCTGCTCCAGTCTGCATTCCAACGCTACCTTCTGTTCCCTGGCAGGAACCCAGCTCCTGGTTGGCAGGTCTCTGTACTTCCCCATACCTCCATTTTGGCCCAGTGTGGATGTTCTGGTTCCCCGCCTGGGGAAGGACAGTTGTATTCTCATACAACCTTAAAGACCGGCCAGCTCAAATCCTCCTGTCTCAGAAGCTACCAGGAACCCACCAAGAAGCTTCTCCTGCAGGGTCTCAGGCTTACTGTTCAGCCCTGGGTCAGCTTTCTTGACTTTTTTCTTCCTGTGCTGTGCAGTGCTAAGCGGCTTCAGTTGTGTCCGACTCTTTGACCCCAGGGTCTGTAGCCCATCAGTCTCCTCTGTCCATGGGATTCTCCAGGCAAGAATACTGGAGTGGGTTCCCATGCCCTCCTGCCGGGGATCTTCCCAATCCCAGGGTTTGAATTTACATCTCTTATGTCTCCTGCATCACCAGGCAAATTCTTTACCCCTAGCACCACTTTGGAAGCCCTTTCTTTCCTATAGCAGGCGGCAGTCCTGAGCTACTTTTCTTACAGCTTCTCTAACTGTTTATGACAGATGGAACCCGAGGCCAGTTTTCTCATTGTTCTGAAGGGAGACACGCAACCCTTTTCTTCTGAAGGGCTTTGATGCCGTTCATTATACAAACATGGCAAATCATGCAATTTAAGGAACTTTACTTCTGTTGTTGTCCCTGGTGCGCAGCTTTGAATTCTCTTTCTGAGGTGGCAAGTGGAAGGGACTTTCTGCTCCTGTGTTTCCCTGGAGGAAGATGTTTCATCAGCCCCTCTCCTCCTTTGATCAACACCAGCAAGTAAATCCGCCAGTGTGGTGCTCCATGTCCTGAAAGGGGCTCTTGTGTTTCAACTGCTTAAATCCGGATTTCTGAGCCTGTGTCCTGCTCAGGAAGGATTGTTTGTGATGTTTCCTCTCAAAAGTCTTTCCTGCCTGTTTCTTCCTGGGATGAACTCCTCAACTTTTAGGTCAAAGACCAAACCTACACTTACTTTATAACCACTGTTACTCTAAGGTTAAGTGCTTCACTTTAAAATTATGACACTATAACAAATTAAAATTGTGTAACAGTAAATAAGTAAAAGGGAAATTTAAACAAATTAATTGAAAAGAAATAAAATTAAATTCTGTAAAATTAAAATCCTGACTATTTCCCTGAACAGAAGAGAAGTAGAGGAAAGGTTTAATGAAGCCACATCAGGGCTCATGGTCAAGCCATTGTGTCCTCTTTCTCCACAAGAGATGGACAATAGATATCTCTCAAGGCAGGAAAAGGAGGAAACCTACTACTGTTCTGCTGTGGAGGTTAGTCAGTGATGTGAGGCAGGGAAATCCTGGGGAAGATGGAGAGGGCTGTGGTAGGCACTATGGTATTTGGAATCAAAATGGGCCTGGTTTGAGTCCAGCTGTCCCACTTACCAGCTGTGGAAACTAAGTGTGAGCAAGTTAATGAGCTGCTGTGTGTCAGGGCTCTTTTCTGTCAAAGGATAATAATACCTTCTTTGTAGGGTTGTTGTGAAGACAAAGACAGTGCCTGGAATATAGGAAGTGCAATATATGTTTTAGCTATCTAAAGGCCACATGACCACACACGCATATGTGTGTGCGCACGTGTACAAACACACACACACACACACATACACACACACAGAGTGTGCATTTGACGTTTACCAAAAAGTTTGGGAAACAGCTCTCTCTTAGTGCTTCACTAGTCAGGGGACAGATAAATTATCCATGGATCTTGTTAAAGTGAAGATTCTGAAGGACTGAGGTGGGCCTGAGATTCTGCTTTTCTAATAAGCTTCCAGGTGAAGCTGCTGCACCTCACCAGGGTCTGAGGACCACATTTTGAATAGCAAGATTGAGACAAGACACCAAAGTCCAGGGAAAATGCAGGGAAGTTCTGGAACAGTTGCAAGAGGAGATGAGGAGTGGGAGAGTTTTAAAGCGCTGTATCTGCTGCTTTGCTCTGTCTTACCTGCAGGCAACTTAACTTAATGCAGAATCACCAGAGACACACAGACAGTTATGAAGTTTTGGGTTCCACCCTAGAGTTACTGAATCAGAATCTCCAATGGAGGGTTTTGGGTGTCTGCATTTTTTCAACAAGCACCCTAAGTGCTTGTCTGTTGTCATAAGGCAAGCTTAGGAAACACTGACAAGAGTGTCAAGAACAAAGTCAGTTTAAAACTAAAATCTAAAAGCCAGATGAAGACTTTGATGTGCAATGGAAAACTGAAAGTTACATGTGATATCAGTGAGGTTTTCCCAGTCATCTGTTACTGTTTCATTGATTGCTTGGAGAAATTTTCCATTTTACTGAGTATTTAGGTAAGGGCTTACAAGCTAATTTTACAATATTATGTTTTATGGCTTCAAGTTCAGAAGACAATAGGAAAACTTTGGAGATGAGAGATAGTGGCAACAAAAAACTGGAACCAGATACCTAGAAAAATGTGAGTTCCTGAAAAGTGAGAGTTCCAGAAAGAAGAGTGCCATTAGCAAAGGAAACATTAAATGCCCGCTGCATATATTGTGAAATTACTGAAACCTGGGCAAGCTCTGGGTCTTTGTTGTGGTCTTTGAAAGTCAACGTTAAACTTTCAACACCAAAAATGTCTCCAGACATGCTTTGCAAAGTTAAAAATTGTGATTAATAGGGTAACCAGTTTTATTGGGCCCATTTAGGGCCCACAGAAATGTTTTTCAGTGTGATCCTGAGAACAACAGTAAGGTGAAAAGCGTTTTCTACTTCAGAGCTTGGAGAAGGGAGCTTGGAGCTCTTCTCCAAGCTCAGAATGGAGAGTTGGTCTCATAAGGAAACTCGTCTTTGGATCTTCTGAGGATATTTGGTTTAAGCTCATTAAAGCTCAGCAGGTGGTGTAGATTCAACCTTAAGGTTTCCAAACATAGTTGTCATCTTCTGCTTTTCCCTAATTTTTTTTACTGGGTAAAATACATAGCAAAATTTACAGTCTTAACCATTTTAAAACATGCAGTTTATCAGTATTAAATACATACATATTGTTGTGCAACCATTACCACCATCTGTTACCAGACCTCTTTTCATATTGCAAAACTGAAACTTTGACCCAGTAAACAATATCTTCCCCTTCCCTCCTCCTCCCAGCCCCTGGCAGCCATCTCTGATCTTCTGTCTCTGTGATTTTGACTACTCTTAAGTAACTCATATAAGTGGAATCATACAGTATTTGTCTTTGTGTGCCATCTTCTGCTTTTAAAGCAGGGAAAATTAATCTTGTACTTTGTCTCTATCGAGCTTTGCCCTTTTCTTCTCCCTCTCTTATCTATATCTATATCAATATATAATATATCATGCCCTCCAGAACCCTTTCCCTTGTCACTCTTTTCTCTTTCCCCATATGTAAAACCTTTCAGACTGTTGATGCAAAAGACAGATTAATCATATATTTGCTTTCACAAAACTGTCAGGGACTGCAAACCTTAGTGTATATTTTCTTAGTGGGGTGTTAATATTTTAAGAGAAGCATATTCTTAGCAAAGAGGTAAATCTCAGACATCAGTGAATAAATGAAAGATACTTATGTTGAGTGGATAGGGAGGGGTAGAGGTGAAAATTCCAATGCCCATGTCACAGCCTAGACAAACTAAGTTAGAAATTTAGGGGGTAGGCTTTAGGCATCAGTGTTTTTTATAACTGAATCCAAAGTGTGTCTAGGGTTGAGAGTCACTGTCTGAATTAGGCAATAAGACAGTAACTCTAAGTTATGCCTGCCCATTAGAATCAACTGGGGGAGCTTTAAAAAATGCCAGCGCTGTTTGCAGAAGATATGATCCTCTACATAGAAAACCCTAAAGACTCCACCAGAAAATTACTAGAGCTAATCAATGAATATAGTAAAGTTGCAGGATATAAAATTAACACACAGAAATCCCTTGCATTCCTATGCATTAACAATGAGAAAACAGAAAGAGAAATTAAGGAAACAATACCATTCACCATTGCAATGAAAAGAATAAAATACTTTGGAATAAATCTACCCAAGGAAACAAAAAACCTATATATAGAAAACTATGAAAAACTGATGAAAGAAATCAAAGATGACACAAAGAGATGGAGAAATATACCATGTTCATGGATCAGAAGAATCAATAGAGTGAATGAGTATACTACCCAAAGCAATCTATAGATTCAATGCAATCCCTATCAAGCTACCAATGGTATTTTTCAAGAACTAGAACAAATAATTTCACAATGTGTATGGAAATACAAAAAACCTCTAATAGTCAAAGCAATCTTGAGAAAGAAGAATGGAACTGGAGGAATCAACCTGTCTGACTTCAGACTATACTACAAAGCCACAGTCATCAAGACAGTATGGTACTGGCACAAAGACAGAAATATAGATCAATGGAACAAAATAGAAAGCCCAGAGATAAATCCACGAACCTATGGACACCTTATCTTCGACAAAGGAGGCAAGAATATACAATGGAAAAAAGACAACCCCTTTGACAAGTGGTGCTGGGAAAACTGGCCAACCACTTGTAAAAGAATGAAACTAGAACACTTTCTAACACCATACACAAAAATAAACTCAAAATGGATTAAAGATCTAAATGTAAGACCAGACATAAATCACAGCAGGATCCCCTATGACCCACCTCCCAGAATATTGGAAACAAAAGCAAAAATAAACAAATGGGACCTAATGAAACTTAAAATCTTTTGCACAACAAAGGAAACTAAAAGCAAGGTGAAAAGACAGCCCTCAGATTGGGAGAAAATAATAGCAAATGAAGCAACAGACAAAGGACTAATCTCAAAAATATACAAGCAACTCCTGCAGCTCAATTCCAGAAAAATAAATGACCCAATCAAAAAATGGGCCAAAGAATTAAACAGACATTTCTCCAGAGAAGACATACAGATGGCTAACAAACATGAAAAGATGCTCAACATCACTCATTATCAGAGAAATGCAAATCAAAACCACAATGAGGTACCATTACATGCCAGTCAGGATGGCTGCTATCCAAAAGTCTACAAGCAATAAATGTTGGAGAGGGTGTGGAGAAAAGGGAACCCCCTTACACTGTTGGTGAGAATGCAAACTAGTACAGCCACTATGGAGAACAGTGTGGAGATTTCTTAAAAAACTGGAATTAGAACTGCCATATGACCCAGCAATCCCACTTCTGGGCATACACACTGAGGAAACCAGATCTGAAAGAGACACATGCACCCCAATGTTCATCATAGCACTATTTATAATAGCTAGGACGTGGAAGCGACATAGATGCCCATCAGCAGACAAATGGATAAGGAAGCTGTGGTACATATACACCATGGAATATTACTCAGCCATTAAAAAGAATTCATTTGAATCAGTTCTAATGAGATGGATGAAACTGGAGCCCATTATACAGAGTGAAGTAAGCCAGAAAGATAAAGATCATTACAGCATACTAACACATATATATGGAATTTAGAAAGATGGTAACGATAACCCTATATGCAAAACAGAAAAAGAGACACAGATGTACAGGACAGACTTTTGGACTCTGTGGGAGAAGGTGAGGGTGGGATGTTTCGAGAGAACAGCATCAAAACATCTATATTATCTAGGGTGAAACAGTTCACCAGCCCAGGCTGGATGCATGAGACAAGTGCTCGGGCCTGGTGCACTGGGAAGACCCAGAAGAATCGGGTGGAGAGGGAGGTGGGAGGGGGGATCGGGATGGGGAATACATGTAAATCCATGGCTCATTCATGTCAATGTATGGCAAAAACCACTACAATATTGTAAAATAATTAGCTTCCAACTAATAAAAATAAATGAAAAAAAAAACTTGTTATAAAATAAATGTCCATGTGATCATCACATGTATCAAGAAACAGAATATTGGAAGAACCTCAGAAGGCTTTCTGGGGCCCTCATTTTTGGTCTCATGTTTGGATATTACATAAAATGTGCTAAGAAGCACATGGGAGACATGGGTAGAAATTTCTTTAGCATATGTGTGAAGCTTGACTAGCTTCATGAACATAGTAAACATAGTCATTTTACAGTCTATGGTGATATTTATTTGGAATTTCTGTTGTCTCTATATTTGGTCCATTATTTCTTATTTCAAAACCAAGTTGGATTTATTCCAGGAAGCAAGTATGGTTTAACATTAGAAAAATCACTTAATCTACTACATCATCTCAATAGCTGTAGCATAAGCATTTGCTTAAGTTTGACATGCATTCATGATAAAAAAAAAAAAACTTTCATCAAATTAAGAAAAAAAAAGGAACTTTAAAAATCTGATAAATGTTATCTACATAAAACCTTCCTCTAAACTTAAGAAGATGGCATCGATGTTCATGACTTTCCAGCATAGGTGTGGCCTATTATTTCTACTGGTTCCATCTCATAACATCTTTTGACTATCTGATTATCTTTTATTCTGTGACTTATCCTACAATTAAAAAATACTTGTAGAAATAATTTGGGACCCAGGAAGATGCTGTCTTACCCTAAAGAGGATTTTGAAAGACTGATTTAGTTAGATTGTGTTGGTATGGAGGAGAAGTAGCAATTTGGACACACCTTAAACCTATAGGATTCAGAGTTTGAGACTGTATTACCCAGGACATTTAAAGTTGGTTTGCAGTCCATGTAAGGGCTTATCTATTTCTAGTTTATTCTTTCTCCTGAGATGAGGACTTCCAAGATTCCATTCCAAGATAGGGGGTTGTTTCCTAAAGTTCCCACTCTTTGCATTCTTGGATTCTGACATCTGTACTTGATTCTTTCTTTTTTTTTTTTTGGCTGCACCGTGTGGCACGCAGGATCTTAGTTCCCCACCAGGGATGGAAGCCATGCTTCCTACAGTGAAAGTGCAGAATCTAAACCTTTGGACTGTCAGGAAAGTCCCTGTAGTCTGCTCTTTAAAGGCTTCTCCAAACATGACCAGGTCTTTCACTTATCACTTCCAGACTGATAAATGTTCCCAGGACAAAAGCAGCCCCAACTGGAGGCCTCAATTTTCTGGGTTTCTATTTTCTTCCTAGATCTTGGTCCAGTAATTTTTTTGCTATCTTGTTAGCTCTCTAAATGGAGAAAGAAATGGCAGCCCACTCCAGTATTCTTGCCTGGAGAATCCTGTGGATGGAGGAGCCTGGAGGGCTACTGTCCATAGGGTTGCACAGAGTCGGACATGACTGAGGCGACTTAGCATGCACACATGCATTGGAGAAGGAAATGGCAACCCACTCCAGTGTTCTTGCCTGGTGAATCCCAGGGACGGAGGAGCCTGGTGGGCTGCCGTCTATGGGGTCGCACGGAGTCGGACACAACTGAAGCGACTTAGTGGCAGCAGCAGTAGCTCTCTAAAAAAGTTTTAAAAATACTTCACCACTTCTTTTTATCTGTCTTCAGTAGGAGGGATGGTCTGAATAACCCAGTCCATAATTCAAAAGCTGAAGTCCTAGTTTGCCTTTCTTTTTATTGTACCAGACAGGTTTGTATTTCTAAACAATGTAAGTTTCTTTTAAAGTTCCATATAAAAACTTTTCTTGTGGTATATATTATTCTAAAATGTGATTTTACACTCAATGTTTCTTCTTGGTGTCATCCATGTTGATGTGCATAGTTCTAGTTTATTCGTTTCCACCCTGACATAGAATTTTATTGTGTAATATATCATTCTTTATTGGTTCTCCTATCAATGAATACTTGAGGCTTTTACAACTTTTGCTATTATGAACAATGTTGTTATTAAATTTATATTTAATGAAACTATTTAAAAGAATATGTAAGTAAGTTGAGAGATATGGCATGTTCTCCTATGGATAAGGAGACTCTATATTGCAAATGTATCAGTTTTCCCCAAAATGATTTATAGAATCAATTTATTTCTTAAAAAAAACCTCTCTAATGAAGTTATTTTTGCATTAGGTCAAAGATTATTGGGGGATATAAAACCACTAGGTGAAAGTTTGTTGTTTAGTCACTAAGTTGTGTCTGACTCTTTGCAACCCCAGGAATGGCAGCCCTCCATGCTCCTCTGTCCATGGGATTTCCCAGGCAAGAATACTGGAGTGGGTTGCCATTTCTTTCTTCAGAGTATCTTCTTGGCCCAAAGATTGAATTCAAGTCTCCTGCAGTGGCAGGTGAATTCTTTACCACTGAGCCACTAGTGATGCCCAGAAAGTTGTTCAGTAATGGGATATTTACACAGTGTCAAGGTATCATGCCACAGCTTACTTGCTAATTGCAAACAATGGAGAGAACTGGCAGTCACTCTCTTAACCAGGAGAAAACTCATATTCATAACGATGGGATGATTTGTCATGATGTGACTTGTGATGGGATGTAGTGTAAAGTACCCACCATTAACTGCAAAGTGTTTGTGCCAAAATTTTTAACCTAAATTTTAGCCAAATTTTAAACCAAACCAAGTTTTTAACCAAATTTTTGAGCCAAATTTCCTATTTGTAGGAAATACAGGAGACTGGGGAAAATGTGAAGTAACATTCTCCAGAAGTAATCAGATAAATCCCGAATTTGTGGGACAGTCTATTGGACAGCTAACCTGATAGCTATAAGAAGTCAGTGTCATGGAAAAAAAAATTGGTGAGGAATTTGGTGCTCTTCTGGAATATAAAAGACTTAAGAGATCTAACAGTCAAATAGGATGTGTATAGCTTAACTGGACCCTGGTCCAAAAAAATAATAAAGTATAAACACATTTTTGGATAATGGTGGAAATTTAAATGTGGACCAAATATGAGATGACTGCAGGGAATTGTTAATTTTTCTAAATATTTATGGAGGAGGAGGCTCTTGTTTCTAGAAAATTAACACAAATATTTAAAACACATAATGCCTGTTATTTTCAAATGTTTTGAAATGCAAATAATCTCTAAGAATATATCCACATATATAAGGAAGCAAATATGGCCTATGTTAAAAGTCATTGAAATGAAATTGAATCCCTACATCCTATTACTCGTACAAATCAGTTCCAAATAGATTGAAAGTTTAAATGTGAAGGGCAAACTTATAGCAGGGTACGGGAGGATATATGACTTCAGGATAGGAAAGGTTTTCTTTGAAAAGATACAAAATCATTAACAAACAAAAGACTGAAATAATATATGTGCTGCCGAAGCAAGTGCCAAAAGACTGAAATAAAACGATGCTATTTAGGAATCCTCGTACATAAAAAATCATTTAAAAATGAAGAGACAAAACATTAACTGGGTAAACTTATTTCCATATATATACCAAAATTAAAGGATAACAAAAACAAAATTTAAAAAATTCTAAAAATCGGTTCAACAATCAACCAAAAAAAGCAGCTGAAAGATGTGACTATTTGATAGATAGAGAGATGGAAAGAAGTTGAATGAACACGTACTTATTCCACAAATTTTTATTGACTGTCTCTGCTCTGAGCCAAGTATGAGGTTATAGTAGTAAATAAAACAGATGAATAGCCTTGCCCTTGAGTGACTAATGTTTTAGTGGGTAGTTCTGTAAAGAGAAATAAGAATTCAAAACTGAAAAAGAAACTATGAGTCAATACAGTTTGGTAGAATGAGTGTGGGCTCTGTAGTCAACCCCCTGAATAGGATACCAGATTTTCCTCCAACCAGCTTTTCCTCTGGCACCTTGGACACGTTCCTTTGATTCTCTAACTTCTGTTACCTCTTCTGGAAAATGGGATAACAATAGTACCCACCCTATCTATTTGGTTGTTGAGAAAACTTAAGGAGATGATGATACACGTAAAGCACTTAGCATGAAGCCTGGTTGTAAAACAACGAGCAACTCAGTTTTTTTCTTTCTAGGACAGGACAAACCCAGCTCTTCCCAACTGTGATTCTCTCCTGTGTGTCTCCTTTATTTTTACATAGAACACTTTATTTTTGGTCACCGAGTGTGTGGAAGTTTGTGGGAGATATGGAAGTTTGTCTCCACATCAAGTAAATCTCTGTGACACCAGCTGGGAGTCCTTCTGCTGCTGCTGCTAAGTCGCTTTGGTCGTGTCCGACTGTGTGCGACCCATAGACAGCAGCCCACCAGGCTCCCCAGTCCCGGGGATTTTCCAGGCAAGAACACTGAAGTGGGTTGCCATTTCCTTCTCCAATGCATGAAAGTGAAAGTGAAAGTGAAGTCGCTCAGTCGTGTCCAACTCTTAGCGACTCCATGGACCGCAGCCTACCAGGCTCCTCCGTCCATGGGATTTTCCAGGCAAGAGTACTGGAGTGGTGTGCCATTGCCTTCTCTGGGAAGTCCTGCAATTTAGCTCAATTCTGACACTATCTACCTGGAGGCAGCCTCAGATCCCACAGGTTAAGGGCTCATTCAAGACTACCCCTCACTGTCCACCACCATTCACCCGGAATCCTTCTTCAGACATCAGTTATCACCTGAGCTGATTTATTACCTATAGAACTTTGCTTGGCTTTGATTAATTTGCTAGAGTGGCTCACAGAACTCAGGGATATGCTTACATTTACCAGTTTATAAAGAATATGATAATCCAGATAAAGAGATACTTAGGGTGAGGTCTGGGAGGGTCCTGAGTGCCGAGTTTCTGTCCTCGAGGAGTTCAGGAGCATCTCCCTCCTGGTGTGGCTGTGTGCCCAGCATGGAAGGTCTCTGATACCCCTACTATTGTGATTTTATAGAGGCTTCCTCAAGTGGGCATGATCAATCATTAACTCCCATTTCCAGTCCCTTTGCCATTCTCTGGAGGAGGCAGTGTGGAGTTCAAAATTCCAAGCTTCTAATTGTGGCTTGGTCTCTCTGGTGACCAGCCCACATCCAGGAGCATCCAAGAGCCCACCCAGGTCACTTCATAAGCACCAAAGATGCTCCTACTGCTCTTAACATTTTGGAATTTACAAGGGTTTTGGGAGCCCTGTGTCAGGGATGGGATGAAAGATGGGTATTAGAACTATAGATGTTCCTAGTGTTTTTATCATTTAGGAAATTTCAAAGATTTTTAGGAGCTCTGTGCAGCAATGGGGCGTAAGACCAAGATATATATATATATATTCGTTGTTGTTGTTGTTTTTCTATTATTTCACACCTGGTATATAATAATCACTCAATACATATTAGATCTTCTCTTAATCTTCTGATATTATTAATAATCCACCTAGAGATTATAACTCAGTGAAGTTCTGAAACCACCCCTTCAGAACACTGGATCACACTTTGTACCACCAATGCTGGCTACTCTGAACCCTGGATCCCACAGTTGCTCTGACTGTCCCTGGGAACTCAACTGGTGCAATGCCAACTTCAGCTACTTGGGAAAAAAACCAAACCTCCACTGATAGGGAAGGACATTGATGAGCTCACTAAGGAGGATATATAGAATGAGAAGAAAATGTAGAGGAAAAAATATCTCCAAGAATGTCAACCTTTAAAGTGTGAGCATAGGCAGTGAACCTCACAAAAGACAAGAAAAGCAGCAGCAAAGAGCTGGAGAGACGACTCACAGTATACTGATCGGGAACGTGAGAGACGAAAGAGCTTCAAGGAGGGGGCGGGTAACAGTATCTGAGGACACACACATCTTCTGGTGGTTTAGCAAGAAGGAGGTTGTTGGCAACCCTGCTGAAAATAGTTTGCAAGGTCGAGATGTGGAGAAGAAGGGGAAGAAAAGCCAGATGACCATGGGCTGTGGAATCAGTGGGAGGCAGGATGGAGGCAGTGAGTGTAGACAACTCTCTCTACAGTGTTGGCAGGGAGGGGAAGGTGAGAACCAGAAGGACACAAACTCAACATGCCCAGGAAGTTTGTTCTGTTTTGCTTGAAGATGGGAGACACTGGATGATATTTAAATGCAGATGTGAAAGAACCTGAAGTAATGGAAAATACGAGAAATGGGAACAAGAGAGAACTTACTGAGAAAGAGGATGGAATGTTTATGGAGAGTCTTCTGTGCTTTAGACACCTAGCTGCTACTGCTAAGTCACTTCAGTCGTGTCCAACTCTGTGCGACCCCATCCTTGGGATTCTCCACCTAGAGACATGCCTAAAAAGGAAAGATAGTCCCCGATGTCCACAAAACATCGAGTCAAAGCAAGTTATTTTCTCTCTCTCTCCTTTATCATCCACTCTCTCCTCTTTGCCCAAAGTAATAAATTTTTGTAATTGGGAAAAATAGGAACAAATTTAATATTTTCAACTTGAAGCAAGTGTTACATATGAAGTATAATGTATTAAGAATGTTCTTTTGAAAATATTTATTTTAATTAATCTATTTGGTTGCGCTGAGTCTCAGCTGTAGCACTTGGGATCCTTTATCCTCACTGTGGTGTATGCAATCATTTTTTCAGTTTCGGCATGTGAGATCTAGTTCCCTGACCAACGATCGAACCCAGGCTCAGAGCACCAGAAGAGTGATGTCCTAGCCACTGGACCACCTTGTAAGTCCCTAAAGTATTAAGAATGCTTTACATGTTCTAAATCCTGAATACTTTTACTGGGGACAAATTCTGAAAATTACACCCCCAGTGGTAGCAAATAGTTGTGAACAGAATTAGGGAGGGGCATACAGGACTACGTGGTGCAATGGTAAAGAATCAGTCTGCCAATGTAGGAGATACACGAGGCTAGGGTTCAATCCCTGGGTGGGAAAGTTCCTTGAAGGCAGAAATGGTAACCCGCTCCAGTATTCTTGCCTGGAGAATTCCATGGACAGAGGAGCCTGGTGGGTTATATCCAGGGAGTCACAAAGAGTCATGACTGAGCACACAGTCACTCACACAGGCGACTGCCAACGTAGTAAGAATGCTCTTTTTCTGAGTGGGTGGTAGGCACAGAGAAGCTAATTGTATTGTTTTTCATCCTAGTTATTCTACTGTATGTGCTAGTTATTTAAGGAAAGTGGTTTCAAAAACTACTTTACAATAGAGCAGAAGATACATCTAGCAGATTATGCTGCAGTTCTTAGGTTGAATGGCGGGCTCATGACTGTTTGTTTCATATGCATACACATTCTACACATTTTACGTGTATCAAGTCTTACAAAATGCATCATTTAAAAGGTCAAGAACAGAGAGGAGCATGTCTTCTGTAAACCTGGTGAAGATTTTCAATCTGGAAATCCTAATTAGGAAATTCCTGGTCCTGTGTGGGGGTGGGTTTAAAGAGATCAAGAGGAATGAGTGGGAGGTTTTTGCTTGTGAGTCAGAGTTAAGCAGCCTTTGCGTTGGCCTTTGTGCTTCACCTTTGGTTGCAGTGTCAGTCCCCAAATACACAGAACTGGCTGAGAAGCAGAAGAATTGATGGAAGAACCGAGCAAATTTCAGGCAGCACACAGGTGCCAGAGGCAGGCAGCACAGCCAGCAGTCACATCAGGGCCAGAATGAAGTAGGTGGTTGGGAATTCAAGAGGAACCGTATCAAGTGCTCTTTCTCACTCTTGCCTGTTTGGGATAACTACTTGCCCAGGGTGTGGGGATGTAGGTGCTAGTTAAATATTCAGATTCCCAGGTCTCCAGACTTTCCACTTCATAATCACCTGATGACTTGGGTGTTTGAATAAGCACGTTTAGGAAACATTGGCAAAGAAGAAAGTACATCCTAAATCAGGGGATTTGGCCTGTTCACCTAATCCTTTACTGACCCTCTGCTGAAATTGTTCAGTTTGATTTGTGTCTGGTGATTTCCATCCATGCTATGATTGCAGACTCTTTGGTAACATGTGGAGACCTTACTTTGGGTGGAAACATAGACTGTTATAACACAAAAGAACCCTTTCAAGAGTCAGGGAACAGGACATCAAGTACCAACTATTTTCTAGATAGTGTGCTGGGCATTTTTACATGTATTATCTGACTGATTTTCTCACAGCAACCTTAGGTAGATACTTTTTATTCCTTTGCTACAGGAGAAAACTAAGCTCACACAGGTTAAGTAATTTATCCCAAATTATGCATTAAAAAGGGACAAAGCTAAGATTAACTTGAACACTCTTGTTGACCTAATCTTTCCTTGGGAAAAGGAAGGTCACATTGCCTTTGAGATCAGCAAAACACTTCATTTTGGGGAGGAGGACAGTGAAACACAGAAGCATGAGATAACTTGCTCAAAGTCACAAGGAGAGTTACGGTAGATCCAGGATGGTATTCCATGACCCCTTGGTCCTGGTCTGGGACCCTTTCTCTGAAGCCAGGCACGTGCCTGACTGTGGTCAGAGACCTGAATCAGGTGAGACCCACTAATGTCTCCAGCACACAGTTCAAACCAGTGGAAGTGGTCCCCACGCCACCCCGTCTCCCCCACCCACAAGGAGGCTTGCACTTTGGACTGTATTATGCACTTCTGGGTCTGGTTCACTGGCCAAACTCAAGCCTGTGTCTCTCTCTGCCAAGATCTCAGACCTTTGTATTATCTCTCTCTCATTTGCTATTTCCCTTTTATGAGAATAACTAAGAAAATGACATCAAAGCACATGTTTGTAAGAGTCAGATCTTTCAGATGAGTTTTTTTAAAAAAGTTTCCCTTGAAATAGAAGGCAGACTTTTTGTTTTAATGGTTGCCTGTGAAAACTTACCTTGTACTCATTACTAAAGCAGAAGAGGGAAGTTGCCAGGTGGGGACAGAGAATGTGGAGCGGTGACCACAGGTGACAAAGGACTCAGTGGGCAGCAGGCTGTGTTCTTTGACCTGCTAAACAAAGGCCACTCCCTCCGGGCCACAGTTGGTGCCCAGCAGCCTCAGGACATGGGCTTGGGGGCTGGGTAGCACGGACCTGTATAATCCCTGCCCCCCTCCTCCTCGCTTCCGTTTCACAACCTCTCAGTGTTCTGGGAATAATGTGCTCTGAGCTTTCTTCTTTCCCCATCTTCTGTCATGAAGTCCCCTCTACCCAGGATGCTCTTGATTTTCTCTCTGATCAATTTCTATCCCTTCTTTAGAGCCAAATTCAAATTCTGTCTCCTCATGAATAGTTTTGCATTCCTCACATGAAGATAACTGCTCTGCCACTTCAGACCTTCAGTTCTTGCTGTCTCATACTGTTCTCTAAATGTTGCCTGTTTTGCACGACTTCCATTTCTGTCTTAGCTGCAGGATCTGTAAGGACAGGGAATCCTGTCTTTCTCATCTTGTCCTCCTTCAGTGCCTTGCACAGTGCCTTTCTTGGCAACATCAATGATTAAAGAACACTGTACAGAACGTCAAACATGGGGCCAGCATTATAAACACCTGGATGGGCTTCCACTACCTAATTTCTGAGTGCCTTCTATCAGAAGAATCCCACTGTTAATTTTCTCACAGCCCTCAACTTCTTCCCTTCTTTCTGTGCCTCTGCTTGGTGGGGGGTGGGGGGAACCCTTTCAGCTAGTGGTCATTTTAGAGCACATGCTGGGTGTTGGGGCATAGTGAACTTATATTTCTTTCTTGGTAAAGATCCATCTGGAACCCTGGAAGTGTATTTTCTGTCCTCTGCTGATGTCAGGGTTCTTGGACTTGGATTTCAATGGGGTTGAAAGATATCAGAGCAGTTATCTTCATGTGAGGAATGCAAAACTATTTATGTGTATTTCTGTGCCTGAAGTTGGGGAACTGGTGAGTTTGAAGGGGAAGCAAAGGTAGTACAAGGGAGCCCCAGGGAGATGGGGAGGGAGGGACCCTGGGAAGAGGGCTAGGGGCTTCCCCAGCTTTCCTCCCCTGAGAGCATCAGAGCTCTCATGGGGTCTTTGGAGAGATGGTGGCAATGGGCTGTGAAGAATCTGGAAGGACTTTAAGAGACATCTCAGGGCAAGCTAGGATAAAGGGACTGATACTGTAGTGGTTTTCAGAGAAGGGATAGTTCAGAGCAACTGAAACTAGAGGCTTGAAATCAGAGATTTGCTAATTTTTAGAGTGGAAAATGGCTCAACCCCTGAGTTTATCTTCCAAGAGAGTCTCTAGGCCCCAGGCAGAAAAGGCTTGACTTTCCAAGAGACTGAGAGGACTAGTGAGAACATAATGGCTGTAGACGGGAGGCTGACCTGGAAAAGAGAAATGCCATATAATGGTTATAACCCTGAACTCTCAATTTGCCTAATTTAAAGTAGTTTTTGCACCTGATAATCTCTTAGCAAAGCCATCAAGTAGCTTGCAGACTGCACAGTTGATTGCTGGAAAGAGCATGGTGAAGGGAGAACTGAGAGAGACAAACTCACTGATGCAGGCAGAATATCACCCACACGGGAAATGGAGTGACTTCACGATTGTCGGCATCTTGTCTCGGGATAGGCAGCCGTGCTGGAATGAGATGGGCCTTCGAGGACTTGAATGGGAACTGCCACTGACCTTCCCCAACAAGGGTCCTTCTACCCAGTGTCATCAGAGCCAACAGAAGGAGACACATTTGATTTGGAAGCAAAGGAGTTTTATTCTTTGATCAAAGAATTGAGAGGTGCAAGCACATGCTCTAGAGAGGCATGTCTCTAACCTTTCTGGCACTAGGAACTGGCTTTGTGGAAGACAATTTTTCCACGGACCAGGAGTGGGGGTAGAGAGAGTGGTTTTGGGTTGATTCAAGTGCATCACATTTATTGCACACTTTATTTCTAATATTACTACATCAGCTCCGCCTCAGATCATCAGGCATTAGATCCTGGAGTTTGAGCACCCCTGCTCTTTGTGTGGGGAGGGGGCAGAGCTCTCCTGGGGTGGGCGCAGCTGCAGTGCTCAAGGTTCCAAATCCCAGAGCTGATGCAGCATCTCGGCACCTGCCCCCCGCCCCCAACCATCTTGCAGGGAGGTGTAGTTCACGGTGCTTCTGCCCCTTGGAGCTGAGGTTTCAGCACAGCCATTTAGTACTAGCAGTGTTGGTCTGAAGTGTCAGTGCCAGGCCTTTGCACACAGTTCCCTGTAAGCAAATGATGCCAGACTAAGCATGAAGGAAAAAAAAAAATAGGTTAGACTTTATTATCCAGATTCTATTTTTACTTCCCATTAGCCATTGAGGTGCTTTGCTGGTGACAGGACTGTTTGTGTTGTGGCCGCCCCATATTCTTTCCCACCTCTGTACCTGCAAATCACCTGAAATTGTCAGTGGAGTGTGCAGATCAGGATTAAGGTCTCTGTTAGAGCTTTTCCCGTGATTTTCAGTGGTTGGACCTGGCCTATGCTTTCTTTCCCAGCAGTGCCTGACAGAGCTCTGCACTTGTCTTGGACCCCATGGTGCTCGGTGACAGTCCCCTCAGCTCAGATTAATGTCAGATTAGATCGTGGCCTTCCACAGGCTTCTGGAAGGAGGAAAGTGGGAAGCCCAGCTATCCCTGTGAGTGGGGAGTGAAACCTAGAGGTAATGGTGGAGGTGGGGCATCGATGAGATTGTCTTATTAATTTTCTAGATCTGAGACAGGTGTGCTGATGAAAAGTGAGCCCTAAAGCAAACTTTTGGATTTAGAAATATTTTCCTGTTAATTTGAACAATTAAAAGGAAAATGCTTTTTTTTTTCCCAACAGGGAATTCTAATCCTAAAATGGTACAAGTTGCATTTTCTAAAGTGTTAGTCAGGCTTCCCAGGTGGCATTAGTGGTAAAGAACCTGCCTGCCAACGCAGGAGATAGAAGAGTTATGGGTTCAATCCCTGGGTTGGAATATCCCTTGGAGGAGGGAATGGCAAAAATCAGACATAAGGAGGGAAAATATGTCTTGATAAGCTAGCAATGATAACTGGAAGTCACAGCCTGTGCATTTGATGATGAATGGAACAAACGCATAGTGTTAGAAACTGGTGGCCCGACACTGCAGTGCTCCCATGGTGCCTTTCTTGGCCTCCTGGAGAATGCAGTGAAAAGAAGGAATAATTGGACCTGCATACCTAAGGAAAGGCTTCCTTAGTGGCTCAGCAGTAAAGAATCAGCCTGCCAGTGCAGGAGACACGGGTTTGATCCCTGGGTGGGGAAGATCCCTGGAGAAGGAAATGGCAACCCACTCCAGTGTTCTTGTCTGGAAAATTCCACGGGCAGAGGAGCCTTGCAGGCTACAGTCCCTAGCATAGCAAAAAAGTAGGATATCACTTAGCGACTAAACAACAACCACAAATGTAAGGAAACTAACTGATGCGGTGTGCCAGTATAGCATGGACCCTCCTTGGAGTTTTCTTTCTCCATTTCTATCAGATGTGCAGAATCAGTACAATATTATACAGGCACTCCTCACCGTGCATGGCTCTGGGAGGCACAAATTTCCATGAACGTGATTTAGTTAAAAAACAGCAACTTCCAAACAAGAGTTCCAATTTTAGTACAGTATAGTAACTGAGAGTAATTACATAAAATACAAACTTCTGGGCTAAGTCGACAATCCTGAAATCATTACATAAATAACAAATGCCTGTCAGGAGCATGGACCAGTCACATCACTTTTTAAAAGTCTGTCAATGATTGATCACTGGGCACCTGTCACTCAGGTTGTGCAAAGACAGGGGAGCCTTCTGTAGTTGTTCTCAGTAACAAAGCCCTGCGACATTAAATTTTTTTTTAAATTGAAAAATATTAACAATTGAAATGGACTTGAATGAAAATTGAAAGACACAATTGTCCAACAAAGAGGAATATGCCAAAAAGAAGCAAGAAGCGTTACCACTGGAAGTGAAATTTGCATCGAATATAAACAGAGTTCTGGAAGGAATAGCTGACTGGGGCTGTTGACACTACCACCATTCTTTCTGGATGTGAGTTATGTCTTCACCAAGGCACAGAAAAGAATCTTGCTCTGTGTCAAAGTCATACAACAAGAAGGCAAGCATTATGTGAATTACTCTTGATAACTTATTTTTTAAAACACACCGAACATTTATTTTACTTTTGCAGAACAAGAGTTCTAGTTAGTTACTAGAATGCTTAATTTAGACAAAAATAACCACATGTATTCACATGTGACATGAGGCACATGAGGCATCCACATGTATCCATGCCTAGATGTCCAGACTGAATTGGAAACTATTCTAATTGGCAGGTTTTTTTTTCTTTTTTTTTGTCCGTTTTCACTTGAGCAAAACGGACATTCATGTGCTATTTCTAGATGTGTGAGTTGAGTCTGAACCTGTGCAGGGGGATGTTGTGTGTACCACATTGCAGAGGACCACAGTGAGGGTGACGTTCTCACACTGATAACCTTTTTTAAACAAAGAGTTTTACCTCTCAAAATTTATAATGTGTTAAAGTGTACTAAATAAATATTAGTGTTACTATATTTCATTTTCTTATACAGTTATAACCAGCAGTAAAGAATTTTTAATATTTTGACATTGTTTAAAGCTTGTGGAACAATTTTAATTTTCCCATTGATTATTAAAATCATGTTGCTTGGTTTCAGCTTGCATAGGAATTTTTAACAGCCTATACTATCGGGCAAAATGAGCATTGTTTATTCTCTCTCTCTCTCTCTCTCACACACACACACACACACACACACACACACACACACACACGGTTGTTTTTGATTTGCTAACATTTTAAAGGGGATTTTTTGCATTTATGTACATGAGAGATTGGCTTATAGGTTTCATTGTTGTTATTGTAGTGACCTTATTAGATTTCATAACTCACAAGTTGGAAAATACCTCCCTCTTTTTTCTGGAACTGATTGTGTCTAAGATTGGTATTATTTCTGAAATATTTGTAAGAATTTACCAGCAAGGCTATCTTGTCCTAGAGATTTCTTTGTGGGGAGGTTTGGAATTAACAGTTAAATTTCTTTAAGAGATACCAGATTTTGTTTTTCTCCCTGTTTCAACTGTAGAAAAAATTTTCAATTGGATTTTCTAGGAGTTTTTCTTTTTTAAATATTTATTTATTTGGCTGTGCCAGATCTTAGTTGTGACATGTGGGATCTAGCTCACTGACCAGGGATCAAACCCAGGACCCTTCCATTGGGAGCACAAGAAAAACCACCCCCTAGGAGTTTTTCGTGTCATCTAAAAATTTAAACTTATTGATATAAGCTTATTTATAATATCATCTTACTATTATTTTGATATTTGTAGGAACTTCAGTGGTATCTCCTTTTATAGTCATGATATTGGTAATTTGTGTCTTTTTTCCCCAAGTTGCTAGAGGTCTGTAAATTTTATTAAATATCTTCAAAAATGTTTTGGCTTTGTTCTTTTTCCTTTGTAGGATTGTGTTTTATTATTGTCTAGTCTTATTTTTAGAAATTTCTTTTTATTCTTTTGGTTTAAGTTTGCTCTGCTTTAGCTATGTTTGCAAGTTTTGATGGTACTGTGAAACTCAAAATACTTTCTAATTTCATTTGTGGTTTCGCCTTTCACCCATGGATCATTCAAAGTATTGCTGCTTAAATTTCAAGCATTTGGAGATTTTCTAGTTTAATTTTACTTTGATTAGAGTGCCAAGTAATTTCTCCCCTTTCAAATTTGTTAAAGTTTGCTGTTATGCGTTGAATTGTGCAACCCCAAAGATTTTGAAGTCGTAATCCTCAGTACCTATGAATGTGACCTTATTTGGAAATACCATCTTAGCAGATTGCCAAGTTTGTATGAAGTCACTGGGGGGCCCTAATCCAATATGACTGTGTCCTTATAAAAAGGGGAAATTTGGACACAGACACAGAAACGTACCAGCACAATGCCATGTGGAGATGAAGGCAGAGATTGGGGTAATGCGTCTACAAGCCAAGAGACACCAAAGATGGCCAGCAACCACCAAAGCTCGGGGAGGGGGGTGGAACAAATTCTCCCTCACAGACCACATAGGGAATCAGTCCTGCCAACACCTTGTTCTGGCCTCAGACTTCTAGCCTCCACAACTGTGAGATAATAAATTTCCGTTGTTTAAGTCATCCAGTTTGTGATACTTTGTTATAGCAGCCCTAGAAAAATAATATACTTGCTTCACAGTTCAGCAAATGTTCAATTTTGCCAAGTGTTCCATGTATACTTGAAAAAATTGTGTTTAACGCCATTGTTGGGTGTAATGTCCTGTATATTAGTGAGGTTAAATTTGTTAATTATGTTATATGAGTTTTCTATAACCTTACTGATTTCTTGTATGCTTGTTCTGTCAGTTAGCAAGAGAGGTATGTTGAAGTATCTCTTTATGATTTTAAATCTGTGGGCTTCTGTATTTAATTCTGCAAATTTTTGCCTCATATATTTTATGCTATATTATTGCATACATATATATTTAAGATTGTTCTATCTTCTTGGTGAATTGCTCTCCTTTCATTGTTAAGTGTTCCTTTTTCTCTCTACTTATATTTTTTTGCCTTCCAGTATATTGCATCTGATATAAGTATAGTGAGTTCTTGCATATGTATCTTTTTCCAACCTTCCACTTTCAATCTTTCTGTCACCCTATATTTAAGAAATGTCTCCTATAAGTAGCATATAGATTTTTAAAAAATCCAATGTGATCTTTTTTTTGTCTTTTAATTGGAGATTTAGTCAATTTTCAGATAATGGAATTATGGGCAAATTTGGGTTTATGTTTATCATTTCACTATTTGTTTTATATTTGATCTACTTGTTTGTATGTTCTTTATTTCCTTTCTTATCTTCCAGATTAATAAAAAATTATTATTTCACCCCATCATCTTTATTAATTTGTTATGAGTTCTCTTACTATTCTTTTAGTAGTTACCATAGAAATTATAATACACATCTTTGACTTATTGCACTCTAATGTAAGTGATTACTTTTACCACTTCCTCAAAAAAATAGCCTTGGAATACTTACTTTGTTATAACCCCTTCCTGCTTTTGCATTGTTGTTGTCACATGCTTTATTTCTCTCTAAATTTTAAACCCTACAAATTCAAATCTTAATTAGTAAGGAAGTGTTAGTTTTATGAACTGATATGAGTCTTTTCTAAGCTTCACCTAGACTGACCTTAGAAAACTCATTGGTAAGTTGGTTCTTTTCCATTTACACCTGAAAACTTATCCTATCCACATATGTTTTATTTTTTAAATTTTAATTTGAATTTTTAAATATTTATTTATTAATTTGGTTGCCCTGGGTCTTAGTTGTAGCATCTGGGATCTTTAGTTGAAGCATGCAAACTCTTAGATGTGGGTCTAGTTCCCTGACCAGGAGTTGAGCTTGGGCCCCCTGCATTGGGAGCATGAAATCTTGGCCACTGGACCACCAGAGAGTCCTTGGACTTTATTCACTTTAGCTCCAGAAATTCTAATTTGAGAATTAAAAGATATAGCTGCCATTTCCCTCGTTTCATATACCTTCATTGTCCTGAAAACTGGCATATAACTTTAAAACAAAGCTTATCAGAGCTTATCAGAGGCAGGAATTGCTGGCATAGAAATGCAATATAAGCAGTCCAATGCTGTGAGTGCTTCTTTGCACTTCTCCTTACTGGTCTTCACGAAGTTAGAAAGTTGTGAGGCCTGGGCCACTATTTTGTTCTTGGGCCACTTGAACTGCTGGCCTTTCCTAAGAAATGTCCTCTTTTCTGCCTATATCACAGAAGGGCCCATATCATTGAAGGAGTTTACTATTCTGAAATACCAAGAATTTCTCTAATCTTCTAAAATTGGGGAGAATTAGCCAGTTTACACAAGTAAAGATTTTTTTCAAGATCTGTGCATATCCTCTATTACAATATTGTCCATTTAGTATGTTTTACCGAGGATTTAGGTAATTGCCTTTTGTTAGGAAAGAGTTTCTGGCTTGTGTTTTCTGAATGATCCCCAAATTTAAGAAGCTCTTATTTGGGCTTATTCAAGGTCTTCCATGATACAACTCTGTCATCCAGATAAACTAGTACCTTTAGGTAATTTGTGTCTCTGTCATTTCTTTCATTAGCCTCTTGAATGTTATGTGCTCACAAAATGCCTATATACATTTGTTCACATTGGTACAACCACGCTGGACAGATAAAATACATTTTCTGTTTCAGCCAAAGGAATATGATTGTGTGCTCTCTCAAATTCAGAGTTAAAGACACCTGATGCTCCACTAGGCATCCTGTACGCAAACATGTAGTGTTGGTTTAATTTAGCCCATCTATTTAGAGTCAAGAATTCCATGAATTTCTATTTTTTAGATTTTCATTATAAAAAAGGGGAATTATGTGGGCTGTGGGATTCAGAGATCATGCCACTGACAACCAGTTATTTGATGAAAGTTGAAAGTGAAAGTCACTCAGTCGTGTCCCACTCTTTGTGACCCCATGGACTATATACAGTCCATGGAATTCTCCAGGCCAGAATACTGGAGTGGGCAGCCATTCACTTCTTCAGGGGATCTTCCCAACCCAGGGATTGAACTCAGGTCTCCCACACTGCAGGTGGATTCTTTACCAGATGAGCCACCAGGGAAACCCATGTTCTTTGATGTCTCCTATTAAATCATTACTCTTGTTCAGGGAAGTCTTAGACTACTTTCTCAGTGGCTTGGGGCCCATGGATGTTTCTGACACTGACCTCCACTCCTGGAGGGTAAAGACTTTACAACTTCAGCTGCCTCTCCAACCTCCTCTCCCACTCTTTTGGAGAATCTCCAAAATGAAACTTTAAAGTTAGATTCTCCCACAGCACTCTCTTATGGAGGGAATGGGGCTCAGGATTTTTCCCCTTTCCTCCGACTCTGTCTTCTTAAGACATTATGATATACATAGAGTTACTGTGTGATCTGTCATCAGAACCAATTTTGAGAGTTATAAAAGTCCTCTCAATCATTATTGCAGGACAATATATGTGACTTGGGGATTTGTTAGCATTTGGCCTCTCTAGGCACAAGGCACATGCTAAGCGCATAGCTTGAGGAACCATCTCAAGCTTCTGGGTCAAAACTTGAAAGGGGCCAGACTTAGTTCTAAAATAACATGAATATTCCTGACATGCCTATTCAATGAAGAAAGGCCCCATGTGGTGCCTGCTTCCTTCCTATATTCCTCAGCAACCACATAGACCCCAAGTCTATCATACCAAACCAAAGTATGGCTAGAGCAAACTTTGTTATCAAAGCCATGGAGATTCAATCCTTTTATCATTCAGGAGATTTATATGAGATTTTAGAAAAATTTGAAAATTATAGTAATTTGATATCTACTGTTCAGAACTATAGAATATGATATTATTTTGATTACACATTTTTATTGAGGCTCTATTCATCACCAGATAAGGAATTTTAAGATGACGTTTAATTCTTTTTTTAAAATTTAAATTGGAGGCTAATTACTTTACAATACTGTGGTAGTTTTTTGCCATACATTCACATGAATCAGCCATGGGTATACATGTGTTCCCAATCCTGAACCTCCCTCCAACTTCTCTCCCCATCCCATCCCTCAGGGTCCTCCCAGTGCACCAGCCCTGAGCACCCTGTCCCATGCATTGAACCTGGACTGGCGATCTATTTCACATATGATAATATACATGTTTCAATGCCATTCTCTCAAATCATCCCACCCTCGCCTTCTCCCACAGAGTCCAAAAGTCTGTTCTTTACATCTGTGTCTCTTTTGCTGTCTCGCATATAGGGTCATTGTTACCATCTTTCTAATTTCCATATGTATGCATTAATATACTGTATTGGTGTTTTTCTTTCAAACTTACTTCACTCTATATAATAGGTTCCAGTTTCATCCACCTCATTAGAACAGATTCAAATGCACTTTTTTAATAGCTGTGTATATGTATTGTGTATATGTACCACAGCTTTCTTATCCATTCATCTGCCAATGGACATCAGGTTGCTTCCATGTCCTGGCTATTGTAAACAGTGCTGCGATAAACATTGGGGTGCACGTGTCTCTTTCAGTTCTGGTTTCCTCAGTGTGTATGCCCAGCAGTGGGATTGCTGGATTGTATGGCAGTTCTATTTCCAGTTTTTTAAGGACTCTCCACACTGTTCTCCATAGTGGTGGTACTAGTTTGCATTCCCACCAACAGTGTAAGAGGGTTCCCTTTTCTCCACACCCTCTCTAGCATTTATTGCTTATAGACTTTTGGATAGCAGCCATTCTGACCAGCATGAGATGGTACCTCATCGTGGTTTTTATTTGCATTTCTCTGATAATGAGTGATGTTAAGCATCTTTTCATGTGTTTGTTAGCCACCTGTATGTCTTCTTTGGAGAAATGTCTGTTTAGTTCTTTGGCCCATTTTTTGATTGGGTCATGTATTTTTCTGGAATTGAGCTGCAGGAGTTGCTTGTATATTTTTGAGATTAATCCTGTGTCTGTTGCTTCATTTGCTATTATTTTCTCCCATTCTGAAGACTGTCTTTTCACCTTGTTTATAATTTCCTTCATTGTGCAAAAGCTTTTAAGTTTAACTAGGTTCCATTTGTTTATTTTTGCTTTTATTTCCATTACTCTGGGAGGTGGGTCATAGAGGATCCTGCTGTGATTTATGTCAGAAAATGTTTTTCCTATGTTTTCCTTTAGGAGTTGTATAGTTTCTTGTCTTACATTTAGATTTTTAATCCATTATGAGTTTATTTTTGTTTATGGTGTTACAAAGTGTTCTAGTTTCATTCTTTTACAAGTGGTTGGCCAGTTTTCCCAGTACCACTTGTTAAAGAGATTGTCTTTTCTCCATCATATATTCTTGCCTCCTTTGTCAAAGATAAGTGTCCACAGGTGTGTGGATTTATCTCTGGGCTTTCTATTTTGTTCCATTGATCTATATTTCTGTCTTTGTGCCAGTACCATACTGTCTTGATGACTGTGGCTTTGTAGTATAGTCTGAAGTCAGGCAGGTTGATTCCTCCAGTTCCATTCTTCTTTCTCAAGATTGCTTTGGCTATTCAAGGTTTTTTTGTGTTTCCATACAAATTGTGAAATTATTTGTTCTAGTTTTTGAAAAATACCATTGGTAGCTTGATAGGGATTGCATTGAACCTATAGATTACTTTGGATAGTATACTCATATTCACTCTATTGATTCCTCTGATCCATGAACATGGTATATTTCTCCATCTATTTGGGTCATCATTGATTTCTTTCATCAGTGTTTTATAGTTTTTTTTATATATAGGTCTTTTGTTTCTTTAGGTAGATATACTCCTAAGTATTTTATTATTTTCGTTGCAATGGTGAATGGAATTCTTTCCTTAATTTCTCTTTCTGTTTTCTCATTGTTAGTGTATAGGAATGCAAGGGATTTCTGTGTGTTAATTTTATATCCTGCAACTTTGCTATATTCATTGATTAGCTCTAGTAATTTTCTGGTGGAGTCTTTAGGGTTTTCTATGTAGAGGATCATGTCATCTGGGTTACACCTACTTCATCTGTCTTCACTAATCAAAGTTGTTTTAAGACTTGCATGTCCTCTAAGTGTGACATAGCCTAAACAATGTTTACCCAAGTTGTTTTTTGGAAACTTGGAGTCAGCTGTGTCTAGTTCAGCTGAGCTGGTTAAGACTGTATGGGACCACCAACTCTTCAACTGGGTGAGTGTGAGTGTCTGATTGATGACCCTTTGAATGTTCAGAGGCCTGCAGCTTAGTTACACCTGCAAAGAATGTTGATTATGTCACCTTTTCCCAATCACCTTTCCCACACTCCCCACACCTCAGACCACCCCACTTATCCTATTATCCCATAAATACCCCAACTGGTCTGTCTTTAGAAGTGGACTTGAGATTCATTGTCCTGTGTACCCTGTTAGCTACCTTGCAAATAAATCCTTTTTTTTTCTGATGCAAACCTTGCTATATCAGTCTTTTGGCTTGCTGTGCATTGGGCAAAATGAACCTGGTTAGGTAACAAATCTTGGGAGATTGGCTGGTTTCAAGTCTGGACAACAGAATATGTAAGATGATTCCAGAATAACTTGTTTTGTAGAAAGCAAGTAAGCACCCAAAGAGGAGTGGGATCATGTCTAAAGGACTCATGAACAAGCTTGAAAGGCTTCCACTGGTCAAAGTTGGGATAACCTGAGGATCAAAAAGAATAACTGTAAATGATTAAAACATATAAACATGTAAAAGTCAATTAATCTCTAATCACATTGAGCAAAATCCTAAACAATCCAAACCTTGTTTACTAATTATTGAGGGTCACTGCTACAGCAACTTCTTACTCTCGGTATTAGTAATTACTCTCAATATGAATAATTAAAGGAAAAGAGTCAAGTACACAGGTGGAACTTAACTACATTGTTTTGGTTTTTAAGCAAATGCTCTACTGAATAATGCCAGCTAAAAACAAAAAGAGCTGAAAACTGGATAGTCACGTATATCACTGCCCAGGCCCAGTGTTGGTCCCCAGGGGAAAAATAAGAATTTATAGTGGAGGGATCTGGTAATCACCACCTTACCCCAATAATCGAATCAATATCCCAGTGGTAGGATAACTGGATGTCATGTTCTATCTCTGGATGCAGGGTGACACATAGAGCATCACCTATGAAATATTCTTGCTTAAAATGTTTAATTAGAATCTGATTAAGCCATTTGGTCTAACTAAGAAATACAGAGGACACAGGAAAAAAAATTAAAACAGCAACTAGACATACCCAGAATGCGGCTATTCTCACTTAAACAAGACTTCAGAGACACATTTGCCAAATGCAGGGTAGGAGTCTCAACTGTAGATTGATTTGAATTGACCAACTATAAAAGGTATTTTGGGGGAGGGGGTAACTAGGAAATTCAAATACAGATTAGATATTCAGTCATTCTAGAAATTTATCATGAATTTTGTTAGGTGTGAAAAAGACTATTAAGATCACATAGAAGAAACAGGTCCTTACTTTTCAGAAAGTGAAAGTATTAGTCTCTTAGTCATGTCTGACTCTTTGCTACCCCATGGACTGTAGCCCACAGGGTCCTCTGTCAATGGGATTTTCCAGGCAAGAATACTGGAGTGGGTTGCCATTCCCTCCTCCAAGGGATCTTCCCGACCCAGGGATCAAATCCAGGTCTCCTGCACTGCAGGTAGATTCTTTACCATCTGAGCCCCCAGGGAAGCCCTACTTTTCAGAAGTACATCCTAAAACATATAGGGGTGAGATATTATAATGTCTGGTATTTACTTTGGAATACTTTAGCATAAGAAAACTGAAGCAAGTATGGCAAAATATTAGCAATTTAAAAATCTATGTAGTGGATATGAGTGTTCATGATACTATTTTTTTTCTGCTCTTCCATGTGTTTGAAATTTTCAATAATAAAAAACTTTCTAAAGATGTCTGACAAATGAAACATCTGGCTGTCTATGTGTGCTGCTGGTTTGTTTTTGAGATGAGTGGGGAGGAAACTGGAAGTTACTGGCTAGAGTGATGGGATTGTTCCATCAGTGAGGTGTGCTTTGAGGCCCTTAATCACACGGTTGGAAAGTGACCAACAGGACAACTGGCCAGGATGCAGATCACAGGGTGTGACACATAGTCTGAGGACTTCTTCCTCAATTCTATCCTGCCCCGAGGCTTTGAGTTCTGTCTTACGAGGGGTCAGACTGTCCTGGATAGTCCTTTAAGCAGTGGAGCAGTCATTCAGATTGACTTACTATGATCTTGGGGCTCCGCTATGACCCAATAGGGAGGTTTAGTTGGGATCAAGTATTGGTCCACTACCTCTGTCTCTAGAATCATTTATCCTCATGTACTTGTGCCTCTGGCCCACTAGAAACTTGGGGCTAAGGAGAAAGCATGAAGCTCCTTCCAGACCTGAATCATTCTGTCTCTCCTTGAAGACAGCAATTTCAGGGAAATAGAGAAACAGGTATTTAAATAGTTGATATTCTAGTTTTTAACTTCAGTTTTTTAAAATACAGATTCACTATAGAGTCTAGGTCTCATCACTCTGAGCTCATACTCTTCTTTTTTGCTTTTGAATGTATTTTAATTGGATAAATTTGACGTGTTATAGCTTATACATTTAAGATATACAGTGTGCTACTTTGACACATTCAGATATTGTAATATGATTGCCACTGAAGCAGTATTTATCACATCATTATAACACAGTATTACTGTCTATATTCATTATACTGTGCTATGGTTTATTTACTATTTATTACTAGTTTGTACCCTTAAACACCATCAATCTTATCTCCCACGCTTCCATCCCTGGGTAACCACCACTGTCTGTTTTTTAACAGGTTTGATTTTTTTGGAGCCACACATAAGTGATGTCTATAGTACTTGTCTTTTTCTGTCTGACTTATCTCACCTACATAACATGTTCAAGTTCATCTATGTTGCTGCAAATGGCAGGATATTTTCTTTTCCCATGACAGAATAATATTCTATCATGTATGTATGTATCTCTATCACATCGTTTTAATCTATTCATCCATTGATGGACATTCGGGTTGTTTCCATATCATGGTTATTGTGAATAAAGCTACAATGAACATGGATGTACATATATCTTGTTGAAATCCTGTTTTTATTTCCTTAGGGCATATACCCAGAAGTGGAATTTCTATATTGTGAGTTAAACCTATTTTTAATTTTTTGAGGAATCTCTGTATTGTTTTCCATAGTGGTGAACTAATTTATATTCCCATCAACAGTGTATAAAGATTTCCTTTGCACAACATCCTCACCAGCACTTGTTGTCTCTTATCTTCTTGCTGATACCCATGCTAATAGGTGTGAGGTGATACCTCATTGTGGTTTTGACTTGCATTTCCATGATGATTAGAGATGTTGAGAATCTTTTCATGTGTCTCTTGGCACATGATTTTTGCTTTTGTCTGTACCTTTAGTGTCTTGTCCAAAAAATTCTTGCCAAGACCAATATCAATAGGCTTCTTGTCTATGTTTTTTTTCTAGGAATCTTAGGGTATCAAGTCTTTTATTTTTTTAAGGAATTATTTATTTGGCTGCATTGGAACTTAGTTGAGGCATGTTGCTCTGAGGCATGTGGGATCTTAGTTCCCTGACCAGGGATCAAACCTATGCCCCTTGCATTGCAAGGTGGATTCTTAACCACTGGATCACCAGGGAAGTCCGGGTATCAGGTCTTATGTTTAAGTCAGTGATCCATTTTGTAAATTCTTTTTAACTTATCATACATTCTATTCAGTTGCTACAAATTCTTTGCCTCCATCCAGATCCTTCCCTGGTGCTCCAAGAAATTTTTTAGATGTTTTCACACTATGCACTTTGCAACCTGCTTCAAAAAACATTTAAAGGACAAGATTGTGTTTTACTTGGAAAGTGGGGGTTGTTACAGCATTAAACAGTTACATGGGGCAGCATATGCATAGAGCAAATGGTCATGACTGCTGATATGAGAGGATGCTTCTGAGAAAAGCTGAGGCTGGCTGAGCCTTCAGGTAGTTTCTTGGTGGGATCCTCACATTGTAGTCAGTATCCTGGTGCAAGAAACTGGTTTTGTCTGTGTTTCCAGAGAGCACAAGACTTTCCAGGTCCAATTCAGCCAAGTGAAATTTACAAGAGACTTCTGGGAAACCAGGATGCATTTTTTTTTTTTTAACTTTCAGAGGAGGACATGCTTGTCCAGACCCAAATATTTATGTCTGTATTGAGGGACATGCTCTCCCTGAAGGACAGAGAATCAAAGCCATCCCAGCATTTTGTCTGGTGAATTTTGAATCAGAAAAAAGGATGGGCATGGGAGGGAAGATTACCTTAGTGGGACCGAAGCATCCACCCACCCAGCCAGTTCAGTGTCTTCACTTATCTCCTTTGGATCAGGTGCGATTCTCTCTCTCTCTTTAGTTGCTAAGTCGTGACCGACTCTTGCAACCCCATGGACTGTAGCCTGCCAGGCTTCTTGGTCCATGGGATTCTCCAGGCAAGAATACTGGAGTAGGTTACCATTTCCTTCTCCACAAGTGGGATTAACATTTTCCAAAGCTTGTTCTTCAGTTCCTTTTGTTCACATATGTTATTACAATCAATTAGGTAACAGGTTTTCTTTCCCCCTTAAGTTTATTCTTACCTTGATTGGACTTCTAAGTCATTCTTCCTTCTTTGATCAAGTATTCATCATACCCCTGTAGGTAAAGACATCATTCATTTCATGAGACTTTCCCTAGTTCAACTTCTAGATGGTAACTTAGTTCAAAGGCCTTCCACTGGTTACCAGCTGGCAACCAAGCAGATGGAAAGGGCTCTAGGCCAGCGGCTCCTAGACAGGAAACTCAATGGGAGCTTTGAGTGTAAGAAAGTTTTCCCTGTCAGAAGTCACATCTGATGCTCTCCTTAAGGTTATGATGGCTCTGTTAGTCCTTTCCTCATAGCATTGCCAGAGCCTCAGTCTCTGAAAGACCATTTTGAATAGGACTCTCATATCACCCATCATCTTGGCAGAGTTGTCTTCTTTCTAGGCGACTATGTGGAGAAGCATGTGCAAGCATGTCCTCCTCCAGGACATCCTGGAGAACGAAGTCAAGTGGGCCTTAGGAAGCATCACTATGAACAATGGTAGTGAAGATGATGGAATTCTAGCTGAGTTATTTCAAGTCCTAAAAGATGATGCTATGAAAGTGCTGCACTCAATATGCCAGCAAATTTGGAAAACTCAGCAGTGGCCACAGGACTGGAAAAAGTCAGTTTTCATTCCAATCTCAAAGAAAGGCCATGCCAAAGAATGTTCAAACTACCACACAGTTCCACTCATCTCACATGCTAGCAAAGTAATGCTCAAAATTCTCCAAACAAGGCTCCAACAGAACATAAACTGAGAACTTCCTGATGTTCAAGCTGGATTTAGAAAAGGCAGAGGAACCAGAGATCAAATTGCCAACACCCGTTGGATCATCGAAAAAACAAGAGTTCCAGAAAAACATCTACTTCTGCTTCATTGACTATGTCAAAGACTTTGACTGTGTGGATCACAAAAAACTGTGGAAAATTTTGAAAGAGATGGGAATACCAGACCACTTTCCCTGCCTTCTGAGAAATCTGTATGCAGGTCAAGAAGCAACAGTTAGAACTGGGCATGGAACAGTGGACTGGTTCCAAATAGGGAAAGAAGTACATCAAGGCTGTATATTGTCACCCTGCTTATTTAATTTATATGCAGAGTACCTCATGTGAAATGTCAGGCTGGACAAGGCACAAACTGGAATCAAGATTGCCGGGAGAAATATCAATAAACTTAGATATGCAGATGACACAACCCTTATGGCAGAAAGCAAATAGGAACTAAAGAGCCTCTTGATGAAAGTGAAAGAGGAGAGTGAAAAAGCTGACTTAAAACTCAACAATCAAAAAATGAAGGTCATGGCATCTGGTCCCATCATGTCACAGCAAGTAGATGGGGAAACAGTAGAAACAGTGAGAGACTTTATTTTCTTGGGTTCCAAAATCACTGCAGATGGTGACTGAAACCGTGACATTAAAAGATGTTTGCTGCTTGGAAGAAAAGCTACAACCAACCTAGACAGCATATTAAAAAGCAGAGACATTACTTTGCTGACAAAGGTCCATCTATGGACCTTCAAAGCTATGATTTTTCCAGTAATCATGTATGGATGTGAGAGTTGGACCATAAAGAAGGCTGAGCACCAAAGAATTGATGCTTTTGAACTGTGGTGTTGGAGAAGACTCTTGAGAGTCCCTTGGACTGCAAGGAGATCAAACTAGTCAATCCTAAAGGAAATCAACCCTAAATATTCATTGGCAGGACTGATGCTAAAGCTGAAGCTCCAATACTTTGGCCACCTGATGCAAAGAGTCAACTCACTGGAAAAGGCCCTGATGCTGGGAGAGATTGAGGGCAGGAGAAGAAGGGGTGAGAGAAGATGAGATGGTTGGATGGCATCATCAACTCAATGGACATGAGTTTGAGCAAACACTGAAAATTAGTGAAGGACAGGGAAGCCTGGCGTGCTGCAGTCCATGGGGTTGCAAAGAGTCAGACATGACTGAGTGACTGAACTGACTGATGTGGAGTAAGGCTATCCATAGGAAGCACATATAATGGCATATGCCCTTGGAGCAATAGCTGAGCTGCAAGTGGGCTTCAAGGATCATTACTTCTACCTCCCAGACAGTAAACTTGAGGCACATTGATGTGAAGTGTGGTGAGATGGTAGAAGGTGATAATACCCAATATATCATAAATTGGTGGAGGAAATGACACTAGAATTTGGAAATGTATTCTAGCATTGTTTTGGCTCCAAATTACATTCCCAGAAGCTGGAAATAGGTTAGGATTGCTCATGGTTAATTAATAGTCAAAGAAACCAAGATGAGGGCTAAAGGAGACCCATGTAAACTTAACTAAGCATGTGAAGAAAGAGGTAAAACATCTTGACTATGGCTCTACAATGGGTCCCCCCAGCATCCTGGTGCTCAGTACTATGGTCCACCTGGCCTCTCAGGTGTGCTGAAATCTCCATTGGCCTGACTGCCTCTCAATCAGGTACAATGAGATGCCAAAGGGTGTTTGAAACCCAGCATCAGCTTGTGGCCTCCATATATGCTCTTCCTGACTTATCTCTCCCACCAGTCTACTGGCTTTGGTTAGAAATCTTGTTTCCTGAAAGAAAGACCCACATTATGAAACAGTAGTTGCCTTTGTGCTTGGAAGATGCATTTTCCCTGGATCCAAGCTAGGCTCTGTCTTTGGAGACAGGAGAAGAGCGTGAGTTACTTTCTAGACAAGAACCATCTGACATCAAGCCCTTCTCTGTCAAGTTCTGCTTGAGGTTTGAACTCAGCATCACAAGTTCTGATCAACATCAAAGGTAGAAAGGAGGTTCAAGGAAAGGTTTATTGGAGAAACAACAAGGCCCACTATCAAGGCCCAAAATAGCCACAGGCTTTTGTTGAAGAATTCATAAAGACCTTTTCTGATGAGAAAGCTTGTCCAGATTTCTGATGTCTGACATGGGCCTGGGGCTATGAGCCCAGAGCTTGAACCTGATTTGGCTCAAGTCACTTACTTCCAGGATTCTGCCAGCCTACAACAACGTTTTCACTGGGGTTCATGAGGTGTCAGTGTCGGGTCATTAACTGTTCTTTGTAGATGGGAAAGACTTGCTTTTATTTTGTAATTATATCTTTCTATTATTTTTATTTCATAATATTTTTCTTGTACAAAAATATTGTAACAGCAAATATTAGTTTAAAAATACTGTATTCATATTTTGATGCTGTTCTCTCAGATCATCCCACTCTCACTTTCTCCCATGGAGTCCAAAAGTCTGTTCTATACATCTGTGTCTCTTTTTCTGTCTTGCATATAGGGTTAACAGATCACCAGTCCAGGTTGGATGCATGAGACAAGTGCTCGGGGCTGGTGCACTGGGATGACCCAGAGGGATGGGATGGGGAGGGAGGTGGGAGGGGGGTTCAGAATGGGGAACACATGTAAATCCATGGTTGATTCATGTCAATGTATGGCAAAAACCACTACAACATTGTAAAGTAATTAGCCTCCAACTAATAAAAATAGTTGGGAAAAAAATAAAAATACTGTATTCAATCAGCAAAGTAAAAAGCAATTCTTGGGTCTTGATTTTCAAAAATTAAGTATAACTAGTGAAATTTCAAAGTGTAGGAATCACTTTTTTTGGTGTTCCAAGGAAAGATAGGTTTCCCAGAAGCATGGGACTGGGAAGAAATGTTATTTAGAAGAGTTGTGTTTAAAGCTCCTTGCTTCTAGATTCATTCATCTCCTACTTCCCACATGCACTTTTTCTCTTTAGACCTCATCTGCCCTTAGATTGACCCAGTTTCCTTCTTGTGTGGACCTACTTCTCCAAGAACACAGTGAACTTGGCTAAGCAGAGCTGTGGTCTGTGTCCACCCTCATAGCTTATGTCCTTTGATGTTTGCACTTTCGCCTGACTAATGGCCTGTCCATTCTCCTTCAAGACACAGAAGGGCTGTCTCCTGTTCTTCCTAATGACATTTCTGGCTGAGTACTAGGGAGAAGGATCACATTAATACTTAAATTGTCCCATGGAACAGATTCTAACTTGGTGATACGATTCAATAGCACTGTGCAATACTCAGATATCTTCCAGAAGGATCTATAACCATCCTCTAAAAATCCTAAGTTATTATTCAAGGGTTTTCCAGAAAAAAAAATTTAGTTGAGGCTTGATATCCCCTGGGAATGGTAGTACATTCGCATAGTTTAACAGAGTCGAATAGCCTCCTATCATAAAAGAATTTATTTGATCATCTTTATTATCTCATCAATCATATTACAAGATCCTGAGGGGATGAGATAGTGGCAGGTGGTTTTTCGTGTAGGAATGAGATACAATTTACATTAGAGTGTTCCCTTCTTGGTAGCTTTGATTTCCATTCTGGGTACAGGAAGCTGCTGAAAAAAATCATGGGGGGTGTGTGTGTGTGTGTGTGTGTGTGTGTGTGTCTAAACACAAGGAGGCAATGTAATTTCTGAATCTAAAATAAGATATTACATGTGCCAAAATGTATGTATTAAAGGCATGAGCCACAAAATCTGGCCTTCTTCACATTCTGTCCAGGGCTAGCTCTTATGGTGTGGAGGCTGTGAGGCTGGGTAAGAGTCAAACTGAAGTCCCAATACCATATATCTAATTATTTAAAAGTTATAAATCAAGCCAGTGAACTATTAAATAAGATATATTCTGTCTTTCTAGCTCGACAAATATAGAGTTGATCTTTATTGTTTGTGGATTCTGTGTTTTCAAATTTTGCCTCCTCACTAAAATTTATTTGTAACCCCCAAATCGGTATTTGTAGCACTGTCATGGTCATTCACATATATAGAGTTGTGAAACTTTAAAGTTGCCCAAAGTGCATATTTCCAACTGAGGTTGACTAAGGCAACACTCTGCCTTCTTTTTAAAAAAACTGAGATATAACTGATATGGAACAAATTTGTTTATATGATACAACTTCAGGCATACAACATAAGGATGCAATATATTTGTATGTATTGTGAAATTATCACAATAAGTCAAGTTAATATCCATCTCAAATACAGCTACAATTTTTTTCCTGAGAGGCTGAAAAATCTACTCTCCTAGCAACTTTTGAATATATAATATAGTATTATATAGTATATATATATATTATATATATATATATATAGTATTATTAACTATAGTCACTATGCTGAACTCTACGTTCTCAGGAATTATCTATAACTGAAAGTTTGCACCTTTTGACACTTTCACCCATTTTGCCAATCCCACACCCATAGCTTCTGGCACCCACCGATCTATTCCCTGAATCTATGAACTCCTTTTTGGAAAAAAATTCCATATATAAGTAAGATTAAATGTCATTTCTCTTTCTCTGACTTATTTCACTTAGCATTATGCTTTGAAGGTCCATCCATGTTATTGCAAGGTTTCCTTCTTTTTATGGCTGAATAATACTTCATGTATATGTGTACCACATTTTCTTTACCCATCCATCCTTCAGTGGACACTTAGGATATTTCCATATCTTGGCTATTGTAAATAATGCTGAAATGAACATATCTATCTTTTCAAACTGGTGTTTTTGTGTTCTTTAGATAAATAACCACAGATGGAACAACTTGGTTATATAGCAGTTCAATTCTTAATTTTTTGAAGAATTTTCATACTGTTTTCCATAGTGGCTGCATCAGTTTACATTGCTATCAATAGTGTACAAGGATTCCCTTTTCTCAAACATTTGCTATTCTCTCGAACATTTGTTATTTCTTATGTTTTTGATAATAACCATTCAAACAGGTATGAAATGAAATCTCATTGTGGTTTTATCCTGCATTTCCTTGATGGATAATAATGCTGAACTTCCTTTCATGTGCTTGTTGGCCACTTCGTATGTTTTCTTTGAAAAAGTGACCATTCAGATTCTCTGCCCATTTTTTAATTGGCTAATTTTTGTTGTTGTTATTTAGTTGTACAAGGTCTTTATATATTTTGGATTTTAACTGCTATTGGATATACGGTTTGCAAATATCTTCTCCCAGTCAGTAGGTTGCTTTCTTTGTTTTTTGCTTTTTTCCTTAAAAATTTTTTATTGGAGTATATTTGCTTTAAAAGGTTGTGTTAGTTTCGGCTGTACAGCAAAGTGAATCAGTTACACATACATCCATCCTTTCTTAGATTCCTTTTCCATATAGGTCATTACAAAGCATTAAGTAGAGTTCCTGTGCTGGCCAGTAGGTGCTTGCCTACATGCTAAGTCATTTCAGTCATGTCTGACTCTGCAACCCTACGGACTGTAGCCCACCAGGTTCCTCTGTCCCTGTGGATTCTCCAGGCAAGAATACCAGAGTGGGTTGCCTTTTCCTTCTCCAGGGGATCTTCCTGATCCTAGGATCGAACCCATGTCTCCCTCTCTCTTTTTTTAAAAAAATATTTATTTGGCTGCACCAGGTTTTAGTTGCATCATGCAAATTCTTAGTTGGGGCATGTGAGACCTAGTTCCCTGACCAGGGATCAAACCCAAGTTCCCTGTAATGGGAATGAGAAGTTTTAGCTACTGGACCACCAGGAAGTCCCAAATCCATGTCTCTTATGTCACCTGCATTGGCAGGGGGAAGCCTTATTACTTATCTATTTCATATACAGTAATGTGCATATATAAATCCCAATCACTCAATTTATCCCTTCCCCTCTTCCCCTGCTGGTGACTATATGTTTGTTTTCTACATGTATGACTATTTCTATTTTGTAAATAAGTTAATCTGTTTCATTTTTTTTAGGTTCCAAATATAAGCAGTATCATATGATATTTGTCTTTCTCTGTCTGACTTCATTTAGTATGATAATCTCTAGGTCCATCCATGTTGCTACAAATGGCATTATTTTATTCTTTTTTATGGCTGTGTAATATTCCATTGTACATAAGTACCACATCTTTGTTATCCATTCATTTGTCAATGGACATGTTTCCTTTTTCATTTTTATTATTGTCTGCTTTGCTGTGTAGGAACCTTTTACTTTATATGGTTCTAATTTTTTTATTGTTGCTTTTGTTTCCCTTGCCTATAAGTCAGATCTAAACTATATTGCTAAGAATGATGTAATTGAAGTTATCACCGATGTTTTCTTCTAAGAATTTTATGGTTTCAAGTCTTTCATTCTAGCCTTTTATTCATTTTGAGTTTGTTTTTGTTTGGTGTAAGATGTTGGTCTAGTTTCATTCTTTTGCATGCGACTATTCAGTTTTCTAAACTCCATTTTTTTGGGAGAAACTATCCTTTCTCCATTGTATATTTTTTGCTCATTTGTTGCAAATTGTTGTTGTTGTTCAGTTGCTAAGTCATTTCTGACTCTTTGTGACCCTATCAACTGCAGCACACCAAATTTCCTTGTCCTTCACTATCTCCCAGAGTTTTCTAAAACTCATGTCCATTGATTAGATGGTGCCATCCAACCATTTCATCCTTTGTGGCCCTCTTCGCCTCCTGCCTTCACTCTTTCCCAGCGCATCAGGGTCTTTTTCAATGAGTCGGCTCCTTGCATCAGGTAGCCAAAGTATTGGAGCTTCAGCTTCAGCATCAGCCCTTCCAATGAATATTCAGAGTTGATTTCTTTTAGGATTGACTGGTTTGGTTTCCTTGCAGTTCAAGGGACTCTCAAGAGTCTTCTCCCATACCACAGTTCAAAAGCATCAATTCTTTGGTGCTCAGCTTTCTTTATGGTCAAACTCTCACATCCATACATGATTACTGGAAAAACCATGGCCTTGACTATATGGACCTTTGTCAGCAAAGTGACGTCTAATATGCTGTCAAGATTTGTCATACCTTTTCTTCCAAAGAGCAAGCATCTTTTAATTTCATGTCTGTAGTCACTATCTGCAGTGATTTTGGAGCCCAAGAAAATATATTCTGCCACTGTTCCCATTCTTTGTCCATCTATTTGTGATGAAGTGATGAGACTGGATGCCATGATCTTCATTTTTGAATGTTGAGTTTTAAGCCAACTTTTTCACTCTCCTCTTTCACCTTCATCAATAGGCTCTTTAGTTGTAAATTAATTGTCCATATATATTTGGGTTCATTTCTGGATTATAAAATTCTGTTCCATTGATCTGTGGTTTCTTTCTTTCTTTTTTGATATTCCAGTACCATACTGGGCTTCTCTGGTAGCTCAGCTGGTAAAGAATATGCCTGCAATGCAGGAGACCCAGTTCAATCCCTGGGTTGGGAAGATCCCCTAGAGAAGGGATAGGCTACCCACTCCAGTTTTATTGGACTTCCCTGGTGGCTCAATTGGTAGAGAATCCACCTGCAATATGGGAGATCTGGGTTCAGTCCCTGGGTTGGAAAGATCCACTGGAGGTGAGAACAGCTATCCACTCCAGTATTCTTGACTGGAGAATTCCACGGACTGAGAAGTCTGGCAGGCTACACTCCATGGGGTCACAAAGAGTTGGACATGACTGAGTGACTTTCACCTTCATAGTACCATACTGCTTTAATTACTTTAGCTTTGTAGTAAAGTTTGAAATCAGGAAGCATGATACCTCCAGCTTTGTTCCTCTTTCTTAAGATTGTTTTGACTATTCAAAATCTTTTGTGGTTCTGTATAAATTTTAGAATTCTTTGTTGAAATAAATTACTTGTTGGAAATTTGATAGGGACTGCATAGAATGCACAGATTTCTTTGGGTAGTATGGATGTTTTAATAATATGTGAATTCCTCTAATACATGTATATAGCATCTTTCCATTTATTTGAGTCTTATTAAATTTCTTTCATCAGTGTCTTATTGTTTTCAATGTACAGGTCTTTTACCTCCTTGGTTAACTTTATTCCTAGGTATTTTACTTTTTTGATGCCAAAGAATGCTCAAACTACCACACAATTGCACTCATCTCACATGCTAGCAAAGTGATGCTTAAAATTCTCCAAGCCAGGCTTCAGCAATACATGAACTGTGAACTTCCAGATGTTCAAGCTGGTTTTAGAAAAGGCAGAGGAACCAGAGATCAAATTGCTAACATCCACTGGATCATTGAAAAAGCAAGAGAGTTCCAGAAAAACATCTATTTCTACTTTATTGACTATACCTAAGCCATTGACTGTGTGGATCACAATAAACTGTGGAAAATTCTTAAAGAGATGGGAATACCAGACCACCTGACCTGTCTCTTGAGAAATCTGTGTGCAGGTAAAGAAGCAACAGTTAGAACTGGACATGGAACAACAGACTGGTTCCAAATAGGAAAAGGAGTATGTCAAGGCTGTATATTGTCACCCTACTTATTTAACTTATATGCAGAAAGCACATCATGAGAAACACTGGGCTGGAGGAAGCACAAGCTGGAATCAAGATTGCCAGAAGAAATATCAATAACCTCAGATATGCAGATCACACCACCCTTATGGCAGGAAGTGAAGAAGAACTAAAGAGCCTCTTGATGAAAGTAAAAGAGGAGAATGAAAAAGTTGGCTTAAAGCTCAACATTCAGAAAACTAAGATCATGGCATCTGGTCCCATCACTTCATGGGAAATAGATGGGGAAATGGTGGAAACAGTGGCTGACTTTATTTTTCTGGGCTCCAAAATCACTGCAGATGGTGATTGTAGCCATGAAATGAAAAGACGCTTACTCCTTGGAAGGAAAGTTATGACCAACCTAGATAGCATATTAAAAAGCAGAGACATTACTTTGCCAACAAAGGTCCATCTAGTCAAGGCTATGGTTTTTTCAGTGGTCATGTATGGATGTGAGAGTTGGACTGTGAAGAAAGCTGAGTGCTGAAGAATTGATGCTTTTGAACTGTGGTGTTGGAGAAGACTCTTGAGAGTCCCTTGGCCTGCAAGGAGATCCAACCAGTCCATCCTAAAGGAGATCAGTCCTGGATGATCACTGGAAGGTGATCATTGGAAGGACTGATGTTGAAACTGAAACTCCAGTACTTTGGCCACCTGATGGGAAGAGCTGACTCATTTGAAAATACCTTGATGCTGGGAGGGATTGGGGGCAGGAGGAGAAGGGGACGACAGAGGATGAGATGGCTGGTTGGCATCACCAACTCAATGGACATGGGTTTGGGTGGACTCCGGGAGTTGGTGATGGACCGGGAGGCCTGGGGTTCATGGGGTTGCAAAGAGTTGGACATGACTGAGCGACTGAACTGAACTGTCATGGGATTATTTACCTAATTTTTCTTTCTGATAGTTCTTTATAACAGTATAGAAATTGCACAGATTCAGTATATGGATTTTGGATCCTGTGACTTTACTGAATATCTTGACTAGTTATAATAGGTTTTTGAATCTTTGGTGTTTTCTATGTATAGTATTATGTTATGAAGATGGTCATATTTCTCCCAATTTGGTACCTTTTATTTCTTAATCATAATCTTGCTTGATTGCAGTGGCTAGGTCTTCAAATATTATGTTGAGTGAAAGTGGCAAGAGTGGGCTTCCTTATCTTGTTCCTGATTTTGTAGAGGAAATGCTTTTAGGGTTTCACCATTGAGAATAAGCTGTTAGCTGTGTGTTTGTCATGTATGGCCTTTAATATGCTGAGGTATATTTGTCTACATTCGCTTTCTTGACAATTTTTTCATAAATAGATGTTGAATTTTTTCTGCATTTATTAAGATAATAATATGATTTTTATCCTTCATTTTGTTACTGTGATGTGTTGTGTTGATAATATTTCAGATTTTGAACGATTTTTGCATCCCTGGGATAAATCCCACTTGACCATGGTGTATAATCCTTTCAATATGATGTTGGATTTGTCTTGCTAATATTTAATTGAGGATTTTCATGACTTTCTTTTTTGGTGGTGTCCTTGTCTAGTTTTGGTATCAGGGTAATGTTGATTTGTAAAATGTGTTTGGAAGGTTTCCCTCCTCTTCTGTATTTTTGTAAGAGTTTTATAAGGATAGTGTTAAAATTTTGAAGGGCTTACAGAATTTGCTTGTGAAGCTGTCTGGTCCTAGCCTTTGTTTTTCTTCTAATCCAAGCGCATGTGTTTGTGCTCAGTCTGACTCTTTGCGACCCCATGGTCTGTAGCCCACCAGGCTCCTCCATCCATGGGATTTTCCAGGCAAGAATACTGTAATGGGTTGCCACTTCCTCCTTCAGGGGATCTTCCAGGCCCAGGGATCGAACTCATGTCTTCTGCATTGGCAAATGGATTCTTTATCACTGAGCCACCTGGGAATCCAAGAAATTCCATTTCTTTGAAGCATCTTCAGTTTCCTTCACCAATGTTTTATAGTTTTCAGAGTACAGATCTTTTACCTCTGGTTAAATTTATCCCGAGGTATGTTGTTTACTTGTTGATGATTTTAAATGGGATTTTTTTGAACTTTCTTTGATATTTCATTATTAGTGTATAGAAATGCAACAGATTTCTATATATTATCTTGTATTCTGCAACTTTGTTTAATTCATTTATTAGATATAATAGTTTTTGGGTGGAGATTTTAGGGTATCTATATAAAATATCATGTCATTTGTGTATAGTGATAGTTTTACCTCTTCTCTTCCAACTTGGATACAATTTATTCCTCTTTCTTGTCTGATGGCTGTGGCTATAACTTTATGATGTCAAATAGAAGGGGCAATTAGGACATCCTGTCTATTTTATGTTTTTGATTTGTGATTACCATGGGGTTCATATATGTTGACCTATAATTATATCTACTTTAAACTGATAATCAGTTAACTTCAAACACATTTTATAAGATCTACATTTTTTATTATCTTCCCCCACATTTTGTGTTTTTTATGTTACATTTTACATTTTCATGCTTATCCCTTTATTGTTTATTGTAGTTATAGTTGCTTTTACACATAGATTAATAAATATATTTACCTTTTCTATTGGAATTTTCCCTTTCTTGCAGATTACTTTTTTTTTTCATTTAGAGAAGACCCTTCAACATTTCTTTTAGTTTGGTATTGCTTAATTCTTTCAGTTTTTGCTTGTCTGAAAAATTCTTTATTTCTTCTATTCTGACTGATAATTTTTCTGGGTAGAGTGTTCTACCCCTTCATGGATCCAGCTTTATCATGGCGAAGGGGCTTGCAGAACTCAGTGAAGCTATGAGCTATACTGTGCAGGGCCACCCGAGATGGACAGGCCATAGATGAGTTTTGACAAAACATGGCATTTGGAAGGAAAGCCATGACAAATGTAGACAGACATCTCTTTGCCAACAAAGGTCCATACACTCAGCTGTTAAAAAGAATTCATTTGAATCAGTTCTAATGAGATGGATGAAACTGGAGCCCATTATACAGAGTGAAGTAAGCCAGAAAGATAAAGAACATTACAGTATACTAACACATATATATGGAATTTAGAAAGATGGTAATGATAACCCTATATGCAAAACAGAAAAAGAGACACAGAAGTACAGAACAGACTTTTGAACTCTGTGGGAGAAGGTGAGGGTGGGATGTTTCGAAAGAACAGCATGTATATTATCTAAAGTGAAACAGATCACCAGCCCAGGCTGGATGCATGAGACAAGTGCTCGGGCCTGGTGCACTGGGAAGACCCAGAGGAATCGGGTGGAGAGGGAGGTGAGAGGGGGGATCGGGATGGGGAATACATGTAACTCCACGGCTGATTCATGTCAATGTATGACAAAACCCACTGCAATGTTGTGAAGTAATTAGCCTCCAACTAATAAAAAAAAAAAAAAAGAAAAGAAAAGAAAAAAAAAAAAAAAAAAAAGTCCATACAGTCAAAGCTATGGTTTTTCCAGTAGTCATGTATGGATATGAGAGGTGGACCATAAAGTAGGCTGAGCACTGAAGAATTGATACTTCCAAATTATGGTTCTGGAAAAGACTTTTGAGAGTCCCTTGGACTGCAAGGATATCAAACCAGTCAATCCTAAAGGAAATCAACCCTGAATATTCTTTGGAAGGACTGGTGCTGAAGCTCCAATACTTTGGCTACCATCTCTTTGGCAAAGAGCTGACTCATTGGAAAAGACCCTGATGCTGGGAAAGGAGAAGAGGGCGGCAGAGGATGAGGTGGTTAGATAGCATCACTGACTCAATAGACATGAATTTGAGCAAGCTCTAGGAGATAGTTTGCTCAAACTCATTTGGAAGCCTGGTGTGTTGCAGTCCATGGGGTCACAAAGAGTTGGACACAACTTAGCAACTGAACAACAGAATTGTCCTAGTTTGCAGGTTTTTCCCTGTCAGGACTTTGAATGTATCATGCTGCTCCTTTCTTGCCTGCAAAGTTTCTGCAAGTAATCAGCTGAAAGCCTTATGGAGGTTCCCTTGTATGTAACTCTTTGTTTTACTCTTGCTGCCTTTAGAATTCTCTTTAACTTTTGCCATTTTAATTATGATATGGCTTGACATGGGTCTGTTTTGGTTCATCTCGCTTGGGACCCTCTGAGCTTCCTGTTTTTGGATATCTGTTTCCTTCTTTAGGTTCCAGACGTTTTCAGCCACAATTTCTTCAAATACATTTCGATATTCTGTTTCTTTTCACCTTCTAGAACCCCAGTACAATGTGTCTTGATGTGTGTCTTTTTGAGTTCAACTTTTTCTGAACTCTCTGGGCTTCCTGGATGTGGATTTTTTGTTTCCTTTCCTAGATTAGGGAGATTTCAGCCACTATTTCTTCAAGAAAATTTTCTGGTTCTCCTTCTTTATCATTTCCTGCTGGGATCCCCATAATGTGAATATTATTCCTCTTGATGATGTCCCCAAAGTCCCTTAAAATATCTCCATAAAAAAATTTTTTTTTTCATGTTTTTGCTCTGTCTGGGTGAGCTCCTTTGTTTTGTTTTGCAGCTCACGGATTCATTCTTCTACCACATCTGGTCTGCTGTTAAACCCTTCTGTAGTATTTTTCAGTTCAGTTGCAACTTCTGTTTAGCCTTTTCTTGTGTTTTGTCTCATTATTGAAATTATCACTATGTTCACTAACTCTTTTTTTGTTGTTGTTCATCAATTCTTTAGAATAAGATGAGTGGTTTATGACACACTCTTTGGCAGGTAGATTTCTTATCTCCATTTTATTTAGCCCTTTTTCTGAGGTTTTGTCTTAATCTTTTGAATTGAACATATGTCTCTGTATTCTCATTTTGCCAGATTCTCTGTTTCGATATATTAGGTATATCAGCTTTTCTCTCAGCCTTGAAGCAGTAGCCTTATTTAGGAGATGTATTGTGGGGGTCAGAGGCGCAATCTTGCCTGGCCACCATAGCCAGGTGCTCAGAGTGTCCCCCACATGTGCTGCATGTGACTTTGTGCTGTTTTGGGGCTGTGGCTGCTGCTGTGGTGCACTGGGGTGTGGGGCTGATCCCGGAATGGCTGTGGGGCCCAGTCACAGCTGTTGGGATGTACTGGTGGGTGGAGCTCTCCCCAGGACCAGTTGCAGGCCTCAATCACAGCTACTGCATTGTGCTGGTGGGTGGGGCTGGCCCCTGAATTGACTGTGGGGCCTGCACTTGACTGCTGTGTATGCTGGTGGGCCTATCAATTGAGCTGCTGTAACATATATCCAAAGATCCATCTGGTCAAGGCTGTGGTTTTTCCAGTGGTCATGTATGGATGTGAGAATTGGACTGTGAAGAAAGCTGAGTGCTGAAGAATTGATGCTTTTGAACTGTGGTGTTGGAGAAGACTCTTGAGAGTCCCTTGGACTGCAAGGAGATCCAACCAGTCCATCCTAAAGGAGATCAGTTCTGGGTGATCATTGGAAGGACTGATGCTGAAGCTGAAACTCCAGTACTTTGGCCACCTCATGCGAAGAGTTGACTCATTGGAAAAGACCCTGATGCTGGGAGGGATTGGGGGCAGGAGGAGAAGGGGACGACAGAAGATGAGATGGCTGGATGGCATCACCGACTTGATGGACATGAGTCTGAGTAAACTCCGGGAGCCAGTGATGGACAGGGAGGCCTGGCGTGCTGCGATTCATCGGGTCGCAAAGAGTCGGACACGACTGAGCAACTGAACTGAACTGAACATATAACCAGGGCCCAGATGTGGGCAGGACTGTCAGTGGGGTACACCCACTCACACTAAGAGATTAAAGGGAGAATTTCAAAATGATATATGATGGTTCTATTTTTAGCAAGGTAGCCTGAGATGGCAAAAATGGTCCTGCCAGTGTCTCAGTCTCCAGGAATCATTTCAACTTGTTTCTACTCTCTCTGGCTGATGTTTCAAGATTACTAAGTGGGTAATCTTTTTTTTTGTTGTTGTTATATAACCAGTAACATTTTTATTTTTAATTAATTAATTAATTTATTTTACTTTACAGCATTGTATTGGTTTTGCCATACATTGACTTGAATCCTCCATGGGTGTACATGTGTTCCCCATCCTGAACCGCTCTCCCACCTCCCTCCCCATCCCATCCCCCTGGGTCATCCCAGTGCACCAGCCCCGAGCATCCTGTATCATGCATCGGACCTGGACTGGTGATTCATTTCACACATTTCACATAATTTACATGTTTCAGTGCCATTCTCCCATATCATCCCGCCCTCACCCTCTCCCAGAGTCCAAACAACTGTTCAATACATTTGTGTCTCTCTTCCTATCTCGCATACAGGGTTATCGTTACCATCTTTCTAAATCCCATATATATGCGTTAGTATACTGTATTGGTGTTTTTCTTTCTGGCTTACTTTACTCTGTATAATGGGCTTCAGTTTCATCCATCTCATTAGAACTGATTCAAATGAATTCTTTTTAATGGCTGAGTAATATTCTATGGTGTATATGTACCACAGCTTCCTTATCCATTCGTCTGCTGATGGACATCTAGGTTGCTTCCATGTCCTGGCTATTATAAACAGTGCTGCGATGAACATTGGGGTACATGTGTCTCTTTCAGATCTGGTTTCCTCAGTGTGTATGACCGGCAGTGGGATTGCTGGGTCATATGGCAGTTCTATTTCCAGTTTTTTAAGGAATCTCCACACTGTTCTCCATAGTGGCTGTACTAGTTTGCACTCCCACCAACAGTGTAAGAGGGTTCCGTTTTCTCCACATTGTCTCCAACATTTATTGCTTGTAGACTTTTGGATAGCAGCCATCCTGACTGGCGTGTAATGGTACCTCATTGTGGTTTTGATTTGCATTTCTCTGATAATGAGTGATGTTGACCATCTTTTCATGTGTTTGTTAGCCATCTGTATGTCTTCTTTGGAGAAATGTCTGTTTAGTTCTTTGGCCCTAAGTGGGTGTCCTTTACCTATGGTCCATGTGCTTTTCAATTTGGTGTTTCTATACTGGTTTTAGGGGTTGGGTGAATTTGCATATGAGGCATTTAAGAGTGGGTTTTTCTAATCCCTGTAATTTCCTAACATTTCTCAGTGTATTCCTCATTGGTTTTCAAAGCCAGTTGTTTTGGAGGCTTATCTCTCCTTTGGTATGATCTAGAGGTTGTGGTGCCTACTATGGAGTTTGAATCCCTCAGTCCTCAGAGAATAGATCTCTGAGGAGTGATTGTTTTTTATTGTGAATCACCACAGTTGGGATAAGCCTTTCCCTTAGCAAGAACATCCCTCTGCCTCTTCAATGTGTCTCAATTCTTTCCTTTTACACTTTCTTGTGGAGGCTCTGTTCATCTAGTTTCCAGGTCTCTTTCCAGGGGAATTATTCCAAATGTAGTTGTAGATTGGTTGGGTCCATGGGAGGAGGTGAGTTCAGGATCTCCCTACATTACCACACAGAGCCCTTCCCTCAATGATTCTTTTCACCATGAAACACATTAAGTAAATGCCATAAAGAAGTAATACTTCATTATGATTTTAGGCAAAGACTCATCAGTTTACTTGACAGAACAGTTTGTAATCAGAAAATTGCACATGGAACAGGTTTGCACAACATATTTGGAAGAGCCCCAAACATTTTGCCTTATGTACATATGCTAAGGGCTTCCTCAGTGTCTCAGTGGTAAAAGAATCCATCTGCAATGCAAGAGATGCAGGAAACATGGGTTTGATCCCTGGGTTAGGAAGATCCCCTGAGAGCATGGCAACCTACTCCAGTACTCTTGCGGGGAAATCCCATGAAAAGAGGAGCTTGGCAGGCTATGGTACATGGGGTCACAAAGAGTCAGACATGACTGAAGCAGCTGAGCATGCATGCACATATGCTAAGCAAGAAGGGTGAAGAAGCAGCATGATTCTCTAGTCTGGTGTATATGTGTATGATTCTATATGTTTCAAAATGTTCTTATACTTAGTTTTTATTTTATTTTGTACCAATTATGTTTTTCTTTTCATTGTTGACTGCATTTTGAATCTAAGATATCCACATTCCAGCAAATGCTAAAATATTTATGAACATAATGATGCACAAAGAAATCTCTGCTTTCCAAACTACACCAACTACCACTTATTATCAATTTTTCTTTCTCCTCTTTAGTGAGTACAATAAACCTTCTTTTTTTTATTCTTTTTTTTTCATTTATTTTTATTAGTTGGAGGCTAATTATTTCACAACATTGCAGTGGGTTTTGTCATGCATTGACATGAATCAGCCATGGAGTTACATGTATTCCCCATCACGATCCCCTCTCCCACCTCCCTCTCCACCCGATCCCTCTGGGTCTTCCCGGTGCACCAGGCCCGAGCACTTGTCTCATGCATCCCACCTGGGCTGGTGATCTGTTTCACTTTAGATAATATACATGCTGTTCTCTTGAAACATCCCACCCTCGCCTTCACCCACAGAGTTCAAAAGTCTGTTCTGTACATCTGTGTCTGTTTTTCTGTTTTGCATATAGGGTTATCATTACCATCTTTCTAAATTCCATATATATGTGTTAGTATACTGTAATGTTCTTTATCTTTCTGGCTTACTTCACTCTGTATAATGGGCTCCAGTTTCATCCATCTCATTAGAACTGATTCAAATGAATTCTTTTTAATGGCTGAGTAATATTCCATGGTGTATATGTACCACAGCTTCCTTATCCATTTGTCTGCTGATGGGCATCTAGGTTGCTTCCATGTCCTGGCTATTATAAACAGTGCTGCAATGAACATTGGGGTACACATGTCTCTTTCAGATCTGGTTTCCTCAGTGTGTATGCCCAGAAGTGGGATTGCTGGGTCATATGGCAGTTCTATTTCCAGTTTTTTAAGAAATCTCCACACTGTTCTCCATAGTGGCTGTACTAGTTTGCATTCCCACCAACAGTGTAAGAGGGTTCCCTTTTCTCCACACCCTCTCCAGCATTTATTGCTTGTAGACTTTTGGATAGCAGCCGTCCTGACTGGAGTGTAATGGTACTTCACTGTGGTTTTGATTTGCAAACCTTCTATAAATTACATTGTAAGTACACATTTTATTTATTCTTTTAAAAATCATTAAATATTGGGAACTCCCTGGTGGTCCAGTGGTTAGGACTTCTTGCTTCCCCTGCAGGAGGCATGGGTTCAATTCCTGATTGGGGAACTAAGATCTTGTAAGCTTCATGGCATGGCCAATTTTTTTTTAAATGCTGTATATTATGTATATAATGTTAATTCAATATGAATTGACACTTTTTTGGTGAAATTATTTCTTTATTTTGGCTTGAAATGTATCTTGATTTTTCTCATTGAAGTTAATGGAATGTTTACCCATTTAACATCTTTTCAGTTAGCAAGCTTTTGATGAATGAGTTAAAGTTGTTAGATGATAGAGTTCACTGCAATGCAGGAGACTCTTGTTTGATTCCTGGGTTGGGAAGATCTCCTGGAGAAGGGATAGGCTACCCACTCCAGTATTCATGGGCTTCCTTGGTGGCTCAAGAGTAAAAAATCCTCCTGTGATGTGGGAGACCTGGATTTGGTCTCTGGGTTGGGAAGATACCCTTGAGAAGGGTGTGGCAACCCACTCCAGTATTCTTGCCTGAAGAATCCCCATGGACAAAGAAGTCTGGCGGGTTAGAGTCCATGAGATCACAAAGAATCAGACACGACTGAGCAACTAAGCACAGGTGAGAGACAGATGTCCTGATATTCTTGTTTATAATGATTTAGCTACTATATAACAATAATCATTGGAACTAAGAAGTGAACTCTTCCCCTGACCTGCAAATACATTAAGTTCAGCTCAGTTCAGTTGCTCACTTTTGTCCAACCCTTTGCAACTCCATGAATCGCAGCACGCCAGGCTTCCCTGCCCATCACCAACTCCCAGAGTTTACCCAAACCCATGTCCATCGAGTCGGTGATGCCATCCAGCCATCTCATCCTCTGTCGTCCCCTTCTCCTCATGCCCGCAATCCCTCCCAGCATCAGGGTCTTTTCCAATGAGTCAGCTCTTCGCATCAGGTGGCCAAAGTATTGGAGTTTCAGCTTCAGCATCAGTCCTTCCAATGATCACCCAGGACTGATCTCCTTTAGGATGGACTGGTTGGATCTCTTGCAGTCCAAGCGACTCTCAAGAGTCTTCTCCAACACCGCAGTTCAAAAGCATCAATTTTTCGGCACTCAGATTTCTTCACAGTCCAACTCTCACATCCATACATGACCACTGGAAAAACCATAGCCTTGATCAGATGGACTTTTGTTGACAAAGTCTCTGCTTTTTAATATGCTATCTAAGTTGGTCATAACTTTCCTTCCAAGGAGCAAGCATCTTTTAATTTCATGGCTGCAGTCACCATCTGCAGTGATTTTGGAGCCCCCCCAAAATAAAGTCTGACACTGTTTCCACTGTCTGTCCATCTATTTCCCATGAGTGATGGGACCAGATGCCATGATCTTAGTTTTCTGAGTGTTAAGCTTTAAGCCAACTTTTTCACTCTCCTCTTTCACTTTCATCAAGAGGCTTTTTAGTTCCTCTTCACTCTCTGCCATAAGGGTGGTGTCATCTGCATATCTGAGGTTATTGATATTTCTCCTGGCAACCCGGATTCCAGCTTGTGCTTCCTCCAGCCCAGCGTTTCTCATGATGTACTTTCTGTGTATAAGTTAAATAAGCAGGGTGACAATACACAGCCTTGATGTACTCCTTTTCCTATTTGGAACCAGTCTGTTGTTCCATGTCCAGTTCTAACTGTTGCTTCCTGACCTGCATACAGGTTTCTCAAGAGGCAGGTCAGGTGGTCTGGTATTCCCATCTCTTTCAGAATTTTCCACAGTTTATTGTGATTCACACAGTCAAAGGCTTTGGCATAGTCAATAAAGTAGAAATAGATGTTTTTCTGGAACTCTCTTGCTTTTTCAATGATCCAACAGATGTTGGCAGTTTGATCTCTGGTTCCTCTGCCTTTTCTCAAACCAGCTTGAACATCTGGAAGTTCATGGTTCACGTATTGCTGAAGCACGGCTTGGAGAATTTTGAACATTACTTTAACAGCGTGTGAGATGAGTGCACTTGTGCGGTAGTTTGAGCATTTTTTGGGATTGCCTTTCTTTGGCTTGGAATGAAAACTGACTTTTTCCAGTCCTGTGGCCACTGCTGAGTTTTCCAAATTTGCTGTCATATTGAATGCAGCACTTTCATGGCATCATCTTTCAGGATTTGAAATAGCTGAACTGAAATTCCATCATCTCCACTAGCTTTGTTCGTAGTGATGCTTTCTAAGGCCCACTTGACTTCACATTCCAGGATGTCTGGTTCTAGGTGAGTGATCACACCATTGTGATTATCTGGGTCATGAAGATCTTTTTTTGTACAGTTCTCCTGTGTATTCTTGTCACCTCTTCTTAATATTTTCTGCTTCTGTTAGGTCCATACCATTTCTGTCCTTTATCGAACTCATCTTTGCATGAAGTGTTCCCTTGGTATCTCTAATTTTCTTGAAGAGATCTCTAGTCTTTCCCATTCTATTGTTTTCCTCTATTTCTTTGCATTGATCAGTGAGGAAGGCTTTCTTATCTCTCCTTGCTATTCTTTGGAACTCTGCATTCAAATGGGAATATCTTTCCCTTTCTCCTTTGCTTTTCGCTTTTCTTCTTTTCACAGCTATTTGTAAGGCCTCCTCAGACAACCATTTTGTCTTTTTGCATTTCTTTTTCATGGGGATGGCCTTGACCCCTGTCTCCTGTATAATGTCACGAACCTCCATCCATAGTTCATCAGGCACTCTGTCTATCAGATCTAGTCCCTTAAATCTATTTCTCACTTCCACTGTATAGTCATAAAGGATTTGATTTAGGTCATACCTGAATGGTCTAGTGGTTTTCCCTACTTTCTTCAAGTTAAGTCTGAATTTGGCAATAAGGAGTTCATGATCTGAGCCACAGTCAGCTCCCGGTCTTGTTTTTGCTGACTGTATAGAGCTTCTCCATCTTTGGCTGCAAAGAATATAATCAATCTGATTTCAGTGTTGATCATCTGGTGTTGTCCATGTGTAGAGTCTTCTCTTACGTTGTTGGAAGAGGGTGTTTGTTAAGACCAGTGCGTTCTCTTGGCAAAACTCTATTAGCCTTTGCCCTGCTTCATTCTGTACGCCAAAGCCAAATTTGCCTGTTACTCCAGGTATTTCTTGACTTCCTACTTTTGCATTCCAGTCCCCTATAATGAAAAGGACATCTTTTTTGGGTGTTAGTTCTAAAAGGTCTTGTAGGTCTTCATAGAACCGTTCAACTTCAGCTTCTTCAGCGTTACTGGTTGGGGCATAGGCTTGGATTACCGTGATATTGAATGGTTTCCCTTGGAAATGAACAGAGATCATTCTGTCATTTTTGAGATTGCATCCAAGTACTGCATTTCAGACTCTTTTGTTGACCATGATGGCTACTCCATTTCTTCTAAGGGATTCCTGCCCACAGTAGTAGATATAATGGTCATTTGAGTTAAATTCATCCATTCCAGTCCATTTTAGTTCGCTGATCCCTAGAGTGTCAACATTCACTCTTGCCATCTCCTGTTTGACCACTTCCAGTTTGCCTTGATTCATGGACCTAACATTCCAGGTTCCTATGCAATATTGCTTTTTACAACATCTGACCTTGCTTCTATCACCAGTCACATCCACAACTGGGTATTGTTTTTGCTTTGGGTCCATCCCTTCACTTTTTCTGGAGTTATTTCTCCATTGATCTCCAGTAGCATATTGGGCACCTACTGACGTGGGGAGTTCCTCTTTCAATATCCTGTCATTTTGCCTTTTCATAGTGCTCATGGGGCTCTCAAGGCAAGAATACTGAAGTGGTTTGCTATTCCCTTCTCCAGTGGACCACATTCTGTCATCACAACTGATTTGCTTTGTTGTACAGCAGAAAGCAACACAACATTGTAAAGCAATTATCCTCCCATTAAAAAAAAATCAACGGACATGAGTAAAAAAAAAACCTGAAAAAAAAGAGGTTAGTTATACACAGAAAAAATTGTGAGTTATAATTTATATATATATTAGTTGGTCAAGTGTAAAATTGCAAAGTATATATTAAACAGAAATTTAAAACCAGTTATCTGATCTATTAGTTTTGGTTGCCAGTGTTCAGTATTGTTTGTTGGTGGTCAACATCCAAATCCCTCCCTTCTCTGATCTCCTTTCCAGGACTGGCCTGAAGAATATTCCCTTGCAGCAAGTTAGGGTTCTGGACATGATTTAGGTTCTGCCAGTGAGAGACACTCCCCTGAGGCTTAGAATACAAAAGGGACATGGTCAGCCTACTTGTCCTGGTGGTGGCCATGTGAGGGCTCTGCAGAAGCAAGCCTTAGTAGCTGCCAGAACCTACTTTCCACTGTGTGTGTTCACCAGCTTCATGGGACTTGTTAAAAGGCTGACGGCAGTTTCTAGTCCTCTGCAACTCAGTTGCAGTGGTGTGACTATGAAGTCAATACTGAGGTGATTGAAACCCAGTAGCAGTGTCTTGAATTTACTCCAGCCCCTTGCAAACAATATTTTAATTCCCTGCATGACAAATCTTCCTGCTAGAAATAATTCAAGTAGTTTCTATTTTTTGCACTAAACTGTGACTAACTTCCATCCCAGCATGTGCATGCACATACACATACCCCATGTAAATTTTAGTTCTTGTGGGATTATCAATGAAAGCTTCCTGGCCACAGCATGGTCACATGATGTACTCTGTGAAGGGTACATGAGGTACCTTTGGAGAGTGTTTCTTCTAGGAACATGACTTAATCAGTGGTTGAATTCTTTTAGGAGAATGATCTCTTCATAGAGGAATCTACTTCTTACATTGCAAGAACTAAGGTATGGCTAAATCTGGAGCTGCTGGAATATGCTGCCTAAGAATGAAGCAGAAGAAAGCAGAGCTACTAGATGATGAGTAGGTGAGTGTAGTGATGACGTTTGGAACCCTGGATCCGGGGCTGAGGCTACCTTTGCTTGAAGCTATCTTTTGGACTTCCCAATAAGAATATAAATATTATATATATATATATATCTTGCTTAAGCTAGTTTGAGATTGGTTTCTCTCACTTATATCTTAAAAACTACTGCCAATTATAGTATTATCATACCTATTTTACTAATATAGAAAATCAGTCTCAGAAAGGTTATCAGATGCTCAAGGTAATACAACTCAATATTATGGTAGGGGAAAGAACTCATGTTTAGTTGCAAGTCTATTATCTTATCAGCTATGCTATACTGCTTTTAAGGAGCTCACATTATAACAGAAGACATGGCCATGTGAACAGAAACTTGTGAGAACTGTGACAAGTGATTTAGTACAGATGCAGAAAGTACTGTGAACACATGGAAGAGAGAGTAATTAATTCTTTCCGGGAAAGATAGGAAAGGTCAGTGTGAGCTAGGTTTGGAAGAATGCTTAGGAGTTTTCCAAGCAGATAAGATGAATTTTGGTGTTACATAAATGAGAATTCCTGAATCTAAAAATTTAGATATTTTTGCCATTCATTTATTTGTATAATCTGCCTTTTAAAAATCTATTTCTCATAAAGCTCTATAATAACAACAAAAAATCAAAATATTAGTTTCATTGGTAAAGTTTCCTTGGAGAACACAACCTTGACCTGTAACCCTATAAGACTAATACTTTTCTCTTGGATTGAACTGGCTTACCCAGAATAAGGTGGGGGAGCAAAATTACTTCAAGTCTTCCCTCTTTCAATTACCATGCCAGAGCTTGTTTCTATAAGCAACACTTAGAAGAGAGAAGATTGCTAGTATTACAGTGAGGGCTGCTATGAAGACAAGAGACAGGACCCCAGACTACATATGCATTTATCCTTCTCTAAATCTCCCACTCCTCCCTACCAGATACCTGATACCTAACATTTTGTGTGACTTTTTGGCTAATGTTTTTGAGATTCACCCATGTTATTGTATATATGTTTCCTTTGCATTGATGAATAGTGGCCCAAAGTATAGCTATACCACAATTTTTTTTTAGTTCATTCATCTATTGGTGAACATTTGAGTGGCTTCCAGTTTTGGACTATAATGAACAATGTTGCTTTAAACATTCAATTACATGTTTTGTGTGGACACGTGTTTCCTTTCTTCTTGGGTAAATACTTAAATGAGAGGAATTACTGGATCACATGATAAATGTGTGTTTAACTTTCTAAGGTACTATATACCATTTTCCCAAGTGGTTGTACTATTTTACACCTCAATGTATGAGATTTCAAGTTGTTACACATCCTTGTCAACACTTAGAATTTCACTCTTTTAACTTTTAACCACTCTTGTGGGAATGTAGTAGTATCACATTGTGTTTTAGCTCACATCTTTCTGATGACTAATAATGTTGAGCATATTTTCATGTGTTTATTGAATATTTGTAGATCTTCTTTGTGAACTATCTATTAAAATATTTTGCCCATTTTAATTGTGCTTTATGTCATCTAATGATTGAATTGTAAAAGTTATTTACATACTCTGGATACAATTCCTTTGTTGAATATACATGTGGTAAAAATGTTTTCCAAGTGTATGGCTTGCCATTTAGTCTTCTTAACTGAATCTTTGGAAAAAGGAAAAAGTTTTTAATCTTGATGAAGTTGATATTTATAATTTTTCTTTTATACTTCATTCTTTAGAGTGTCTCATTTAAGAAATCTTTATCTAACTCAATGTCACAAAGATGTTATGCTGTATTCTCTTCTAGAATTTTATTAGCTCTAACTCAAACATTTAGATCTATAATCTATTTTAAAAGTTGATTTTCTATATAATATAAGGGAAGAGTTGAGGTTTATTTTTTTCATAGAAAGATCCAACTTTCCAGCACCATTTTCTCTATTGAATAGCTTTGGTAACTTTTGTTGAAAATCAAACTATAATACAAATATACAGTACTTCAAACAGTATGTATGGATATTAAAATAGACAAATAGATCAATAGAGTGCAACAGCAGGCCCAGAAATAATCCTCTGCATATACAATCAACTGATATTTAACAAGGGAGACAGCACTCAATTGGGAAGGGACAGTCTCTTTAATAAGTGGTGCTGGGAAAGCTGGAAATGCAAAAAAATTTAAATTGGACACCTTTCTTATACTACTCAAAAATTAACTTGCAGTGGGTTAAGGACTTTAACATAAGATCTGATGCCATAATTCCTAAAAGAAAACAAAGAAGCTCCTTGACATGAATCTTGGCAATTATTTTTTTTTGATATGACATCCAAAGCACAAGCAACAAAGAAAAAATTTAACAACTGGGACTACATCAAACAAAAAGTCTTCTGCACAGCTAAAGGACCAGTCAACAAAATGAAGGCAACATATGGGATGGAGAAAATATATGCAACTCATATATTGGACAAGAGGTTAATATCCAAAATATATAAAGAACTCGCACATCTTAATGATGATGACAACAGCAACAGACAACTCAATTAAAGAATGGACAGAGGAACCAAATAGAAATTTTTGCAAAAAGAAATACAAATGGCTAATAGACAAATGAGAATTTGCTCAACATCACTAACCATTAAGGAAAGAAAAATCAAAACCATGATGAGATATAACCTCACACCTGCTAGAATAGTTATCATCAAGAAGAAAAGAGATAATAAGTGTTGGCAAAGATGAGGAGAAAAGGGAATCCTTGTACAGTTACTGGAAATGTAAATTAGTTCAGCTACTATGGAAAACTGTATGGAGGTTCTTCAAAAATTAAAAATAGAACTGCCATAAGATCTAGCACTTCCACTTCGGGGTATATATACTAAAAGTATGAAAGCTGGATATCAAAAAGATATCTGCACGCCTATGATTTTTACAGCATTATTTCTCTTTTATAAAATTTGGAAATATATCAGCCATTATTTCTTTGCCTACTTTTAATATCCCCATCTGTGTCTCTTGTCCTTGTCTGTTACATTGTAGAGATTATGGGTTATATTATTTTTCTCTTATGAATATCTTTCCCTTTGTTTTAGATGGTAATTTCCTTGGCTGGGCTTGAACTTCAAACTTCGTTTATTCTGTCTCCATTCAGAACTTTTGTCTTAAGCTGAATTGCTTTGAGTCTGTTCTTCATGTGTGCAGATGTGGTAGACAGAATTTGTGAATTCCCTCTCTGGCTGTTTGCTTCCCAGGAATATGGTAGGTTTTTCCCCATGTGTCCTCGTTGCTTCTGTGTAGACTAGTCAAATTGCACTTAGTCCAGGCTAAGAGTCTCACAGAAGAGGAACTTATGCCTATAGCTGTCCACATCCCCCTTCCATGTGAACACAAATGCCCCATCAGTATCTGTCTGCTGCTGTTGATTCTCCAGTACCCTCAGGTAGTTTTTCCTCTTAGGTTTTTATCATTGCTTTCTGCTGTGTGTGTGTGTGTGTGTGTGTGTGTGTGTGTGTGTGTGAATATTAGTCCATCATGATGTCTGGCAGCAAATCTCCTTATCTTCATTTTTGAAGGGTATTTTCACTGGATATGAAATTCTTGATTAAAAAAATTTCTTTCAGCACTTTAAATATTTCATTGTCTTCTGGCTTGAGTATTTTCTGAGAAATCTGTTGTACTTATTGCCTTTGTTCCTATATGTCCTTTCTTCTGGCTACTTTTGAGATTTTCCCCTATGTGACTGGTCCTCAGAAATTTGGTTATGATATACCTTGGTGTGATTTGAGTGCGTATGTTCATCTTGGTTGAGGTTTATCAGGGTTCTTGAATCTGTAAGATGGGGTTCTAATCAAATCTGGAAAGTCTTCAAATATTGTTTCTTCAATTTTTTTTTCTGTTTCTCTTCTTTTTATGGGATTCTATTACATATATGTTAGACTTTTTTATATCATCCCACAGGCCACTGAATCTCCATTTATTTTCTCCTCCCCCTACAACCCCAATATAGTTTTCTCTGTGTGCTTTCTTTTAGATAGTTTATTACAAAGTCTTCAAATTCATTAATCTTTTGTTGTGAAGTGTCCAACCTATGATTAATCACACCCAGGGAATTTTTCACTTCAAACTTTTTTCATTGTTCTTAATATAAATTCCATTCTTATATCTTCCATTTATCTCATTATACTCATTTACGAAATCCTTAAGCATACTGAGTATACTTAAAATAGGTATTTTAGAGTATTTGTCTGTTAATCCAATATCTCTCATTGGTAGGTCTGTTTCTATTGACTGATTTTCTTCTTGGTTATGTGACACACTTTTTTTGCTTCTTGACATATGTATGGTGAAGAATTAAATTTATCCAAAGAGTGATCGAGTCTTTATGCTAGCCACTTGTGGATAACCTCTAAAACCTTGGGATGAAGAATTTGGTTGGTCTTTCCCTGTTTTAGAAAGTGGCCTTTAAATCCTCGGAATTTCCTGAGTAATAGGAGTATCTCTGCTATTAATGGAGGCCCTAATAGTTTATTCTAGGTAGATGAGTCAGAAGGACATCTGGCCATGCCAGAATGACCAACGGTGTGATTAGAAGGTTAGCATTTTGAGCCACATAATATCAGCCTGACCTCTGAGGAGCGAAGGGGGCTGGAAATTGAGTTCAGTCACCTGGCCAATGATTCAACTGATTGTGAATGAAACCTTAATGAAAAATATGGACACCAAAGCTTGGATGAGCTTTCTTGGTAGGCAAGACACTGCATAGGTTACACACTGGTATACTGAGAAGGCAGTAGATCCTGGCTCCATGGGGAGAGGACAGGAAAACTTCGTGTTGAGACCCCCCCCTCAACACAATCTCTCCTTTTAACTGGTTCTGATTTATGTCTTCTTGCTATAGTAAAGCTGTAATCATCAATATAGTGCTTTCCTGAGTTCTGTGAGTTACTCTAGTGAATTACTGAATCTGAAGGATTAGTGGGAACCCCCACATTTGTGGTGAGTTGTTCACAAGTATTGTGGCCTGGAGACCCCTGAACTTACTGTGTCTGAAGTGAGGGCAGTCTTGTGGAGGACTGTGTCCTAAACCTGTGAAGTTTGGCTTAAGTTGAGTAGGTAGAGTTGGAAGTCAACACAACATGTCTAGCAACTTGGGGGATGCTGAATATTGTGAAGGCTACATTGTTACTTGTCTGTTTTAACTATTTTCCTTTAAAGAGGGTTGGACCTTATTAAATTACTTGTGACTCATCTTGATCTTTTTGGGGGAATTGATATAACATTTTTTTAGGAATGTGGGGAGTTCACCTTTCAGTGTCCTATCTTTTTGCCATTTCATACTATTCATGGGGTTCTCAAGGCAAGAATACTGAAGTGGTTTGCCATTCCCTTCTCCAGTGGACCACATTCTGTCAGATGAACTTCCAGATGTTCAAGCTGGTTTTAGAAATAGCAGAGGAACCAGAGATCAAATTGCCAACATCTGCTGGATCATTGAAAAAGCAAGAGAGTTCCAGAAAAACATCTATTTCTACTTTATTGACTATGCCAAAGCCTTTGACTGTGTGGATCACAATAAACTGTGGAAAATTCTGAAAGAGATGGGCATACCAGACCACCTGACCTGCCTCTTGAGAAATCTGTGTGCAGGTCAGGAAGCAACAGTTAGAACTGGACATGGAACAACAGACTGGTTCCAAATAGGAAAAGGAGTACATCAAGGCTGTGTATTGTCACCCTGCTTATTTAACTTATATACAGAGTACATCATGAGAAATGCTGGGCTGGAGGAAGCACAAGCTGGAATCCAGGTTGCCAGGAGAAATATCAATAACCTCAGATATACAGATGACACCACCCTTATGGCAGGAAGTGAAGAAGAACTAAAGAGCCTCTTGATGAAAGTTAAAGAGAAGAATGAAAAAGTTGGCTTAAAGCTCAACATTCAGAAAACTAAGATCATGGCATCCGGTCCCATCACTTCATGGAAAATAGATGGGGGAACAGTGGAAACAGTGGCTGACTTTATTTTTCTGGGCTCCAAAATCACTGCAGATGGTGATTGCAGCCATGAAATGAAAAGACTTGGAAGGAAGTCTTGGAAAACTTAGAAGGAAAGTTATGACCAACCTAGATAGCATATTAAAAAGCAGAGACATTACTTTGTCAACAAAGGTCTGTCTAGTCAAGGCTATGGTTTTTCCAGTGGTCATGTATGGATGTGAGAGTTGGACTATAAAGAAAGCTGAGCACCGAAGAATTGATGCTTTTGAACTGTGGTGTTGTAGAAGATCCTTGAGAGTCCCTTGGACTGCAAGGAGATCCAACCAGTCCACCCTAAAGGAGATCAGTCCTGGGTGATCATTGGAAGGGCTGATGTTGAAACTGAAACTCCAATACTTTGGCCACCTGATGCGAAGAGCTGACTCATTCGAAAAGACCCTGATGCTGGGAGGGATTGGGGGCAGGAGGAGAAGGGGATGACAGAGGATGAGATGGTTGGATGGCATCACCAACTCAATGGACATGGGTTTGGGTGGACTCTGGGAGTTGGTGATGGACCGGGAGGCCTGGGATGCTGTGATTCATGGGGTTGCAAAGAGTCAGACATGACTGAGTGACTGAATTGAACTTAACTAGGAATGTGGTCTTCACTTTAAAAATAAATTAATCCTATCACTAAAGCATGACCTTCTGGGATCACTGCTGAATTTTCCAGGTGATTTCTCTTTTTCTCTCTGACACACACACCAGCCATACCCCAATCGCCTCTTACATCAAGCTTTCATACTTTGGACCATTATTCCCCTGCCCTAATCACCCCAGTGCCAGGTACCAGACAACTAGAATTAGCCCCTACAATCAAGAGCACATGGAAAATATTCAAACTAGCCAATCCTAAACCTGCTTACCTAACCCTGTCCTTTCCTTCCTGCAGAAACCACAATAAAAGGTCTTGTCCACATTTTCCTCTCACTCCCTCTGCCTCCTGACTGATCCTGATTCTTCCCTATGTGGTGTTGTATGGCTTGCTGTGTCTCCCATTTCTAGGGATCTGTGAGTATAAACTTCCTTCATGATGGTCATTTCCGTGTCTGCCAGATTAAAACAAATCTTCAGTATCACTAACACACACAAGGTAAATGCTGTATGATTATATTTATGTAAGTTTCAAAAGCTGGCCTAAACATTTATGGTGTTACAAGTCAGGGTGGTGGTTATTCTGAGAGGGGACGTGAGGAGGCCTGAGGGGAGCTTCTGCTATGCTAGTAATCAATTTCCTGATTTAGGTGCTGGTTGTAAGAATGTATTCAGGTTGTGCAAATCGATCAAGTTGTATATTTCTAATTTGGGCACTTTCTTTATGCATGTAATATGGAGCAGTTACATTATTGGTTCCACTATGCCTCTCCCCGTATCCCTGTCCTTTGCAGTGTAACTGCAATACTCTCCTACTCTGACCTTGGAATCCATAATGTGACTTGATCTGGACAATAGAACAAATAGAAAGTAAAGGTGTACTAGCTTTTGGCCTGAGCCTCAAGAGGTCTTGTGTGTTTCTTGTCCTTTTATGCTTCTGTTATTGAGATTGTATAGATGTGATGGGGCTAGCTCACTCATGCTAGGATGAGAGCCATGTGGAACAGAGCTGTCTCAGCTAAGGTTCTCCATCCAAACCCAGCCTGGAGCAGGCCTCTCTCAGTTGCAACACAGATGAATAAATGAGCATAGTTAAGGTCAGTTGAGCCTAGCCTTGAACACCTGACCTCTATCTGACTCACAGATGTGTGATCTGAAGTTAACTGACTTCTACAACAGTTTGTTATGCAGCAAAAGCTGACTGATACAGTAGTGGAAAAAGATGATGAGGACCAAAATTAGGCAAAGTTGTAAGAAGGGAGAATTGAAACAGGAGAAATTTAATTTTTAAAAAAGTATTCCATCAAACTGGGCTTGAAATGTCACATTACCTATTATCCTGATATGGTATGGTACCAAGAAATCTAGTTTCCCAGTCTGCAAGCCAGCCTCCCAGGGAGGCTGTGGCTGTATTGAACGGAGAAGAGGAAACTGGGAACACATAGGGAGGATCTGGGTGTGGATGGAGGAGAGTGGAGGGGAAGATAAACGAGTTTATTTTTGGGTATGGTGGAATTTGAGGTCTCTGAAGGAAATCCGAGTGGAGTTGTCCAGCAAGGAGGAAATGCAGATGAGAAGCTCCAGTCTTTGCTGGAGATCTAGATTTGAGTGTTCTCAACTAGAAGGTAGTAAATGAGGAATCTGGAACTGGATCTGGAAAGCCAATGCAGACACAACTCTAGGTAGCTGTGAGAGCTGACGTCTGGTCACTCCATGGAGAGTGCTTCAGGTAGTATGGGTGGGTCCTACATGGTGATCAACTGAAACTGCAGCGTATTTACAATTTAATTTTTAACCTATCAGGAAAGTGATAAATACCTCTTCAGCAAGCAGAGGGCTCCCTGTCACATTAAAGCATTACCATACACCAGGAATCAGGAAACAGCCTCAAACTGAGCAGTTGAAACGCTGTGTACCTTTCGTTGGAATACCTGGTAGGAAATGTCAGGAGTGGATGGAGAAATATGAATGGGGCTCCTGAGAGGCAGTTAGTGGGAGCAAAAGGAGAAGGATGAAGGAAGCACCCAGGAAAATGGATAGAGGGAAAGGGAAAGATTGGGGTGGAGCCTGAAGTAGGGACAAGAGGAGAAAATTAATAGGGATGAAGCAATCAAGGCAGATGGGACAAGAAGACAAGAAGATAAACAGTAGGTGGGAAGAAAAGGCCACCCTTGGCGGAGGAAACTGGGTTGAAGAAAGAAGAGGAAAAAGGGGCACAGAGCATATGAAGAATGCAGCCAAGGAAGCCTGGGTATGGAATCAGAGATGGGAAAAAGATATATTTTTATTTTTTGACCATGCCCAGTGGCATGCTGGATCTTAGTTTCCCAACTAGGGATCAAACCCCTGCCTCCTGCAATGCAAGTGCACAGTCCTAACCACTGGACCACCAGGAAATTCTCAGAGAAGGGAAGACGAAGCAGATAATGAAGGAAATGGTGAAGGATGAGAGACGCGCTGCAAACAGCAGGGAGAGAGAGAAAGAAATGCGTCTTAAGAGTTCAGAGCGCAGCTGCAGTTCGAATGGCAACATGTGGAAGTCGATTCATCCACCCTAGATGAGGGACTAGCCTCTTTAATGCAGAAAGACCGCGGAGGCAGTAGGGATGGGGAGAGGATGGTAACTATCTGGGGGCGAGGCGGTGCGAAGGGTCACTAACCGAGGAACGCGGCTTCGGGACACAGAAAGCCTGGGGAATGTAGGATGTACCCGGATGCTGGGCCCCGGGTTGGAGGAAGGACGCAGGGCTGAGTGGAAGCAGGAGGAGAGCGAAGGAGCACACGGAACCGGAGGGGTTGGGGAGACCCTGGTGCTGATTGTCAGTGGGTGGGGGTTGCGTGGCGGCCACACACTGTGTGTTACGGCCGCAGAATCACCCTGGCTAAGTCGTACCTGTGCTTTTCTCTTATTTCCTAGTCTCAGAAGTTGCAGCATCAGAGGCTGATGGGTGAAGAGCAAATCTTCGAAGGGCACTTAGAAGCTGAGAAGGTTGGCAGGCGATGGAGAGGGCGCGCGCGCGAGCGAAGGCGCTAACATGGGCTAATGGAAGGGCCCGGGACACGACGTTGGCTCCACGAAAGCCTTCGTCCATTCTCCGCCTGGCTGCTTCCCAAAGTGCCAGCCTTGTGAAAGGGGCAACGCTGCGAGCCTAGCCAGGGCTGACCGCACCGGGATGGGAGGTAGGATGCAGGGGCGGGAGCCAAGGCCGAAGGGGCGGACGCGGGGTGGCGTCTAGCTCTCCATAAAGGGACCGCGGGGGCCTCGCTCTCTTCTGTGCTGGTAGCGGCCACCGGCAGGGAACACGGCGCGATGTCTGCTCGCTGCCAGCAGAGTCCGGTGCTGGCAGGCAGTGCCACTTTGACCGCCCTGGGGGCACTGGTCCTGTACCTCGCGAAGCCTTCCGGCTACGGGAAGTACTCGGAGAACCTGATGCCCGCGGCTGTCCGTCTGCCCGCCCGCGCCGCCTGGTTCCTGCAGGAGCTGCCCTCCTTCGCGGTGCCCGCGGGGATACTCGCCTGGCAGCCCAGCTCTCTCTTGGGTCCGCCTGCGACTGTGCTTCTGGGCCTCTTCTGCGCACATTACTTCCACAGGTAGCGTTTTCCTTTGAGGGCGCGGAGTGGAGCGCACCGCCAGGCTCCCGGCGTCCAGGAGCGCAGCGCGCGGGGCGCATGGAGGATCGCAGAGAGGCAGTGCGGGCGGCTGCAAGGAGCGTGGAGTGCGGGGCCGGGGGAGCATCCGGCAGCGCGGGGCTGCGGGCCGGACGCGGGCTCGTGGAGAAGCGATCGCGGGCAGACGCCGCCTCCGCTCTCCGCGGCTCCGAGCGCTTCTCAGGTGTGCTGCGAATCCTTTGACTGCGCTGCGGGAAGAGCGGGGCGGGAGGCGCCCTGGAAGGCTCAAGCTGGGCAGAGCTCTTGGCCCAGCGGTAACCTCTCCGATTCCGCGCGATCGCGTGTCGCCTGTGGCGTCTTGCCCATCTCCCCTTCTCGTTCGTTCTTCACCTTTCCTTGACAGGGTGCGGGCGGGCTGGTTTTGAGGTCTTGAGGGAGCCCAAGTATTGGCATTTTCCGAAGGAAATGTAGCTCAGAGGCTCTGGATCAACTTATCTCGTTAGGGAGATGGGCAGAGCCAGACTTAAATGGTGGGAAAGAGAATGCAATGGGAACCCACGGGCCTGAGGGAGAGTCCCACTTCTCCGGGCCCACGGAAAAGGGACCGCGCTCACCACCAACCCGTTTCATGTTCCCCTGGTACATAAGTGTGAATGAGTTGAAGTTAACTTAGAGCCCAACTGTTCTTCTGAATGAAAACAGTCCCAAGTTCAGGAGAAATTTACCTTCTGGTCTGAAGACGGAAAGGAAAGAAACCAAGGGATTTCAGGATTTGGAGAATGACTGCTCAAAAGAGACTCATAGGGGAAGGAACAAGCGCTTGATTCAGTTGCCCACCATGCCGAGTCATTTGCCTCCTGCAGTCCCATGTAGCCCCGTTGTAACCTTGTGAGATCTGCATTTACTGTGCCCATTTTATAGACAAAGAAACTGAGGCTGTTTAAGGTTAAGTGGCTGAATGAAAATGATACAGTTAGTGCCCAGCCAAATTAAAATCTAAGCCTGCGAAACTCTGTGGCTCAAGACCTTCCCACCATGCTACATGGGTAGATATTCTGTAAGGAGAAAACAGAATTCATAGACAGAGAAAAGTTGCCAAACCAAACCAAGAACTGGAACAGAAGCACAGCCTTTTTTGAATAGAGAATTTATGGGATCAAAAAATCAAGGAAATCTAGGTTAGGCATTAGGGTAAACAATTTGTCTCAAAGCTGAAAGGCATGATCCTCTCTCATAATGGATCATGAAGGAAAAGCGATGCCTCATTTTGGGAAAAAGAAGTGTAGAAGAACAAGTTTTAAACTGTCTTTTCTTATAACCTCTTCTTATCCTCTGGATCTTTTTTATTGGGTAAGTTTAATATTTAAGCAATTTAACTGAATTCTCACTCTTTTAATAATTATTGCCAAGCAACCATTTTATAAATGGTTGTCCTTTCTGGATTTTATTTTACCCAGCTTTAAGTGGTTTAATTTGCACAGAAAGAAAGACTTTAGATGCAGAAGGCTAGAGACCAGCTTTTGACTTCACTTGTTTTCTGAAAGCATATTTAACAGAAAAAATGTGATTTTTATCAGAATGTTACTTTTAGAACCATAAACAATATTTTTATGAGTTCATTTCATCTTACAGTAAAGTTTAGTGTTTTCTTACAATCCTTTTAAAAAAGAATTTTAGACTTGTTTTTAAAGCCAAAAGGTACTTTTCCTTAATAAGTTATGACAAGTACATTAAAAGAACCAAGGAGGTAATTACTTATAAAATGAATATCGACATACTGTTCATCTTATTCAGGGGAAATTTAAAATATAAGTAAAGGATTTGGGGACTAAGTCTGCCTGCAGGAAAATTCCCACTGAAAATGCAACTCTGTGTGAATGAGTTGTCCCTAAGGAATGAAAATGTGATGTTTTGTACATCATTCCCCTTGTGTGAACTCTTTGAGTCCACTGGACTATTGAATCTGTTATCATTTTGAGTGCTTACAAGGGGTTACTCCAAGCACTATTTGAGTTATTTATAATCCTCATACCATCCCATTAAGGAAGTTCTATTATCACTTCCATTTTGCAGGTGGGAAACTGGGGCCAAAAAATGATTAAATAACTTGCCCAAGGTCACACAGTAAGCAGGGAGCTAGGATTTAGGTCCATGGAGTTTGAATCCAGATCTCAGGCTCCTAGCTACCATGATAAACTGTTTTATATTTGTTCTTGCTATCTTGTTCTTGCCCTTTAAAAAACTATATTTAGGTTTAAAGTTATTTTTTAAGTTATAAAAATAATGAATGTTTACTATAGAAATTATGGAAAGTACAAAAGTAGAAAATTTTCAATAATTTCAGCACCTGAGTACATTAATTGTTAATGTTTTGGGACATTTCCATCAAGGCTTTAATTTTTCTTGGTAGATTTTTATACATGCTTGCTATATGGAATATATATAGATTTTAGTTCTACCTGAGTACTGTCCATAATAAAAATTTCCCACATTATCATAGAATCTTTGTAAATATCATCTTAGTGGTTGCTTGTTATTTCATTTATCCTAAAAACAATAATTTATTTATCCATTAATTTATAGTTTTTGAAATAATTTAAATACTTTTTACATAGAAGTTTTATTAAATGGGACAATTTGTCTTTTTGTTTAGGCTAGGTTAAATAAGGCTAATGATGTACATTTTTGCATCCAATATTTTTTCAGAAGTCAGGACCATTCTCTTAGCCAGGATTCCCAGAAGTGGTTCAAAGATATGAGCATTTTGGCTTTAGGTTTTAGAAGTCATTTGGGTTGATAGTGAGGACACATTAAAAGAAAAAGCTCCAGACTGTCTTGGTTTTATCCTGTCCTGTGCATAGCTATGACGCAGAGAATATGATGAAGGGAAAAGTGTTCACAAGAAGGCTGGTTTATCTGTGGCTTAGACTCTTTTGCAAAATGTCCTTTGGGGACTATTCAGAAAGCAATATGTCCCATAGGATAAAAGGTGAAACTCTTTGTACTTTTCTCCATAGAAGGATGACATAGTAGAATGTGAATTTCACAAGGGCAAAGATGTTTGTCTCATTTGTTCATGGCTGTGTCTTGGTGTAGAAAGTGACGGTACGTAGCTGGTACTCACTAAAATTTGTTGAATGCATGAATGAACTCTTCTTCTGACATCAGTAAAGGCAGTCAGAAACGTGGGAGAGCTAGCGATGACTTAGGAATCATTGCTGAGATTGCATGACTCGGTCAACTCAGATCATTCTCTTCCCTTCGGAATCTATTGTTGTGGATATTTGGATGGTTTAGCTACGTGAAAAGGACTGCTGTGTAAGCATGTTGCCTAATCCCATGTCTAAAGTTGTTTAAAGTCCCAATTTTCTCACCTCTTGTTGACTTTGATTATAGCCTGGAATGACACTTTGCCCCTACTCCCTGATCGATCATTTTCTCCACTTGCTGTGGTGTTTCAGGCAATAGTCATCACACCACCTAAGCCTGGGGGAAGTTGAAGTTTTTTCAAGACTTGGGTGTGACCTTGGTGCTTAGATGAAAAAGAAAAATCTCTTTAAAAAAAAAAAAGATTTTATTTTGTAAAAGGTTGATGGCAATTTGACCTTCCATGAGGCATGCCCAGAAGCAGAGTGTGATGCACACATTAGAATCTATTTGACTTTGGAGAGAACTTTTCTGTAGTTTAGATGCTGAAACTAATGATGTTTTCTATTCAGCCAAGTACAGCGATGGCTTCAGTAAGAGGTCTTTTTGCTTGATTGCTTAGTTCATCCTCCAGAGCATGAATCCTCCATCCTTCAAGACTCAGATTATCACTTCCTCCAAGAAGCCTTCTCTGAGTCCTTTCTCCTTTTGTAAATCAAGATGTGGTACCATCCCTTGGGCTTTCATAGCAGCCAGGGTGGCCTTCCATGAGGCACTTCATACACTTGATCATAATTCTCTGTTTTAAAGAAATGTCACACCTGTCCAGGCTCCTCATTCTGTAGAAGCAGAGCACCACAGAATTCAGTCAGTTAGGGGCAGAGAAGGGACTGGAACTTGAGTCTCCTGTCATGCCTTCCCAATCTCATGACCTTCACACGTCTCCAATATCCAGAAGTAATCAAACCTTGTGAAGGAAATTAGTGATTGGCTAAAAATCAGAATGATGATTAATGTAGCCATTGGAAACCATCTTAACAAATCTCTCCTCTTACACACTGAGAAGAAATGCCCACACAGAATAAACTGAATTCTCGTGGTCACTTAATCATGTGTTAAGGACATTCATGAGGCATAATTTGGATCAATTAAGATTAACTGAGAGATTCTTTAAAATGGGGGTCAGCAAGCTTTTTCTGCAGAAAAGCTAGATAGTAGCTATTTTAAGCTTTGCAGTCATACAGTCTCTGCTACAGGTACTTAACTCTGCTCTTGTAGCATGAAAACACAGACAGTATGTAGAGAAATGAGTGTGGTGATGTTCCAGTAAAATTTTATTTACAAAAACAGGTAGTGGGCTGTATTTGGCCTGTGGGTCATATTTTGCCAGTTCTTCCTTAAGAAAACCATGAGTAGCATAGCTTTACATTTAGTTCTCTGTTAATTCTATCATAAAATTGTGTTAAATCCTGTATAAAAGCAGTGGACATAGTCTAGGAAAATTCTGCCACCTTTTAATAGGAATTTGGTAGTAAATCTCATTTTCTGAGGATTCCTGGGTTCTGAGTCCTTTATTTGAACCTTTGTGGGAAATAGTAGGAGTCTTGGAGTTTACATTCTAAATGGGGTGACATCATAAGCACATCTGAAACATATACAGCTATGTTTGCCAGAGATGTAAACAAGTTTTAGAGATCTTGACCACTTTTACCACACTGAAGAAGGGACCAACTTCTTACTCATTTTAAGTCTAATTTAATGTCACTTAAAAAGAACAATCATGATAAGGAAACAACGATCCAAGTTGGTGAAGTGATGTGTATGAAGTTACATGGTGAGGAAGGGGCGGAGTGGGGCTTGAACTTGGGTCTCCCAGTTCTTTATCAGAGTTCCATGAGCCCAGAACTGTACTGGGCCCTAGGGGAATACACAAAAGAAGTACAATAGCTGGTCCTTGCCCTCCGGGAGGAAGGCAGCAAAACACATCACGGTGTGTCTGACACTCCATCTGGTGTGAAAGCGTGGTGGTGGCAATGTCAGTGTGAGAGGCCCAGGACAGGTGGGAAAATGCAAACTGAGGGACGTGTGGACCACGGTCACGCTACTGAACGTGCTGAGGTCTCTGGTGCCTGTCTGAGTGTGCAGATGGGTGGGTGGGTTTTGAGGAAGCCCAATAAAAGACACCCCTCTTCCCCTCCCAAGTTCATATCAACTAAGAGACCCAGGAATTGGGCAACTAGAAACAAATTACCACCCTTATTAGTGGTAAAGCTTATTTGGGGCAACATAGTTTCCATTTTGAATCCTAACATTGCCCCTCAGAAATACTCAGCAACAATGATGACTGAATACCACAGGCCTTACGCAGTGGTGCCTGTTCTGGAAAGACAGCAGAGTGAGAGAAGGCCTGAGCTGCAAACATTCCTTGAGAAGTCCTGCTTTCAGATTTACCATTTATTCCTCCTTTCCTGAGGGGAAATAAGTGAGGGAGAGTGGAAAGGCCAGGAGAGACACTCAACTGAAGGGCCCTCAGTAAGCACGAGGGGCAAGATAAATATTTTCTGTTACCACATAGACCATGAAAATTGTCTACCTATTGATTTTTGCCAGAGCCTGGCAACTTGGTTCTGGAACCCGGGACACGTCCCATTTTGCTTTTTGACTCCTTGCCACATATGGCAATGGGGATGGCAAAGGCTGGATGCAAGATGTTTAAAAAGTTGCTGCGCTCAACCCAGCAGCCTTTGAGGAGACTCAGCTTAGCATGGGAGCTCTAAATTTTAAAACCCTCTGAACTGGGGCCAGCAGTGCAATTTGTCTTCCATTTGGTTATGGAAGGGGGATAAAGGAAGGAGAAACCAACATTTATTGAGCTCCGGGTGTTCCTGGAATTATGTTATGTGTTTTATATCAGTTATCTCATTTTGTCCTTGAGACAATTGCTGTTATTAATGTGATTTCACAAATAACTGCACTCTGCCTGATTGTGGTGATTGGTGGGAGTGAAGGGGAGTGATGAGCAAGCCTTTAGCTGATCCTCAAAGGATGGTCTATTCCCAGGTTTGTGAGTGGGAATGAGATGTTCAGTCAGGAAAGGGGGTTATTTGGTAACCTATGACTTAAAATTGCCCTATGCACCATATGTGCTCCATCTTAGAATACCTCTCCTCTTTTTAATATCAAATTTCTTTTTTATCATGCCATAATATCTGATCCTACTATCCAAGCCTTAAATCAGTTCTGGGCCATTTTCAAGATTCTCCCATTATACTTACTTCTTGTTGTCAAGGCTGATCCTAAAAGTTACTGTGAAGAAAGTAAGGCCATTTGCATTTGACAGTTTTCCTATTTGAAAGTGAAAAATCCCAAATCCTTTTCTGCATGCATTCTTTATGTCTCGCTCCTGCCTCTATCTGTCCTCTTTCAACAGCAGTGCTTGGTCTCACTTCAGTCTCCCAGTGAATGTAATTTACTTACTAAAAGTTATCTATCTGATAAACAAATCTAAATGCTAGTGTGTTGGGTCCTTTGTTTTCTTGTTATTGAATTTTGAAAATTCTTACATATTCTAGATACAAGTTCTTTACCAAATATGTGCTTTGCAATTAGTTTCTCCTGGTCTGCATGACTTATCTTTTTTCATTCTCTTAACTGTATCTTTTGAAAAACAGAGTTTTTTAATTTTGATGAAGTCCAGTTTTTCTATTTGTTTTCATGCAATCTAAGAAATCTTTACCTAGTCTAAGGTCACATGGATTTTTCTCTTATTTTCTTATAACAGATTTATTGTTTTAAGTTTTACATTTTTGTCTATGACTTATTTTGAGGTAATTTTTATATAGGGTTAGAAATATGAATCAAAGTTCTTTCTTTTGCATATGGATAACCCATTGTTCCAGTACCAGTTGTTAAAAATACTTTTCTTTCTCTAATGAAATTGCTCCTGCACCTCATGATATGAACAGATACTTTGCTAAAGAAAACATATGAATGGCAAATAAAAACAGGGAAAGATGCTCAACATCATTAGTCATTCAGTTCAAGTCAGTTTCGTCACTCAGTTGTGTCTGATTCTTTGCAACCCCATGGACTGCAGCACACCAGGCCTCCCTGTCCATTGCTAGCTCCTGGAGTTTACTCAAACTCATGTCCTTTGAGTTGGTGATGCCATCCAACCACCTTGTCCTCTGTCGTCCCCTTTTCCTCCTGCCTTCAATCTTTCCCAGCATCAGGGTCTTTTCCAGTGATTCAGTTCTTTGCATCAGGTGGCCAAAATATTGGAGTTTCAGCTCCAGCATCAGTCCTTCCAATGAATATTCGGGACTGATTTCCTTTAGGATGAACTGGTTGGATCTCCTTGCAGTGTAAGGGACTTTCAAGAGTCTTCTCCGACACCACAGTTCAAAAGCATCAATTCTTCGGTGCTCAGCTTTCTTTATAGTCCAACTCTCACATCCATACACATACACATACAATCTCACATCACATAGTGTGATCTCACATCAAATTAGTCATTAGGGAAATGCTAATCAAACTACATGGGATATCAGTATGTTTCCATTAGAATGGCTACAGTAAAAAGACGAAATGTACCAAGTGCTACTGAGGATGCGGAAGACTAGAACACTTACACATTGTTGATGGGAATGTAAAATGGCAATATCCTTGGAAAACACTTTGAAGTCTCTTAAAAAGTTAAACATAAACATAACATGTGACCTGCCCATTCCATTGCTAGGTCTTTTTCCAAGCAACGTAAAAGCATATGTTGACACAAAGACATATACAAATGTTTCTAGCAGCTTTATTTGTAGTAGCCCAAAACTGGAAATCACCCAAATGTCCATCAAAAAATAAATGAGTAAACAAACTGGTATAGCCAAATAATCAAATACTACTCCACCATAAAAATGAATGAACTATTGATGTGAGCTACAAGGATGAAGCTCAGAATAATTATTCTGGGCAAAGAAGCCAAGCAAAAAGAGAGTGTATGCTTTATGACTCCATTTGTATACAACTCTGCGAAATTCAAACTCATCTATGGAACATGAAGTACATCATTGGTTTCCTGGGGACAAAGGGAGAGACAGGAGGATGAGATTATGAGGAGTATGAACAAAACTTTGGTGGAGATGGATGTGTTCATTATTTTGATATCATGATGGTTTTAAAATTTATCAGACTGCATGCTTTAAATATGTGCAGTTAATTGTTAATCATATCTCGATGAAGATTAAAAAAACTATACATAGACCTATGAAAAAACTGTGTATGTGTGGCTTTGTGTCACTGAGAATTGTTCAAACTTTCTGTGAGGCAATGCTTAACCATAGCTGAATAGCTGTTCACTTTCTTCCCCCCAGGAATTTCACTTGGGGAGAATACTCAAGGGAAATAGTCCAAAAGAAAGAAACAATTTACATAAAATTATGGTGTTATGGTTCACAACTGTAGAATACTGGAAGTTACTTAGATGCTCTACTATTAAGGGCTGATTATAACTAATATGATTGAATATTATGTATACTTCAAAAATATTAGCTTCTTTGTTCTGTGTCTGTGATGAAAATAAGTTTAACGTATAAGGTGATTTGTGAAGAAATAGTGCAAAATGAATATGCTCTGAGAAATCTCCATCAACACTTATGAATGAATATATTAATTAAAGTGGTGTGAATAGCTGATAATTTTGGTTTATGGGATTTGTATGTAATATTTTCAAAGTGTTTAATTGTATAACTCTCACTATACCTAATAGAAGGAATAATACTGACATTATGAGCTTTTAAGTTACCTTGCTAACTACGTAATTAAATGCCAATAGAGATCAAGACATTTCTACAAGAATGGATAAACACAAGGTCCTACTGTATAGCACAAGGAACTATTGATATATGCAATATCTTATGATAAACCATAATGGAAAAGAATATAAAAAAGAATGTATATATGTGTATAACTGAGTCATTTTGTGGTACAGCAGAAATTAACACAACAGTGTAAATCGACTATACTTCAATAAAATGATAAAAGGAAAGCTATTTCTACAAATAAGCATTGCTTTGAGGGGAAAGTCACCACTACATTATCTCCCCCACTAAGCCACTATGACATCACTAACTTCTGAAATTGTCATTTTTCTTTTTTTTTTTAATTGTAGTGGTTTTTGCCATACATTGACATGAATCAGCCATGGATTTACATGTGTTCCCCATCCTGAACCCTCTCTCACCTCCCTCCCCATCCCGTCCCTCTGGGTCATCCCAGTGCACCAGTCCCGAGCACTTGTCTCATGCATCCAACCTGGACTGGCGATCTGTTTCACACTTGATAATATACATGTTTCGATGCTGTTCTCTCAGATCATCTCACCCTCGCCTTCTCCCACAGAGTCCAAAAGTCTGTTCTGTACATCTGTATCTCTTTTTCTGTATTGCATATAGGGTTATTGTTATCATCTTTCTAAATTCCATATATATGCGTTAGTATACTGTATTGGTGTTTTTCTTTCTGGCTTACTTCACTCTGTATAATGGGCTCCAGTTTCATCCATCTCATTAGAACTGATTCAAATGAATTCTTTTTAATGGCTGAGTAATATTCCATTGTGTATATGTACCACAGCTTCCTTATCCATTCATCTGCTGATGGGCATCTAGGTTGCTTCCATGTCCTGGCAATTATAAACAGTGCTTCGATGAACATTGGGGTACACGTGTCTCTTTCAGATCTAGTTTCCTCAGTGTGTATGCCCAGCAGCAGGATTGCTGGGTCATATGGCAGTTCTATTTCCAGTTTTTTAAGGAATCTCCACACTGTTCTCCATAGTGGCTGTACTAGTTTGCATTCCTACCAACAGTGTAAGAGGGTTCCCTTTTCTTCACACCCTCTCCAGCATTTATTGTTTGTAGACTTTTGGATAGCAGCCATTCTGACTGGCATGTAATGGTACCTCACTGAGGTTTTGATTTGCATGATTTGCATAAATATAAATCTTTCATATTTACCCTTTGAGTTAGGGTGTTGAAGATTCCTTAAAAGGCAGTTGTGTTTAAAGTTGTTCTCTATCGCTCAGCTGCTCAGTCGTGTCTGACTCTTTGCGACCCCATGGACTGCAGCACCCCAGGCTTCCCTGTCCTTCACCATCTCCCGGAGCTTGCTCAAACTCATACCCATTGAGTTGGTGATGCCATCCAAACATCTTGTCCTCTGTCATCCCCTTCTCCTCCTGCCTTCAGTCTTTCCCAGCATCAGGTCTTTTCTAATGAGTCAGCTCTTCACATCGGGTGGCCAAAGTATTGAAGCGTCAACTTCAGCATCAGTCCTTCCAATTAAAAGCAGAGATTTTTGTAGTTTGGTTGAAATCTATCATATTGCTATTTGTTTCTATTTGTCTGTCTGTTGTTTGTTCCTATTTTCCCTTTATCTTCCATCTTTTGAATTGAGTGTTATTTTATTCCATTTTATATCACCATTTACTTTCTAGTGATATTATACCACTTCATGTATAGGAATATGAAATAATATACTTCCATTTCTCCCCTGTTGACCTTTATGCTATTGTATTTGTTTTACTCCTACACATGCCACAAGAAGCTTCAACATATTGCTCTTATTTTTGCTTAAAAAGTCAATTATCTTTTAAAGGGATTTAAATGATAAAATCATGTATTTCCCATTTCTGATGTTCTTTACTTTTGAACGTTGATCTATATTTCTATCTTATATTATTTTTTCTTTTGCCTGAAGAATTTAACTTTTTAGGACAGTTTTTTTTTCATATTTTGAATATCTGAAAATGTCTTTATAGCTCCTTTGTTTCTGGAGGTATGTAATTCTAGATATAACATTCTAGATTGCAGCTATTTAGTTTCAGTACTTTAAATATGTTGCTCCAAATAAATAAATAAATATGTTGCTCCACTGTTATCTTGCTTACATCATTTCCGAAAAGAAACCTGTCTTCTTCCTTATCTTTTTCCTCTTTTATGAAACTGTCTTACAGATCACTGATGCTTTTATCATTTTTTTAAGATTTTTTTTCAGTGTGTTTCTTTTGGATAGTTTCTGTTGCTATGTCTTCAAGTTTACAGTCTTTTATTCTGTGATATTCTTATGTGTTGTTAATCCTGTCTCCATCTCAGACATAGTAGTTTCCATGTCTAGAAATTCGATTTTGGCTTTTTTTTTTTTTCTCTTTTCTATGTCTCTACTTAATTTTACGTGCACATGAAATACAATTATGATAGCTATTTTAATGTCATTGCCTGGTAATTCTAACATCTGTGTTTTCCTGCTTCTTTGCATGCCTGGTCATCTGGACAGAGGAACTTGGTGCACGTGGTCAGAAAGAGTCAAACATGACTGAGCAACTAAGTATAGCACAGCACACTGTACCTTGCTGGCTCTTGCATATTTTTGTGTTCCTATAAATATTCTTGAGCTTTGTTCTGGGGTGCAGTTAAGTTACTTGGAAGTAATCTGGCCCTTTCAGATCTTGATCTGATTTTCTAGGTACTTCTAGAAGAGTGCTAGTACAAGGGCTACTTAATTCTCTCCTCTGATCCAAGGCCTTTTTGAGTACTCTACCCAGTGTCCCATGTATTACAAGTTTTTCATTCTGGCTGGTGGTAATGGGCTCTATTCCTGGACCATTCCAAATGACATCAGAATCCCTATAAAACTGGGCTACAGTAAAAAGTCAAACAGCTAGAACTGAAAACCACAGTTTTGTTTTTGCAAACAATGAGAAATAAAGGATACAAAATTGTAGCTTAGAGAAATGATGTATTTGTGTCCAACAGTGAACATGTCTTGTCCTTAGCTCAACTTAGTAAGCTTGCTGAAATTTGTGCTTCAAGATGAAAACCACCCAATGTCACAATTTACAATTTGTTATTTTGCTCATGGTCATTTATCATGAGTGGCTGAGCAGGTGTGTTTACACAATGCCAAAACACACACCAAACCTATCAACTTGAAGAGATAAGCTGGTTATTCAAATTAATTGATTAGTTACTCAGGTCAAGAGATCCATCTGGGTCTATTAGTACACTAAGATCTTGATCTTAGGAACAAACGAACAAATAAATGAATAGGGTCAGTGGTCTGTAGCCTGTCTCTTGTAGGAGGTTGTACCTCAATGATGATTACTCTTCCCATCACTCAGAAGAATCCTCAGTTTCTTAAAACTTTGGTAATTAATTGGATATTCAGACTGAACTTCTATTTTGATGTAGAGGCAGAAAGAAAGAGGAAAATTGAATGAATGTGCAATTACAAGTTCTCTCAATACTACCAGGACAAAAATATTAAGAGATAATATAAACAGGAAACTTAAAAATGGTGTACTATGTTTTAGGTCTTCATGAGCTGGTCATCTCAATGTTTTTCATAATTTTAATATATCTATTGGATCATGACCACCAGATAATTCACACCAGAGGACATTTGCAAGGGGTTGACAATGGGACCTCTCTGTCCTGGCATTTTTCCCATGGTACAACCCTTATGGAAAATGATCAACCATTCTACTGCAGGGGAAAAAACATAGTTTTATTGAATTGAGCCCCTTAAAAAATACTAGATTTTGCAGTCTAATTTCTCTGTGTGTACATTTGGAGAAACCAAAACATCTGGTCACTGCCAATTTGAAAAAGTTTGCTAAATTTGCCAATGGAGGTTATGAAGTCAGTGGTTTTTAATCCTGGCCACACATTGGAGTCATCTGGGGCGACTCTTGAGTGCTGCCAATGCTCCCAATCCTATGCCCGTGATTCTGAGTTATTTATCTTCAGCGTGCCTCTTCACCTTTAGCATTGGGTGATTTGAATATGCAACCAGAGGTGAGAGCCTCCAATGTAGACAAATCCCCGTGAAACTGGCATTTTTTTTTTCGTACAGTGAATGCAATAGAGCAAAGTACTCAAGAACATAAACTCTGGAAATATTTCCATCTGGACTTGGATCTCAACTATGATATTTCATAGCTGTACCAATTTGGGCTAATGTAATCTCACCGTGCCTTAGTTTCCTCATCTGCACAATGGGGATAATTACAATATTACCTATTTCCTAGGGTTGCTGTAAAGATTAAATGAGTTAATATGTGCAAAGTACTTAGAACAGTACCTGGAGCATAGTAAGCACTGTATAAATATTAGTTGTATGTGGTTCTTTGCTGGCAGTTCCCTTACAGGATGTCTGAACCAAAGTTAATTTCAGTGACCTAATACTACTCTAACGAGGTGACTAGTTCCCTGTAGTTGCTATAATAAATTACCACAAACTGGCTGGCTTAAAACAACAGGAAGTTTTTCTGTCATCACTCTGGAGGCCAGAAGTCAGAAATTTTTTTCTCCTGTCCTTTTGGAGGCCAGAAGGCGTCAGATGGGTTCCCTGTGGAATCTCTAAAGGGAGATCCTTCTTTGCCTTGTTCAGCTTCAGCAGCTGCCTGCATTTCTTGGCTTTATCTATGTTCCATCTTCACATTGCCTTTTTCTCTGTGTATCTTTCTTCTCTTCTTCTGCTCCTTTCTTGTGTAAGGATACATATGATGGCCTTTAGCGTCTATTCAGATTATCCAGGATAGCTTCATCTTCTCAAGATCCTTAATTTAATATCATCGTTTGCCATGTAAGAATGTTCACTCTTTTGCTATAATGAAGTAATAGTCACAAGTTCTGGGGATTAGGGCATAAACATATTTTGGGGGCTAGCATTCAAGCCATAATACAAGGTCCATAATTAAACATAAGCTTGGATGGCATGCACCACTGACTCATTCTGTATTTAGTCATTTTTGCATTTGACCTGTACTTCCCACTCTCTAGGATGTCCAAAACCATCACTTACATTGACAGGTATCATCTGAGTCTGTA